>NW_026691177.1:0-350197 GCF_020826845.1 Diceros bicornis minor | reverse complement strand
AATAGCAGAGATTCTCATCTTGCATCCTCTCCTGAGCTAATGACAAAGGTGGATGTCCCGGGTGGGCCTGTGGTATGGGAGAGGGGGAGGAAGTCTATTGTCATGCAGAGGGACATGGAAAGACTTGTCTGAAGCTTATCCCCTGCACTGGGGTCAGGTCAGGAAGGGACGGCACAGAGGTGAGCAGGAACCAACCGGCCTCTCTGTGGTGGGGCTGGCCCCCGGGGCAGGCGTGGGGGTGATGGCTGGAAGTGGGATGGCGCGTGAGTTGGCAACAGCCAGCGGTGGAGGCAGAGACTCAGAGGTCAGGGATCTCTCTCTCTGTCTCTGTCTCTGTCTTCTCTCCCTCAGGGAGGCTGAGGAGAGTAAGGTGGCGCCCCCTGCCCACCTCGCCTACCTCTCCATGGGCCCCTTCTTTCTCTGGCCGCTCCGGGAGCCCTGCGGGCTTGGGTTCAAGCCCCCACACACCGCACAGGCCAAGGGCGCATGCGCGACCGCTGGGGCCTAGGGCTGGCCTCGGGGGGGGGGGGGGGGGGGTCCTCAGTGAAGGCCCCGCCCTCCCTCCAGGCTCTGACCCAGCTGCAGCTCTTCCATCGCCGCCCTTCTGGACTCGGCTTCAGCTGTCTCCCTCCCCTCCCCCACTCCCACTCAGCTTGCAGGCCGCTTCCCTGCCTTGAAAGCATGGCTCTGGGCCCCTGAGGGCCAATGACCTACTGGGCTTCATGCTCAAGGCTCTGCCTGGGCCTGCTGCTTCGGCCAGGGGCTTATTTTTTCCTGAAAGACAAAGCCAAGGCCTCACCCCACGCCTGCACTTTGCCACGGCAGGCAGCCCAGGTGTAGGAAAGGCTCTGTGGAGTCAGAAGTGCCGAGACAGGCAGATGGCACCAGCAGGCTTTGGGGGCCAGGGCGCAAGTGGGCTAGCCCCTCCTCCCGGGAGTCGGGGAGGCCCGGCCTTCCTAGTGCCCAGGCCACGGCTCCGGGGAGAAACCCGCCATGGAGGGCACGCGGGAGGCCCTCTGCCTGAGGTGGCAGGTGTCACTGCCAGGGCCACTGCAAGCCTGGCTCGGCTTGCCTGCTTTCTCCAAAGGAGGCTGGCCGACCAGCCGAACCTGGCACCTGGGCCAGGCCCCTTCCAAGGGGACGAGTTCCAGAGGCTAGAGCCCTGGGGCGGGGCTGCCCAAGTCTCCTGGGGGCCGTGTGCTGGGCCCCCCGTCAGAGGAGGAAGCAGCCTGGTAAACGGTGTGCCAGGCCTGAGATCTGGAGGCCTCCCACAGCCAGGTCCTGTCCTGCCCAGGCCCCCCCGAGGGAGGACGATGGTCGGGCAGTGGGCGAGCGGGGTGGGGCTGGCGCCGAGCCTGCCCTTGGATGCCCCGGGGAAGGGCGCCGGGGGGATGGGCTGCCCCTGGCTGGGTCTGAGGGACCGACCCAGCTCGGGGCTGTCGGGGGCAGAGAGAGAACCCCCCTCCGCCCTTTCCCTTCAGGTTCTTAGGGCTGGCCAAATCCTTCCCAAGACAGCTTGTCTGGAGAAAATCAGACCCAGCTGAAGAACATGTGTCCATGGGGGAAACCCGGGAAACTGAGTCTCCCCACACAATAGCAGAGATTCTCATCTTGCATCCTCTCCTGAGCTAATGACAAAGGTGGATGTCCCGGGTGGGCCTGTGGAATGGGAGAGGGGAGGAAGTCTATTGTCATGCAGAGGGACATGGAAAGACTTGTCTGAAGCTTATCCCCTGCACTGGGGTCAGGTCAGGAAGGGACGGCACAGAGGTGAGCAGGAACCAACCGGCCTCTCTGTGGTGGGGCTGGCCCCGGGGCAGGCGTGGGGGGTGATGGCTGGAAGTGGGATGGCGCGTGAGTTGGCAACAGCCAGCGGTGGAGGCAGAGACTCAGAGGTCAGGGATCTCTCTCTCTGTCTCTGTCTCTGTCTCTCTCCCTCAGGGAGCTGAGGAGAGTAAGGTGGCGCCCCCTGCCCACCTCGCCTACCTCTCCATGGGCCCTTCTTTCTCTGGGCCGCTCCGGGAGCCGTGCGGGCTTGGGTTCAAGCCCCCACACACCGCACAGGCCAAGGGCGCATGCGCGACCGCTGGGGCCTAGGGCTGGCCTCGGGGGGGGGGGGGTCCTCAGTGAAGGGCCCCCGCCCTCCCTCCAGGCTCTGACCCAGCTGCAGCTCTTCCATCGCCGCCCTTCTGGACTCGGCTTCAGCTGTCTCCCTCCCCTCCCCCACTCCCACTCAGCTTGCAGGCCGCTTCCCTGCCTTGAAAGCATTGCTCTGGCCCTGAGGGCCACAGACCTACTGGGCTTCAAGCTCAAGGCTCTGGCCTGGGCCTGCTGCTTCGGCCAGGGGCTCATTTTTTCCTGGAAAGACAAAGCCATGGCCTCACCCCCACGCCTGCACTTTGCCACGGCAGGCAGCCCAGATGTAGGAAAGGCTCTGTGGAGTCAGAAGTGCCGAGACAGGCAGATGGCAACCCGCAGCTTTGGGGGCCAGGGTGCAAGGTGGGCTAGCCCCCTCCTCCCGGGAGTCGGGGAGGCCCGGCCTTCCTAGTGCCCAGGCCACGGCTCCGGGGAGAAACCCGCCATGGAGGGCACGCGGGAGGCCCTCTGCCTGAGGTGGCAGGTGTCACGCCAGGGCCACTGCAAGCCTGGCTCGGCCTTGCCTGCTTTCTCCAAAGGAGCTGGCCGACCAGCCGAACCTGGCACCTGGGCCAGGCCCCTTCCAAGGGGACGAGTTCCAGAGGCTAGAGCCCTGGGGGCGGCTGCCAAGTCTCCTGGGGCGTGTGCTGGGCCCCCGTCAGAGGAGGAAGCAGCCTGGTAAACGGGTGTGCCAGGCCTGAGATCTGGAGGCCTCCCACAGCCGGGTCCCTGTCCTGCCCAGGCCCCCGAGGGAGGACGATGGTCGGGCAGTGGCGAGCGAGGGTGGGGGGCTGGGCGGCCGAGCCTGCCCTTGGATGCCCCGGGGAAGGGCGCCGGGGGATGGGCTGCCCCTGGCCGGGGTCTGAGGGACCGACCCAGCTCGGGGCTGTCGGGGGGCAGAGAGAGAACCCCCCTCCGCCCTTTCCCTTCAGGTTCTTAGGGCTGGCCAAATCCTTCCCAAGACAGCTTGTCTGGAGAAAATCAGACCCAGCTGAAGAACATGTGTCCATGGGGGAAACCCGGGAAACTGAGTCTCCCCCACACAATAGCAGAGATTCTCATCTTGCATCCTCTCCTGAGCTAATGACAAAGGTGGATGTCCCGGGTGGGCCTGTGGCATGGGAGAGGGGAGGAAGTCTATTGTCATGCAGAGGGACATGGAAAGACTTGTCTGAAGCTTATCCCCTGCACTGGGGTCAGGTCAGGAAGGGACGGCACAGAGGTGAGCAGGAACCCAACCGGCCTCTCTGTGGTGGGGCTGGCCCCGGGGCAGGCGTGGGGGTGATGGCTGGAAGTGGGATGGCGCGTGAGTTGGCAACAGCCAGCGGTGGAGGCAGAGACTCAGAGGTCAGGGATCTCTCTCTCTGTCTCTGTCTCTGTCTCTCTCCCTCAGGGAGCTGAGGAGAGTAAGGTGGCGCCCCCTGCCCACCTCGCCTACCTCTCCATGGGCCCTTCTTTCTCTGGCCGCTCCGGGAGCCGTGCGGGCTTGGGTTCAAGCCCCCACACACCGCACAGGCCAAGGGCGCATGCGCGACCGCTGGGGCCTAGGGCTGGCCTCGGGGGGGGGGGGGGTCCTCAGTGAAGGCCCTGCCCTCCCTCCAGGCTCTGACCCAGCTGCAGCTCTTCCATCGCCGCCCTTCTGGACTCGGCTTCAGCTGTCTCCCTCCCCTCCCCCCACTCCCACTCAGCTTGCAGGCCGCTTCCCTGCCTTGAAAGCATTGCTCTGGCCCTGAGGGCCACAGACCTACTGGGCTTCAAGCTCAAGGCTCTGCCTGGGCCTGCTGCTTCGGCCAGGGGCTCATTTTTTCCTGGAAAGACAAAGCCATGGCCTCACCCCACGCCTGCACTTTGCCACGGCAGGCAGCCCAGATGTAGGAAAGGCTCTGTGGAGTCAGAAGTGCCGAGACAGGCAGATGGCACCAGAGGGTTTGGGGGCCAGGGCGCAAGTGGGCTAGCCCCTCCTCCCGGGAGTCGGGGAGGCCCCGGCCTTCCTAGTGCCCAGGCCACGGCTCCGGGGAGAAACCCGCCATGGAGGGCACGCGGGAGGCCCTCTGCCTGAGGTGGCAGGTGTCACGCCAGGGCCACTGCAAGCCTGGCTCGGCTTGCCTGCTTTCCCTCCAAAGGAGGCTGGCCGACCAGCCGAACCTGGCACCTGGGCCAGGCCCCTTCCAAGGGGACGAGTTCCAGAGGCTAGAGCCCTGGGGCGGCTGCCAAGTCTCCTGGGGCGTGTGCTGGGCCCCCGTCAGAGGAGAAGCAGCCTGGTAACGGTGTGCCAGGCCTGAGATCTGGAGGCCTCCCACAGCCGGGTCCCTGTCCTGCCCAGGCCCCCCGAGGGAGGACGATGGTCGGGCAGTGGCGAGGCGGGGTGGGGCTGGCGCCGAGCCTGCCCTTGGATGCCCCAGGGAAGGGCGCCGGGGATGGGCTGCCCCTGGCCGGGTCTGAGGGACCGACCCAGCTCGGGGCTGTCGGGGGCAGAGAGAGAACCCCCCTCCGCCCTTTTCCCTTCAGGTTCTTAGGGCTGGCCAAATCCTTCCAAGACAGCTTGTCTGGAGAAAATCAGACCCAGCTGAAGAACATGTGTCCATGGGGGAAACCGGGAAAACTGAGTCTCCCCACACAATAGCAGAGATTCTCATCTTGCATCCTCTCCTGAGCTAATGACAAAGGTGGATGTCCCGGGTGGGGCCTGTGGAATGGGAGAGGGGAGGAAGTCTATTGTCATGCAGAGGGACATGGAAAGACTTGTCTGAAGCTTATCCCCTGCACTGGGGTCAGGTCGGGAAGGGACGGCACAGAGGTGAGCAGGAACCAACCGGCCTCTCTGTGGTGGGGCTGACCCCGGGGCAGGCGTGGGGGTGATGGCTGGAAGTGGGATGGCGCGTGAGTTGGCAACCAGCCAGCGGTGGAGGCAGAGACTCAGAGGTCAGGGATCTCTCTCTCTGTCTCTGTCTCTCTCCTCTCTCCCTCAGGGAGCTGAGCAGAGTAAGGTGGCGCCCCCTGCCCACCTCGCCTACCTCTCCATGGGCCCTTCTTTCTCTGGCCGCTCCGGGAGCCGTGCGGGCTTGGGTTCAAACCCCCCACACACCGCACAGGCCAAGGGCGCATGCGCGACCCGCCGGGGCCTAGGGCTGGCCTTTGGGGGGGGTGGGGGGGGTCCTCAGTGAAGGGCCATGCTCTCCCTGCAGGCTCTGACCCAGCTGCAGCTCTTCCATCGCCGCCCTTCTGGACTCGGCTTCAGCTGTCTCCTCCCTCCCCCCCACTCCCACTCAGCTTGCAGGCCGCTTCCCTGCCTTGAAAGCATTGCTCTGGCCCTGAGGGCCACAGACCTACTGGGCTTCAAGCTCAAGGCTCTGCCTGGGCCTGCTGCTTCGGCCAGGGGCTCATTTTTTCCTGGAAAGACAAAGCCATGGCCTCACCCCACGCCTGCACTTTGCCACGGCAGGCAGCCCAGAGTAGGAAAGGCTCTGTGGAGTCAGAAGTGCCGAGACAGGCAGATGGCACCAGAGGGTTTGGGGGCCAGGGCGCAAGTGGGCTAGCCCCTCCTCCCGGGAGTCGGGGAGGCCCGGCCTTCCTAGTTGCCCAGGCCACGGCTCCGGGGAGGAAACCCGCCATGGAGGGCACGCGGGAGGCCCTCTGCCTGAGGTGGCAGGTGTCACGCCCAGGGCCACTGCAAGCCTGGCTCGGCTTGCCTGCTTTCTCCAAAGGAGGCTGGCCGACCAGCCGAAACCTGGCACCTGGGCCAGGCCCCTTCCAAGGGGGACGAGTTCCAGAGGCTAGAGCCCTGGGGGCGGCTGCCAAGTCTCCAGGGGCGTGTGCTGGGCCCCCGTCAGAGGAGGAAGCAGCCTGGTAAACGGTGTGCCAGGCCTGAGATCTGGAGGCCTCCCACAGCCGGGTCCCTGTTCTGCCCAGGCCCCCCGAGGGAGGACGTTGGTCGGGCAGTGGCGAGCGGGGTGGGGCTGGCGCCGAGCCTGCCCTTGGATGCCCCGGGGAAGGGCGCCGGGGGGATGGGCTAGTGCCCTGGCCGGGTCTGAGGGACCGACCCAGCTCGGGGCTGTCGGGGGCAGAGAGAGAACCCCCCCTCCGCCCTTTCCCTTCAGGTTCTTAGGGCTGGCCAAATCCTTCGCAAGACAGCTTGTCTGGAGAAAATCAGACCCAGCTGAAGAACATGTGTCCATGGGGGAAACCCGGGAAACCTGAGTCTCCCCACACAATAGCAGAGATTCTCATCTTGCATCCTCTCCTGAGCTAATGACAAAGGTGGATGTCCCGGGTGGGGCCTGTGGAATGGGAGAGGGGAGGAAGTCTATTGTCATGCAGAGGGACATGGAAAGACTTGTCTGAAGCTTATCCCCTGCACTGGGGTCAGGTCGGGAAGGGGACGGCACAGAGGTGAGCAGGAACCAACTGGCCTCTCTGTGGTGGGGCTGGCCCAGGGTCAGGCGTGGGGGTGATGGCTGGAAGTGGGATGGCGCGTGAGTTGGGCACCAGCCAGCGGTGGAGGCAGAGACTCAGAGGTCAGGGATCTCTCTCTCTGTCTCTGTCTCTCTCTCTCTCCCTCAGGGAGCTGAGCAGAGTAAGGTGGCACCCCCTGCCCACCTCGCCTACCTCTCCATGGGCCCTTCTTTCTCTGGCCGCTCCGGGAGCCCCTGCGGGCTTGGGTTCACCCCCCACACACCGCACAGGCCAAGGGCGCATGCGCGACCGCCGGGGCCTAGGGCTGGCCTCGGGGGGGGGGGGTCCTCAGTGAAGGCCCCGCCCTCCCTCCAGGCTCTGACCCAGCTGCAGCTCTTCCATCGCCGCCCTTCTGGACTCGGATTCAGCTGTCTCCCTCCCCTCCCCCACTCCCACTCAGCTTGCAGGCCGCTTCCCTGCCATGAAAGCATGGCTCTGGCCCTGAGGGCCACAGACCTACTGGGCTTCAAGCTCAAGGGCTCTGCCTGGGCCTGCTGCTTCGGCCAGGGGCTCATTTTTTCCTGGAAAGACAAAGCCATGGCCTCACCCCACGCCTGCACTTTGCCACGGCTGGCAGCCGAGATGTAGGAAAGGCTCTGTGGAGTCAGAAGTGCCGAGACAGGCAGATGGCACCAGAGGGTTTGGGGGCCAGGGCGCAAGTGGGCTAGCCCCTCCTCCCGGGAGTCGGGGAGGCCCGGCCTTCCTAGTGCCCAGGCCACGGCTCCGGGGAGAAACCCGCCATGGAGGGCACGCGGGAGGCCCTCTGCCTGAGGTGGCAGGTGTCACGCCAGGGCCACTGCAAGCCTGGCTCGGCTTGCCTGCTTTCTCCAAAGGAGGCTGGCCGACCAGCCGAACCTGGCACCTGGGCCAGGCCCCTTCCAAGGGGACGAGTTCCAGAGGCTAGAGCCCTGGGGGTGGCTGCCAAGTCTCCTGGGGGCGGTGCCTGGGGCCCCCCGTCAGAGGAGGAAGCAGCCTGGTAAACGGTGTGCCAGGCCTGAGATCTGGAGGCCTCCCACAGCCGGGTCCCTGTCCTGCCCAGGCCCCCCGAGGGAGGACGATGGTCGGGCAGTGGCGAGCGGGGTGGGGCTGGCGCCGAGCCTGCCCTTGGATGCCCCGGGGAAGGGCGCCGGGGGATGGGCTGCCCCTGGCCGGGTCTGAGGGACCGACCCAGCTCGGGGCTGTCGGGGGCAGAGAGAGAACCCCCCTCCGCCCTTTCCCTTCAGGTTCTTAGGGCTGGCCAAATCCTTCCCAAGACAGCTTGTCTGGAGAAAATCAGACCCAGCTGAAGAACATGTGTCCATGGGGGAAACCCGGGAAACTGAGTCTCCCCACACAATAGCAGAGATTCTCATCTTGCATCCTCTCCTGAGCTAATGACAAAGGTGGATGTCCCGGGTGGGCCTGTGGAATGGGAGAGGGGAGGAAGTCTATTGTCATGCAGAGGGACATGGAAAGACTTGTCTGAAGCTTATCCCCTGCACTGGGGTCAGGTCGGGAAGGGACGGCACAGAGGTGAGCAGGAACCAACCGGCCTCTCTGTGGTGGGGCTGGCCCCGGGGCAGGCGTGGGGGTGATGGCTGGAAGTGGGATGGCGCGTGAGTTGGCACCAGCCAGCGGTGGAGGCAGAGACTCAGAGGTCAGGGATCTCTCTCTCTGTCTCTGTCTCTCTCTCTCTCCTCAGGGAGCTGAGGCAGAGTAAGGTGGCGCCCCCTGCCCACCTCGCCTACCTCTCCATGGGCCCTTCTTTCTCTGGCCGCTCGGAGCCCCTGCGGGCTTGGGTTCAACCCCCCACACACCGCACAGGCCAAGGGCGCATGCGCGACCGCCGGGGCCTAGGGCTGGCCAGGGGGGGGGGGGTCCTCAGTGAAGGCCCCGCCCTCCCTCCATGGCTCTGACCCAGCTGCAGCTCTTCATCGCCGCCCTTCTGGACTCGGCTTCAGCTGTCTCCCTCCCCTCCCCCACTCCCACTCAGCTTGCAGGCCGCTTCCCTGCCTTGAAAGCATCTGCTCTGGCCCTGAGGGCCACAGGACCTACTGGGCTTCAAGCTCAAGGCTCTGCCTGGGCCTGCTGCTTCGGCCAGGGTCTCATTTTTTCCTGGAAAGACAAAGCCATGGCCTCACCCCACGCCTGCACTTTGCCACGGCAGGCAGCCCAGGTGTAGGAAAGGCTCTGTGGAGTCAGAGAGTGCCGAGACAGGCAGATGGCACCGCAGGCTTTGGGGGCCAGGGCGCAAGTGGGCTAGCCCCCTCCTCCCGGGAGTCGGGGAGGCCCGGCCTTCCTAGTGCCCAGGCCACGGCTCCGGGGAGAAACCCGCCATGGAGGGCACGCGGGAGGCCCTCTGCCTGAGGTGGCAGGTGTCACGCCAGGGCCACTGCAAGCCTGGCTCGGCTTGCCTGCTTTCCCTCCAAAGGAGGCTGGCCGACCAGCCGAACCTGGCACCTGGGCCAGGCCCCTTCCAAGGGGACGAGTTCCAGAGGCTAGAGCCCTGGGGGCGGCTGCCAAGTCTCCTGGGGCGTGTGCTGGGCCCCCGTCAGAGGAGGAAGCAGCCTGGTAAACGGTGGTGCCAGGCCTGAGATCTGGAGGCCTCCCACAGCCAGGTCCCTGTCCTGCCCAGGCCCCCCGAGGGAGGACGATGGTCGGGCAGTTGGCGAGCGGGGTGGGGCTGGCGCCGAGCCTGCCCTTGGATGCCCCGGGGAAGGGCGCCGGGGGATGGGCTGCCCCTGGCCGGGTCTGAGGGACCGACCCAGCTCGGGGCTGTCGGGGGCAGAGAGAGAACCCCCCTCCGCCCTTCTCCCTTCAGGTTCTTAGGGCTGGCCAAATCCTTCCCAAGACAGCTTGTCTGGAGAAAATCAGACCCAGCTGAAGAACATGTGTCCATGGGGGAAACCCGGGAAACTGAGTCTCCCCCACACAATAGCAGAGATTCTCATCTTGCATCCTCTCCTGAGCTAATGACAAAGGTGGATGTCCCGGGTGGGCCTGTGGAATGGGAGAGGGGAGGAAGTCTATTGTCATGCAGAGGGACATTGGAAAGACTTGTCTGAAGCTTATCCCCTGCACTGGGGTCAGGTCAGGAAGGGACGGCACAGAGGTGAGCAGGAACCAACCGGCCTCTCTGTGGTGGGGCTGGCCCCCGGGGCAGGCGTGGGGGTGATGGCTGGAAGTGGGATGGCGCGTGAGTTGGCAACAGCCAGCGGTGGAGGCAGAGACTCAGAGGTCAGGGATCTCTCTCTCTGTCTCTGTCTCTGTCTCTCTCCCTCAGGGAGCTGAGGAGAGTAAGGTGGCGCCCCCTGCCCCACCTCGCCTACCTCTCCATGGGCCCTTCTTTCTCTGGCCGCTCCGGGAGCCCTGCGGGCTTGGGTTCAAGCCCCCACACACCGCACAGGCCAAGGGCGCATGCCGCGACCGCTGGGGCCTAGGGCTGGCCTCGGGGGGGGGGGGGGTCCTCAGTGAAGGCCCGCCCTCCCTCCAGGCTCTGACCCAGCTGCAGCTCTTCCATCGCCGCCCTTCTGGACTCGGCTTCAGCTGTCCTCCCTCCCCTCCCCCACTCCCACTCAGCTTGCAGGCCGCTTCCCTGCCTTGAAAGCATGGCTCTGGCCCTGAGGGCCACTGACCTACTGGGCTTCAAGCTCAAGGCTCTGCCTGGGCCTGCTGCTTCGGCCAGGGGCTCATTTTTTTCCTGGAAAGACAAAGCCAAGGCCTCACCCCACGCCTGCACTTTGCCACGGCAGGCAGCCCAGGTGTAGGAAAGGCTCTGTGGAGTCAGAAGTGCCGAGACAGGCAGATGGCACCGCAGGCTTTGGGGGCCAGGGCGCAAGTGGGCTAGCCCCTCCTCCCGGGAGTCGGGGAGGCCCGGCCTTCCTAGTGCCCAGGCCCACGGCTCCGGGGAGAAACCCCGCCATGGAGGGCACGCGGGAGGCCCTCTGCCTGAGGTGGCAGGTGTCACGCCAGGGCCACTGCAAGCCTGGCTCGGCTTGCCTGCTTTCTCCAAAGGAGGCTGGCCGACCAGCCGAACCTGGCACCTGGGCCAGGCCCCTTCCAAGGGGACGAGTTCCAGAGGCTAGAGCCCTGGGAGGCGGCTGCCAAGTCTCCTGGGGCGTGTGCTGGGCCCCCGTCAGAGGAGGAAGCAGCCTGGTAAACGGTGTGCCAGGCCTGAGATCTGGAGGCCTCCCACAGCCAGGTCCCTGTCCTGCCCAGGCCCCCCGAGGGAGGACGATGGTCGGGCAGTGGCGAGCGGGGTGGGGCTGGCGCCGAGCCTGCCCTTGGATGCCCCGGGGAAGGGCGCCGGGGGATGGGCTGCCCCTGGCCGGGTCTGAGGGACCGACCCAGCTCGGGGCTGTCGGGGGCAGAGAGAGAACCCCCCTCCGCCCTTTCCCTTCAGGTTCTTAGGGCTGGCCAAATCCTTCCCAAGACAGCTTGTCTGGAGAAAATCAGACCCAGCTGAAGAACATGTGTCCATGGGGGAAACCCGGGAAACTGAGTCTCCCCACACAATAGCAGAGATTCTCATCTTGCATCCTCTCCTGAGCTAATGACAAAGGTGGATGTCCCGGGTGGGCCTGTGGAATGGGAGAGGGGAGGAAGTCTATTGTCATGCAGAGGGACATGGAAAGACTTGTCTGAAGCTTATCCCCTGCACTGGGGTCAGGTCAGGAAGGGACGGCACAGAGGTGAGCAGGAACCAACCGGCCTCTCTGTGGTGGGGCTGGCCCCGGGGCAGGCGTGGGGGTGATGGCTGGAAGTGGGATGGCGCGTGAGTTGGCAACAGCCAGCGGTGGAGGCAGAGACTCAGAGGTCAGGGATCTCTCTCTCTGTCTCTGTCTCTGTCTCTCTCCCTCAGGGAGCTGAGGAGAGTAAGGTGGCGCCCCCTGCCCACCTCGCCTACCTCTCCATGGGCCCTTCTTTCTCTGGCCGCTCCGGGAGCCGTGCGGGCTTGGGTTCAAGCCCCCACACACCGCACAGGCCAAGGGCGCATGCGCGACCGCTGGGGCCTAGGGCTGGCCTCGGGGGGGGGGGGGGGGTCCTCAGTGAAGGCCCCGCCCTCCCTCCAGGCTCTGACCCAGCTGCAGCTCTTCCATCGCCGCCCTTCTGGACTCGGCTTCAGCTGTCTCCCTCCCCTCCCCCACTCCCACTCAGCTTGCAGGCCGCTTCCCTGCCTTGAAAGCATTGCTCTGGCCCTGAGGGCCACAGACCTACTGGGCTTCAAGCTCAAGGCTCTGCCTGGGCCTGCTGCTTCGGCCAGGGGCTCATTTTTTCCTGGAAAGACAAAGCCATGGCCTCACCCCACGCCTGCACTTTGCCACGGCAGGCAGCCCAGATGTAGGAAAGGCTCTGTGGAGTCAGAAGTGCCGAGACAGGCAGATGGCACCGCAGGCTTTGGGGGCCAGGGTGCAAGTGGGCTAGCCCCTCCTCCCGGGAGTCGGGGAGGCCCGGCCTTCCTAGTGCCCAGGCCACGGCTCCGGGGAGAAACCCGCCATGGAGGGCACGCGGGAGGCCCTCTGCCTGAGGTGGCAGGTGTCACGCCAGGGCCACTGCAAGCCTGGCTCGGCTTGCCTGCTTTCTCCAAAGGAGGCTGGCCGACCAGCCGAACCTGGCACCTGGGCCAGGCCCCTTCCAAGGGGACGAGTTCCAGAGGCTAGAGCCCTGGGGGCGGCTGCCAAGTCTCCTGGGGCGTGTGCTGGGCCCCCGTCAGAGGAGGAAGCAGCCTGGTAAACGGTGTGCCAGGCCTGAGATCTGGAGGCCTCCCACACCCGGGTCCCTGTCCTGCCCAGGCCCCCCGAGGGAGGACGATGGTCGGGCAGTGGCGAGCGGGGTGGGGCTGGCGCCGAGCCTGCCCTTGGATGCCCCGGGGAAGGGCGCCGGGGGATGGGCTGCCCCTGGCCGGGTCTGAGGGACCGACCCAGCTCGGGGCTGTCGGGGGCAGAGAGAGAACCCCCCTCCGCCCTTTCCCTTCAGGTTCTTAGGGCTGGCCAAATCCTTCCCAAGACAGCTTGTCTGGAGAAAATCAGACCCAGCTGAAGAACATGTGTCCATGGGGGAAACCCGGGAAACTGAGTCTCCCCACACAATAGCAGAGATTCTCATCTTGCATCCTCTCCTGAGCTAATGACAAAGGTGGATGTCCCGGGTGGGCCTGTGGAATGGGAGAGGGGAGGAAGTCTATTGTCATGCAGAGGGACATGGAAAGACTTGTCTGAAGCTTATCCCCTGCACTGGGGTCAGGTCAGGAAGGGACGGCACAGAGGTGAGCAGGAACCAACCGGCCTCTCTGTGGTGGGGCTGGCCCCGGGGCAGGCGTGGGGGTGATGGCTGGAAGTGGGATGGCGCGTGAGTTGGCAACAGCCAGCGGTGGAGGCAGAGACTCAGAGGTCAGGGATCTCTCTCTCTGTCTCTGTCTCTGTCTCTCTCCCTCAGGGAGCTGAGGAGAGTAAGGTGGCGCCCCCTGCCCACCTCGCCTACCTCTCCATGGGCCCTTCTTTCTCTGGCCGCTCCGGGAGCCGTGCGGGCTTGGGTTCAAGCCCCCACACACCGCACAGGCCAAGGGCGCATGCGCGACCGCTGGGGCCTAGGGCTGGCCTCGGGGGGGGGGGGGTCCTCAGTGAAGGCCCTGCCCTCCCTCCAGGCTCTGACCCAGCTGCAGCTCTTCCATCGCCGCCCTTCTGGACTCGGCTTCAGCTGTCTCCCTCCCCTCCCCCACTCCCACTCAGCTTGCAGGCCGCTTCCCTGCCTTGAAAGCATTGCTCTGGCCCTGAGGGCCACAGACCTACTGGGCTTCAAGCTCAAGGCTCTGCCTGGGCCTGCTGCTTCGGCCAGGGGCTCATTTTTTCCTGGAAAGACAAAGCCATGGCCTCACCCCACGCCTGCACTTTGCCACGGCAGGCAGCCCAGATGTAGGAAAGGCTCTGTGGAGTCAGAAGTGCCGAGACAGGCAGATGGCACCGCAGGCTTTGGGGGCCAGGGTGCAAGTGGGCTAGCCCCTCCTCCCGGGAGTCGGGGAGGCCCGGCCTTCCTAGTGCCCAGGCCACGGCTCCGGGGAGAAACCCGCCATGGAGGGCACGCGGGAGGCCCTCTGCCTGAGGTGGCAGGTGTCACGCCAGGGCCACTGCAAGCCTGGCTCGGCTTGCCTGCTTTCTCCAAAGGAGGCTGGCCGACCAGCCGAACCTGGCACCTGGGCCAGGCCCCTTCCAAGGGGACGAGTTCCAGAGGCTAGAGCCCTGGGGGCGGCTGCCAAGTCTCCTGGGGCGTGTGCTGGGCCCCCGTCAGAGGAGGAAGCAGCCTGGTAAACGGTGTGCCAGGCCTGAGATCTGGAGGCCTCCCACAGCCGGGTCCCTGTCCTGCCCAGGCCCCCCGAGGGAGGACGATGGTCGGGCAGTGGCGAGCGGGGTGGGGCTGGCGCCGAGCCTGCCCTTGGATGCCCCGGGGAAGGGCGCCGGGGGATGGGCTGCCCCTGGCCGGGTCTGAGGGACCGACCCAGCTCGGGGCTGTCGGGGGCAGAGAGAGAACCCCCCTCCGCCCTTTCCCTTCAGGTTCTTAGGGCTGGCCAAATCCTTCCCAAGACAGCTTGTCTGGAGAAAATCAGACCCAGCTGAAGAACATGTGTCCATGGGGGAAACCCGGGAAACTGAGTCTCCCCACACAATAGCAGAGATTCTCATCTTGCATCCTCTCCTGAGCTAATGACAAAGGTGGATGTCCCGGGTGGGCCTGTGGAATGGGAGAGGGGAGGAAGTCTATTGTCATGCAGAGGGACATGGAAAGACTTGTCTGAAGCTTATCCCCTGCACTGGGGTCAGGTCGGGAAGGGACGGCACAGAGGTGAGCAGGAACCAAGCGGCCTCTCTGTGGTGGGGCTGGCCCCGGGGCAGGCGTGGGGGTGATGGCTGGAAGTGGGATGGCGCGTGAGTTGGCACCAGCCAGCGGTGGAGGCAGAGACTCAGAGGTCAGGGATCTCTCTCTCTGTCTCTGTCTCTCTCTCTCTCCCTCAGGGAGCTGAGCAGAGTAAGGTGGCGCCCCCTGCCCACCTCGCCTACCTCTCCATGGGCCTTTCTTTCTCTGGCCGCTCCGGGAGCCCTGCGGGCTTGGGTTCAACCCCCCACACACCGCACAGGCCAAGGGCGCATGCGCGACCGCCGGGGCCTAGGGCTGGCCTGGGGGGGGGGTCCTCAGTGAAGGCCCCGCCCTCCCTCCAGGCTCTGACCCAGCTGCAGCTCTTCCATCGCCGCCCTTCTGGACTCGGCTTCAGCTGTCTCCCTCCCCTCCCCCACTCCCACTCAGCTTGCAGGCCGCTTCCCTGCCTTGAAAGCATTGCTCTGGCCCTGAGGGCCACAGACCTACTGGGCTTCAAGCTCAAGGCTCTGCCTGGGCCTGCTGCTTCGGCCAGGGGCTCATTTTTTCCTGGAAAGACAAAGCCATGGCCTCACCCCACGCCTGCACTTTGCCACGGCAGGCAGCCCAGATGTAGGAAAGGCTCTGTGGAGTCAGAAGTGCCGAGACAGGCAGATGGCACCAGAGGGTTTGGGGGCCAGGGCGCAAGTGGGCTAGCCCCTCCTCCCGGGAGTCGGGGAGGCCCGGCCTTCCTAGTGCCCAGGCCACGGCTCCGGGGAGAAACCCGCCATGGAGGGCACGCGGGAGGCCCTCTGCCTGAGGTGGCAGGTGTCACGCCAGGGCCACTGCAAGCCTGGCTCGGCTTGCCTGCTTTCTCCAAAGGAGGCTGGCCGACCAGCCGAACCTGGCACCTGGGCCAGGCCCCTTCCAAGGGGACGAGTTCCAGAGGCTAGAGCCCTGGGGGCGGCTGCCAAGTCTCCTGGGGCGTGTGCTGGGCCCCCGTCAGAGGAGGAAGCAGCCTGGTAAACGGTGTGCCAGGCCTGAGATCTGGAGGCCTCCCACAGCCGGGTCCCTGTCCTGCCCAGGCCCCCCGAGGGAGGACGATGGTCGGGCAGTGGCGAGCGGGGTGGGGCTGGCGCCGAGCCTGCCCTTGGATGCCCCAGGGAAGGGCGCCGGGGGATGGGCTGCCCCTGGCCGGGTCTGAGGGACCGACCCAGCTCGGGGCTGTCGGGGGCAGAGAGAGAACCCCCCTCCGCCCTTTCCCTTCAGGTTCTTAGGGCTGGCCAAATCCTTCCCAAGACAGCTTGTCTGGAGAAAATCAGACCCAGCTGAAGAACATGTGTCCATGGGGGAAACCCGGGAAACTGAGTCTCCCCACACAATAGCAGAGATTCTCATCTTGCATCCTCTCCTGAGCTAATGACAAAGGTGGATGTCCCGGGTGGGCCTGTGGAATGGGAGAGGGGAGGAAGTCTATTGTCATGCAGAGGGACATGGAAAGACTTGTCTGAAGCTTATCCCCTGCACTGGGGTCAGGTCGGGAAGGGACGGCACAGAGGTGAGCAGGAACCAAGCGGCCTCTCTGTGGTGGGGCTGGCCCCAGGGCAGGCGTGGGGGTGATGGCTGGAAGTGGGATGGCGCGTGAGTTGGCACCAGCCAGCGGTGGAGGCAGAGACTCAGAGGTCAGGGATCTCTCTCTCTGTCTCTGTCTCTGTCTCTCTCCCTCAGGGAGCTGAGGAGAGTAAGGTGGCGCCCCCTGCCCACCTCGCCTACCTCTCCATGGGCCCTTCTTTCTCTGGCCGCTCCGGGAGCCCTGCAGGCTTGGGTTCAACCCCCCACACACCGCACAGGCCAAGAGCGCATGCGCGACCGCCGGGGCCTAGGGCTGGCCTGGGGGGGGGTCCTCAGTGAAGGCCCCGCTCTCCCTCCAGGCTCTGACCCAGCTGCAGCTCTTCCATCGCCGCCCTTCTGGACTCGGCTTCAGCTGTCTCCCTCCCCTCTCCCACTCCCACTCAGCTTGCAGGCCGCTTCCCTGCCTTGAAAGCATTGCTCTGGCCCTGAGGGCCACAGACCTACTGGGCTTCAAGCTCAAGGCTCTGCCTGGGCCTGCTGCTTCGGCCAGGGGCTCATTTTTTCCTGGAAAGACAAAGCCATGGCCTCACCCCACGCCTGCACTTTCCCACGGCAGGCAGCCCAGGTGTAGGAAAGGCTCTGTGGAGTCAGAAGTGCCGAGACAGGCAGATGGCACCGCAGGCTTTGGGGGCCAGGGCGCAACTGGGCTAGCCCCTCCTCCCGGGAGTCGGGGAGGCCCGGCCTTCCTAGTGCCCAGGCCACGGCTCCGGGGAGAAACCCGCCATGGAGGGCACGCGGGAGGCCCTCTGCCTGAGGTGGCAGGTGTCACGCCAGGGCCACTGCAAGCCTGGCTCGGCTTGCCTGCTTTCTCCAAAGGAGGCTGGCCGACCAGCCGAACCTGGCACCTGGGCCAGGCCCCTTCCAAGGGGACGAGTTCCAGAGGCTAGAGCCCTGGGGGCGGCTGCCAAGTCTCCTGGGGCGTGTGCTGGGCCCCCGTCAGAAGAGGAAGCAGCCTGGTAAACGGTGTGCCAGGCCTGAGATCTGGAGGCCTCCCACACCCGGGTCCCTGTCCTGCCCAGGCCCCCCGAGGGAGGACGATGGTCGGGCAGTGGCGAGCGGGGTGGGGCTGGCGCCGAGCCTGCCCTTGGATGCCCCGGGGAAGGGCGCCGGGGGATGGGCTGCCCCTGGCCAGGTCTGAGGGACCGACCCAGCTCGGGGCTGTCGGGGGCAGAGAGAGAACCCCCCTCCGCCCTTTCCCTTCAGGTTCTTAGGGCTGGCCAAATCCTTCCCAAGACAGCTTGTCTGGAGAAAATCAGACCCAGCTGAAGAACATGTGTCCATGGGGGAAACCCGGGAAACTGAGTCTCCCCACACAATAGCAGAGATTCTCATCTTGCATCCTCTCCTGAGCTAATGACAAAGGTGGATGTCCCGGGTGGGTGGGCCTGTGGAATGGGAGAGGGGAGGAAGTCTATTGTCATGCAGAGGGACATGGAAAGACTTGTCTGAAGCTTATCCCCTGCACTGGGGTCAGGTCGGGAAGGGACGGCACAGAGGTGAGCAGGAACCAAGCGGCCTCTCTGTGGTGGGGCTGGCCCCGGGGCAGGCGTGGGGGTGATGGCTGGAAGTGGGATGGCGCGTGAGTTGGCACCAGCCAGCGGTGGAGGCAGAGACTCAGAGGTCAGGGATCTCTCTCTCTGTCTCTGTCTCTGTCTCTCTCCCTCAGGGAGCTGAGGAGAGTAAGGTGGCGCCCCCTGCCCACCTCGCCTACCTCTCCATGGGCCCTTCTTTGGCCGCTCCGGGAGCCCTGCGGGCTTGGGTTCAAGCCCCCACACACCGCACAGGCCAAGGGCGCATGCGCGACCGCCAGGGCCTAGGGCTGGCCTCGGGGGGCGGGGGGGTCCTCAGTGAAGGCCCCGCCCTCCCTCCAGGCTCTGACCCAGCTGCAGCTCTTCCATCGCCGCCCTTCTGGACTCGGCTTCAGCTGTCTCCCTCCCCTCCCCCACTCCCACTCAGCTTGCAGGCCGCTTCCCTGCCTTGAAAGCATGGCTCTGGCCCTGAGGGCCACAGACCTACTGGGCTTCAAGCTCAAGGCTCTGCCTGGGCCTGCTGCTTCGGCCAGGGGCTCATTTTTTCCTGGAAAGACAAAGCCATGGCCTCACCCCACGCCTGCACTTTGCCACGGCAGGCAGCCCAGATGTAGGAAAGGCTCTGTGGAGTCAGAAGTGCCGAGACAGGCAGATGGCACCAGAGGGTTTGGGGGCCAGGGCGCAACAGGGCTAGCCCCTCCTCCCGGGAGTCGGGGAGGCCCGGCCTTCCTAGTGCCCAGGCCACGGCTCCGGGGAGAAACCCGCCATGGAGGGCACGCGGGAGGCCCTCTGCCTGAGGTGGCAGGTGTCACGCCAGGGCCACTGCAAGCCTGGCTCGGCTTGCCTGCTTTCTCCAAAGGAGGCTGGCCGACCAGCCGAACCTGGCACCTGGGCCAGGCCCCTTCCAAGGGGACGAGTTCCAGAGGATAGAGCCCTGGGGGAGGCTGCCAAGTCTCCTGGGGCGTGTGCTGGGCCCCCGTCAGAGGAGGAAGCAGCCTGGTAAACGGTGTGCCAGGCCTGAGAACTGGAGGCCTCCCACACCCGGGTCCCTGTCCTGCCCAGGCCCCCCGAGGGAGGACGATGGTCGGGCAGTGGCGAGCGGGGTGGGGCTGGCGCCGAGCCTGCCCTTGGATGCCCCGGGGAAGGGCGCCGGGGGATGGGCTGCCCCTGGCCAGGTCTGAGGGACCGACCCAGCTCGGGGCTGTCGGGGGCAGAGAGAGAACCCCCCTCCGCCCTTTCCCTTCAGGTTCTTAGGGCTGGCCAAATCCTTCCCAAGACAGCTTGTCTGGAGAAAATCAGACCCAGCTGAAGAACATGTGTCCATGGGGGAAACCCGGGAAACTGAGTCTCCCCACACAATAGCAGATTCTCATCTTGCATCCTCTCCTGAGCTAATGACAAAGGTGGATGTCCCGGGTGGGTGGGCCTGTGGAATGGGAGAGGGGAGGAAGTCTATTGTCATGCAGAGGGACATGGAAAGACTTGTCTGAAGCTTATCCCCTGCACTGGGGTCAGGTCGGGAAGGGACGGCACAGAGGTGAGCAGGAACCAAGCGGCCTCTCTGTGGTGGGGCTGGCCCCGGGGCAGGCGTGGGGGTGATGGCTGGAAGTGGGATGGCGCGTGAGTTGGCAACAGCCAGCGGTGGAGGCAGAGACTCAGAGGTCAGGGATCTCTCTCTCTGTCTCTGTCTCTGTCTCTCTCCCTCAGGGAGCTGAGGAGAGTAAGGTGGCGCCCCCTGCCCACCTCGCCTACCTCTCCATGGGCCCTTCTTTCTCTGGCCGCTCCGGGAGCCCTGCGGGCTTGGGTTCAACCCCCCACACACCGCACAGGCCAAGGGCGCATGCGCGACCGCCGGGGCCTAGGGCTGGCCTGGGGGGGGGTCCTCAGTGAAGGCCCCGCTCTCCCTCCAGGCTCTGACCCAGCTGCAGCTCTTCCATCGCCGCCCTTCTGGACTCGGCTTCAGCTGTCTCCCTCCCCTCTCCCACTCCCACTCAGCTTGCAGGCCGCTTCCCTGCCTTGAAAGCATTGCTCTGGCCCTGAGGGCCACAGACCTACTGGGCTTCAAGCTCAAGGCTCTGCCTGGGCCTGCTGCTTCGGCCAGGGGCTCATTTTTTCCTGGAAAGACAAAGCCATGGCCTCACCCCACGCCTGCACTTTCCCACGGCAGGCAGCCCAGGTGTAGGAAAGGCTCTGTGGAGTCAGAAGTGCCGAGACAGGCAGATGGCACCGCAGGCTTTGGGGGCCAGGGCGCAACTGGGCTAGCCCCTCCTCCCGGGAGTCGGGGAGGCCCGGCCTTCCTAGTGCCCAGGCCACGGCTCCGGGGAGAAACCCGCCATGGAGGGCACGCGGGAGGCCCTCTGCCTGAGGTGGCAGGTGTCACGCCAGGGCCACTGCAAGCCTGGCTCGGCTTGCCTGCTTTCTCCAAAGGAGGCTGGCCGACCAGCCGAACCTGGCACCTGGGCCAGGCCCCTTCCAAGGGGACGAGTTCCAGAGGCTAGAGCCCTGGGGGCGGCTGCCAAGTCTCCTGGGGCGTGTGCTGGGCCCCCGTCAGAAGAGGAAGCAGCCTGGTAAACGGTGTGCCAGGCCTGAGATCTGGAGGCCTCCCACACCCGGGTCCCTGTCCTGCCCAGGCCCCCCGAGGGAGGACGATGGTCGGGCAGTGGCGAGCGGGGTGGGGCTGGCGCCGAGCCTGCCCTTGGATGCCCCGGGGAAGGGCGCCGGGGGATGGGCTGCCCCTGGCCAGGTCTGAGGGACCGACCCAGCTCGGGGCTGTCGGGGGCAGAGAGAGAACCCCCCTCCGCCCTTTCCCTTCAGGTTCTTAGGGCTGGCCAAATCCTTCCCAAGACAGCTTGTCTGGAGAAAATCAGACCCAGCTGAAGAACATGTGTCCATGGGGGAAACCCGGGAAACTGAGTCTCCCCACACAATAGCAGAGATTCTCATCTTGCATCCTCTCCTGAGCTAATGACAAAGGTGGATGTCCCGGGTGGGTGGGCCTGTGGAATGGGAGAGGGGAGGAAGTCTATTGTCATGCAGAGGGACATGGAAAGACTTGTCTGAAGCTTATCCCCTGCACTGGGGTCAGGTCGGGAAGGGACGGCACAGAGGTGAGCAGGAACCAACCGGCCTCTCTGTGGTGGGGCTGGCCCCGGGGCAGGCGTGGGGGTGATGGCTGGAAGTGGGATGGCGCGTGAGTTGGCACCAGCCAGCGGTGGAGGCAGAGACTCAGAGGTCAGGGATCTCTCTCTCTGTCTCTGTCTCTGTCTCTCTCCCTCAGGGAGCTGAGGAGAGTAAGGTGGCGCCCCCTGCCCACCTCGCCTACCTCTCCATGGGCCCTTCTTTGGCCGCTCCGGGAGCCCTGCGGGCTTGGGTTCAAGCCCCCACACACCGCACAGGCCAAGGGCGCATGCGCGACCGCCAGGGCCTAGGGCTGGCCTCGGGGGGCGGGGGGGTCCTCAGTGAAGGCCCCGCCCTCCCTCCAGGCTCTGACCCAGCTGCAGCTCTTCCATCGCCGCCCTTCTGGACTCGGCTTCAGCTGTCTCCCTCCCCTCCCCCACTCCCACTCAGCTTGCAGGCCGCTTCCCTGCCTTGAAAGCATGGCTCTGGCCCTGAGGGCCACAGACCTACTGGGCTTCAAGCTCAAGGCTCTGCCTGGGCCTGCTGCTTCGGCCAGGGGCTCATTTTTTCCTGGAAAGACAAAGCCATGGCCTCACCCCACGCCTGCACTTTGCCACGGCAGGCAGCCCAGATGTAGGAAAGGCTCTGTGGAGTCAGAAGTGCCGAGACAGGCAGATGGCACCAGAGGGTTTGGGGGCCAGGGCGCAACAGGGCTAGCCCCTCCTCCCGGGAGTCGGGGAGGCCCGGCCTTCCTAGTGCCCAGGCCACGGCTCCGGGGAGAAACCCGCCATGGAGGGCACGCGGGAGGCCCTCTGCCTGAGGTGGCAGGTGTCACGCCAGGGCCACTGCAAGCCTGGCTCGGCTTGCCTGCTTTCTCCAAAGGAGGCTGGCCGACCAGCCGAACCTGGCACCTGGGCCAGGCCCCTTCCAAGGGGACGAGTTCCAGAGGATAGAGCCCTGGGGGAGGCTGCCAAGTCTCCTGGGGCGTGTGCTGGGCCCCCGTCAGAGGAGGAAGCAGCCTGGTAAACGGTGTGCCAGGCCTGAGAACTGGAGGCCTCCCACACCCGGGTCCCTGTCCTGCCCAGGCCCCCCGAGGGAGGACGATGGTCGGGCAGTGGCGAGCGGGGTGGGGCTGGCGCCGAGCCTGCCCTTGGATGCCCCGGGGAAGGGCGCCGGGGGATGGGCTGCCCCTGGCCAGGTCTGAGGGACCGACCCAGCTCGGGGCTGTCGGGGGCAGAGAGAGAACCCCCCTCCGCCCTTTCCCTTCAGGTTCTTAGGGCTGGCCAAATCCTTCCCAAGACAGCTTGTCTGGAGAAAATCAGACCCAGCTGAAGAACATGTGTCCATGGGGGAAACCCGGGAAACTGAGTCTCCCCACACAATAGCAGATTCTCATCTTGCATCCTCTCCTGAGCTAATGACAAAGGTGGATGTCCCGGGTGGGTGGGCCTGTGGAATGGGAGAGGGGAGGAAGTCTATTGTCATGCAGAGGGACATGGAAAGACTTGTCTGAAGCTTATCCCCTGCACTGGGGTCAGGTCGGGAAGGGACGGCACAGAGGTGAGCAGGAACCAAGCGGCCTCTCTGTGGTGGGGCTGGCCCCGGGGCAGGCGTGGGGGTGATGGCTGGAAGTGGGATGGCGCGTGAGTTGGCAACAGCCAGCGGTGGAGGCAGAGACTCAGAGGTCAGGGATCTCTCTCTCTGTCTCTGTCTCTGTCTCTCTCCCTCAGGGAGCTGAGGAGAGTAAGGTGGCGCCCCCTGCCCACCTCGCCTACCTCTCCATGGGCCCTTCTTTCTCTGGCCGCTCCGGGAGCCCTGCGGGCTTGGGTTCAACCCCCCACACACCGCACAGGCCAAGGGCGCATGCGCGACCGCCGGGGCCTAGGGCTGGCCTGGGGCGGGTGGGGGTTCCTCAGTGAAGGCCACGCCATCCCTCCAGGCTCTGACCCAGCTGCAGCTCTTCCATCGCCGCCCTTCTGGACTCGGCTTCAGCTGTCTCCCTCCCCTCCCCCACTCCCACTCAGCTTGCAGGCCGCTTCCCTGCCTTGAAAGCATGCCTCTGGCCCTGAGGGCCACAGACCTACTGGGCTTCAAGCTCAAGGCTCTGCCTGGGCCTGCTGCTTCGGCCAGGGGCTCATTTTTTCCTGGAAAGACAAAGCCATGGCCTCACCCCACGCCTGCACTTTGCCACGGCAGGCAGCCCAGATGTAGGAAAGGCTCTGTGGAGTCAGAAGTGCCGAGACAGGCAGATGGCACCAGAGGGTTTGGGGGCCAGGGCGCAACTGGGCTAGCCCCTCCTCCCGGGAGTCGGGGAGGCCCGGCCTTCCTAGTGCCCAGGCCACGGCTCCGGGGAGAAACCCGCCATGGAGGGCACGCGGGAGGCCCTCTGCCTGAGGTGGCAGGTGTCACGCCAGGGCCACTGCAAGCCTGGCTCGGCTTGCCTGCTTTCTCCAAAGGAGGCTGGCCGACCAGCCGAACCTGGCACCTGGGCCAGGCCCCTTCCAAGGGGACGAGTTCCAGAGGCTAGAGCCCTGGGGGCGGCTGCCAAGTCTCCTGGGGCGTGTGCTGGGCCCCCGTCAGAGGAGGAAGCAGCCTGGTAAACGGTGTGCCAGGCCTGAGATCTGGAGGCCTCCCACACCCGGGTCCCTGTCCTGCCCAGGCCCCCCGAGGGAGGACGATGGTCGGGCAGTGGCGAGCGGGGTGGGGCTGGCGCCGAGCCTGCCCTTGGATGCCCCGGGGAAGGGCGCCGGGGGATGGGCTGCCCCTGGCCAGGTCTGAGGGACCGACCCAGCTCGGGGCTGTCGGGGGCAGAGAGAGAACCCCCCTCCGCCCTTTCCCTTCAGGTTCTTAGGGCTGGCCAAATCCTTCCCAAGACAGCTTGTCTGGAGAAAATCAGACCCAGCTGAAGAACATGTGTCCATGGGGGAAACCCGGGAAACTGAGTCTCCCCACACAATAGCAGAGATTCTCATCTTGCATCCTCTCCTGAGCTAATGACAAAGGTGGATGTCCCGGGTGGGTGGGCCTGTGGAATGGGAGAGGGGAGGAAGTCTATTGTCATGCAGAGGGACATGGAAAGACTTGTCTGAAGCTTATCCCCTGCACTGGGGTCAGGTCGGGAAGGGACGGCACAGAGGTGAGCAGGAACCAACCGGCCTCTCTGTGGTGGGGCTGGCCCCGGGGCAGGCGTGGGGGTGATGGCTGGAAGTGGGATGGCGCGTGAGTTGGCACCAGCCAGCGGTGGAGGCAGAGACTCAGAGGTCAGGGATCTCTCTCTCTGTCTCTGTCTCTCTCTCTCTCCCTCAGGGAGCTGAGGAGAGTAAGGTGGCGCCCCCTGCCCACCTCGCTTACCTCTCCATGGGCCCTTCTTTCTCTGGCCGCTCCGGGAGCCCTGCGGGCTTGGGTTCAACCCCCCACACACCGCACAGGCCAAGGGCGCATGCGCGACCGCCAGGGCCTAGGGCTGGCCTGGGGGGGGTGGGGGGGGTCCTCAGTGAAGGCCACGCCCACCCTCCAGGCTCTGACCCAGCTGCAGCTCTTCCATCGCCGCCCTTCTGGACTCGGCTTCAGCTGTCTCCCTCCCCTCCCCCACTCCCACTCAGCTTGCAGGCCGCTTCCCTGCCTTGAAAGCATGCCTCTGGCCCTGAGGGCCACAGACCTACTGGGCTTCAAGCTCAAGGCTCTGCCTGGGCCTGCTGCTTCGGCCAGGGGCTCATTTTTTCCTGGAAAGACAAAGCCATGGCCTCACCCCACGCCTGCACTTTGCCACGGCAGGCAGCCCAGATGTAGGAAAGGCTCTGTGGAGTCAGAAGTGCCGAGACAGGCAGATGGCACCAGAGGGTTTAGGGGCCAGGGCGCAACTGGGCTAGCCCCTCCTCCCGGGAGTCGGGGAGGCCCGGCCTTCCTAGTGCCCAGGCCACGGCTCCGGGGAGAAACCCGCCATGGAGGGCACGCGGGAGGCCCTCTGCCTGAGGTGGCAGGTGTCACGCCAGGGCCACTGCAAGCCTGGCTCGGCTTGCCTGCTTTCTCCAAAGGAGGCTGGCCGACCAGCCGAACCTGGCACCTGGGCCAGGCCCCTTCCAAGGGGACGAGTTCCAGAGGCTAGAGCCCTGGGGGCGGCTGCCAAGTCTCCTGGGGCGTGTGCTGGGCCCCCGTCAGAAGAGGAAGCAGCCTGGTAAACGGTGTGCCAGGCCTGAGATCTGGAGGCCTCCCACACCCGGGTCCCTGTCCTGCCCAGGCCCCCCGAGGGAGGACGATGGTCGGGCAGTGGCGAGCGGGGTGGGGCTGGCGCCGAGCCTGCCCTTGGATGCCCCGGGGAAGGGCGCCGGGGGATGGGCTGCCCCTGGCCAGGTCTGAGGGACCGACCCAGCTCGGGGCTGTCGGGGGCAGAGAGAGAACCCCCCTCCGCCCTTTCCCTTCAGGTTCTTAGGGCTGGCCAAATCCTTCCCAAGACAGCTTGTCTGGAGAAAATCAGACCCAGCTGAAGAACATGTGTCCATGGGGGAAACCCGGGAAACTGAGTCTCCCCACACAATAGCAGAGATTCTCATCTTGCATCCTCTCCTGAGCTAATGACAAAGGTGGATGTCCCGGGTGGGTGGGCCTGTGGAATGGGAGAGGGGAGGAAGTCTATTGTCATGCAGAGGGACATGGAAAGACTTGTCTGAAGCTTATCCCCTGCACTGGGGTCAGGTCGGGAAGGGACGGCACAGAGGTGAGCAGGAACCAACCGGCCTCTCTGTGGTGGGGCTGGCCCCGGGGCAGGCGTGGGGGTGATGGCTGGAAGTGGGATGGCGCGTGAGTTGGCACCAGCCAGCGGTGGAGGCAGAGACTCAGAGGTCAGGGATCTCTCTCTCTGTCTCTGTCTCTGTCTCTCTCCCTCAGGGAGCTGAGGAGAGTAAGGTGGCGCCCCCTGCCCACCTCGCCTACCTCTCCATGGGCCCTTTTTTCTCTGGCCGCTCCGGGAGCCCTGCGGGCTTGGGTTCAACCCCCCACACACCGCACAGGCCAAGGGCGCATGCGCGACCGCCGGGGCCTAGGGCTGGCCTGGGGGGGGTGGGGGGGGTCCTCAGTGAAGGCCACGCCCTCCCTCCAGGCTCTGACCCAGCTGCAGCTCTTCCACCGCCACCCTTCTGGACTCGGCTTCAGCTGTCTCCCTCCCCTCCCCCACTCCCACTCAGCTTGCAGGCCGCTTCCCTGCCTTGAAAGCATGGCTCTGGCCCTGAGGGCCACAGACCTACTGGGCTTCAAGCTCAAGGCTCTGCCTGGGCCTGCTGCTTCGGCCAGGGGCTCATTTTTTCCTGGAAAGACAAAGCCATGGCCTCACCCCACGCCTGCACTTTGCCACGGCAGGCAGCCCAGATGTAGGAAAGGCTCTGTGGAGTCAGAAGTGCCGAGACAGGCAGATGGCACCAGAGGGTTTGGGGGCCAGGGCGCAACTGGGCTAGCCCCTCCTCCCGGGAGTCGGGGAGGCCCGGCCTTCCTAGTGCCCAGGCCACGGCTCCGGGGAGAAACCCGCCATGGAGGGCACGCGGGAGGCCCTCTGCCTGAGGTGGCAGGTGTCACGCCAGGGCCACTGCAAGCCTGGCTCGGCTTGCCTGCTTTCTCCAAAGGAGGCTGGCCGACCAGCCGAACCTGGCACCTGGGCCAGGCCCCTTCCAAGGGGACGAGTTCCAGAGGATAGAGCCCTGGGGGAGGCTGCCAAGTCTCCTGGGGCGTGTGCTGGGCCCCCGTCAGAGGAGGAAGCAGCCTGGTAAACGGTGTGCCAGGCCTGAGATCTGGAGGCCTCCCACAGCCGGGTCCCTGTCCTGCCCAGGCCCCCCGAGAGAGGACGTTGGTCGGGGAGTGGCGAGCGGGGTGGGGCTGGCGCCGAGCCTGCCCTTGGATGCCCCGGGGAAGGGCGCCGGGGGATGGGCTGCCCCTGGCCAGGTCTGAGGGACCGACCCAGCTCGGGGCTGTCGGGGGCAGAGAGAGAACCCCCCTCCGCCCTTTCCCTTCAGGTTCTTAGGGCTGGCCAAATCCTTCCCAAGACAGCTTGTCTGGAGAAAATCAGACCCAGCTGAAGAACATGTGTCCATGGGGGAAACCCGGGAAACTGAGTCTCCCCACACAATAGCAGAGATTCTCATCTTGCATCCTCTCCTGAGCTAATGACAAAGGTGGATGTCCCGGGTGGGTGGGCCTGTGGAATGGGAGAGGGGAGGAAGTCTATTGTCATGCAGAGGGACATGGAAAGACTTGTCTGAAGCTTATCCCCTGCACTGGGGTCAGGTCGGGAAGGGACGGCACAGAGGTGAGCAGGAACCAACCGGCCTCTCTGTGGTGGGGCTGGCCCCGGGGCAGGCGTGGGGGTGATGGCTGGAAGTGGGATGGCGCGTGAGTTGGCACCAGCCAGCGGTGGAGGCAGAGACTCAGAGGTCAGGGATCTCTCTCTCTGTCTCTGTCTCTGTCTCTCTCCCTCAGGGAGCTGAGGAGAGTAAGGTGGCGCCCCCTGCCCACCTCGCCTACCTCTCCATGGGCCCTTCTTTCTCTGGCCGCTCCGGGAGCCCTGCGGGCTTGGGTTCAACCCCCCACACACCGCACAGGCCAAGGGCGCATGCGCGACCGCCGGGGCCTAGGGCTGGCCTGGGGGGGGTGGGGGGGTCCTCAGTGAAGGCCCCGCCCTCCCTCCAGGCTCTGACCCAGCTGCAGCTCTTCCATCGCCGCCCTTCTGGACTCGGCTTCAGCTGTCTCCCTCCCCTCCCCCACTCCCACTCAGCTTGCAGGCCGCTTCCCTGCCTTGAAAGCATGGCTCTGGCCCTGAGGGCCACAGACCTACTGGGCTTCAAGCTCAAGGCTCTGCCTGGGCCTGCTGCTTCGGCCAGGGGCTCATTTTTTCCTGGAAAGACAAAGCCATGGCCTCACCCCACGCCTGCACTTTGCCACGGCAGGCAGCCCAGATGTAGGAAAGGCTCTGTGGAGTCAGAAGTGCCGAGACAGGCAGATGGCACCAGAGGGTTTGGGGGCCAGGGCGCAACTGGGCTAGCCCCTCCTCCCGGGAGTCGGGGAGGCCCGGCCTTCCTAGTGCCCAGGCCACGGCTCCGGGGAGAAACCCGCCATGGAGGGCACGCGGGAGGCCCTCTGCCTGAGGTGGCAGGTGTCACGCCAGGGCCACTGCAAGCCTGGCTCGGCTTGCCTGCTTTCTCCAAAGGAGGCTGGCCGACCAGCCGAACCTGGCACCTGGGCCAGGCCCCTTCCAAGGGGACGAGTTCCAGAGGATAGAGCCCTGGGGGAGGCTGCCAAGTCTCCTGGGGCGTGTGCTGGGCCCCCGTCAGAGGAGGAAGCAGCCTGGTAAACGGTGTGCCAGGCCTGAGATCTGGTGGCCTCCCACAGCCGGGTCCCTGTCCTGCCCAGGCCCCCCGAGGGAGGACGTTGGTCGGGGAGTGGCGAGCGGGGTGGGGCTGGCGCCGAGCCTGCCCTTGGATGCCCCGGGGAAGGGCGCCGGGGGATGGGCTGCCCCTGGCCAGGTCTGAGGGACCGACCCAGCTCGGGGCTGTCGGGGGCAGAGAGAGAACCCCCCTCCGCCCTTTCCCTTCAGGTTCTTAGGGCTGGCCAAATCCTTCCCAAGACAGCTTGTCTGGAGAAAATCAGACCCAGCTGAAGAACATGTGTCCATGGGGGAAACCCGGGAAACTGAGTCTCCCCACACAATAGCAGAGATTCTCATCTTGCATCCTCTCCTGAGCTAATGACAAAGGTGGATGTCCCGGGTGGGTGGGCCTGTGGAATGGGAGAGGGGAGGAAGTCTATTGTCATGCAGAGGGACATGGAAAGACTTGTCTGAAGCTTATCCCCTGCACTGGGGTCAGGTCGGGAAGGGACGGCACAGAGGTGAGCAGGAACCAACCGGCCTCTCTGTGGTGGGGCTGGCCCCGGGGCAGGCGTGGGGGTGATGGCTGGAAGTGGGATGGCGCGTGAGTTGGCACCAGCCAGCGGTGGAGGCAGAGACTCAGAGGTCAGGGATCTCTCTCTCTGTCTCTGTCTCTGTCTCTCTCCCTCAGGGAGCTGAGGAGAGTAAGGTGGCGCCCCCTGCCCACCTCGCCTACCTCTCCATGGGCCCTTCTTTCTCTGGCCGCTCCGGGAGCCCTGCGGGCTTGGGTTCAACCCCCCACACACCGCACAGGCCAAGGGCGCATGCGCGACCGCCGGGGCCTAGGGCTGGCCTGGGGGGGTGGGGGGGTCCTCAGTGAAGGCCCCGCCCTCCCTCCAGGCTCTGACCCAGCTGCAGCTCTTCCATCGCCGCCCTTCTGGACTCGGCTTCAGCTGTCTCCCTCCCCTCCCCCACTCCCACTCAGCTTGCAGGCCGCTTCCCTGCCTTGAAAGCATGGCTCTGGCCCTGAGGGCCACAGACCTACTGGGCTTCAAGCTCAAGGCTCTGCCTGGGCCTGCTGCTTCGGCCAGGGGCTCATTTTTTCCTGGAAAGACAAAGCCATGGCCTCACCCCACGCCTGCACTTTGCCACGGCAGGCAGCCCAGATGTAGGAAAGGCTCTGTGGAGTCAGAAGTGCCGAGACAGGCAGATGGCACCAGAGGGTTTGGGGGCCAGGGCGCAACTGGGCTAGCCCCTCCTCCCGGGAGTCGGGGAGGCCCGGCCTTCCTAGTGCCCAGGCCACGGCTCCGGGGAGAAACCCGCCATGGAGGGCACGCGGGAGGCCCTCTGCCTGAGGTGGCAGGTGTCACGCCAGGGCCACTGCAAGCCTGGCTCGGCTTGCCTGCTTTCTCCAAAGGAGGCTGGCCGACCAGCCGAACCTGGCACCTGGGTCAGGCCCCTTCCAAGGGGACGAGTTCCAGAGGATAGAGCCCTGGGGGAGGCTGCCAAGTCTCCTGGGGCGTGTGCTGGGCCCCCGTCAGAGGAGGAAGCAGCCTGGTAAACGGTGTGCCAGGCCTGAGATCTGGTGGCCTCCCACAGCCGGGTCCCTGTCCTGCCCAGGCCCCCCGAGGGAGGACGTTGGTCGGGGAGTGGCGAGCGGGGTGGGGCTGGCGCCGAGCCTGCCCTTGGATGCCCCGGGGAAGGGCGCCGGGGGATGGGCTGCCCCTGGCCAGGTCTGAGGGACCGACCCAGCTCGGGGCTGTCGGGGGCAGAGAGAGAACCCCCCTCCGCCCTTTCCCTTCAGGTTCTTAGGGCTGGCCAAATCCTTCCCAAGACAGCTTGTCTGGAGAAAATCAGACCCAGCTGAAGAACATGTGTCCATGGGGGAAACCCGGGAAACTGAGTCTCCCCACACAATAGCAGAGATTCTCATCTTGCATCCTCTCCTGAGCTAATGACAAAGGTGGATGTCCCGGGTGGGTGGGCCTGTGGAATGGGAGAGGGGAGGAAGTCTATTGTCATGCAGAGGGACATGGAAAGACTTGTCTGAAGCTTATCCCCTGCACTGGGGTCAGGTCGGGAAGGGACGGCACAGAGGTGAGCAGGAACCAACCGGCCTCTCTGTGGTGGGGCTGGCCCCGGGGCAGGCGTGGGGGTGATGGCTGGAAGTGGGATGGCGCGTGAGTTGGCACCAGCCAGCGGTGGAGGCAGAGACTCAGAGGTCAGGGATCTCTCTCTCTGTCTCTGTCTCTGTCTCTCTCCCTCAGGGAGCTGAGGAGAGTAAGGTGGCGCCCCCTGCCCACCTCGCCTACCTCTCCATGGGCCCTTCTTTCTCTGGCCGCTCCGGGAGCCCTGCGGGCTTGGGTTCAACCCCCCACACACCGCACAGGCCAAGGGCGCATGCGCGACCGCCGGGGCCTAGGGCTGGCCTGGGGGGGTGGGGGGGTCCTCAGTGAAGGCCCCGCCCTCCCTCCAGGCTCTGACCCAGCTGCAGCTCTTCCATCGCCGCCCTTCTGGACTCGGCTTCAGCTGTCTCCCTCCCCTCCCCCACTCCCACTCAGCTTGCAGGCCGCTTCCCTGCCTTGAAAGCATGGCTCTGGCCCTGAGGGCCACAGACCTACTGGGCTTCAAGCTCAAGGCTCTGCCTGGGCCTGCTGCTTCGGCCAGGGGCTCATTTTTTCCTGGAAAGACAAAGCCATGGCCTCACCCCACGCCTGCACTTTGCCACGGCAGGCAGCCCAGATGTAGGAAAGGCTCTGTGGAGTCAGAAGTGCCGAGACAGGCAGATGGCACCAGAGGGTTTGGGGGCCAGGGCGCAACTGGGCTAGCCCCTCCTCCCGGGAGTCGGGGAGGCCCGGCCTTCCTAGTGCCCAGGCCACGGCTCCGGGGAGAAACCCGCCATGGAGGGCACGCGGGAGGCCCTCTGCCTGAGGTGGCAGGTGTCACGCCAGGGCCACTGCAAGCCTGGCTCGGCTTGCCTGCTTTCTCCAAAGGAGGCTGGCCGACCAGCCGAACCTGGCACCTGGGCCAGGCCCCTTCCAAGGGGACGAGTTCCAGAGGATAGAGCCCTGGGGGAGGCTGCCAAGTCTCCTGGGGCGTGTGCTGGGCCCCCGTCAGAGGAGGAAGCAGCCTGGTAAACGGTGTGCCAGGCCTGAGATCTGGAGGCCTCCCACAGCCGGGTCCCTGTCCTGCCCAGGCCCCCCGAGGGAGGACGTTGGTCGGGGAGTGGCGAGCGGGGTGGGGCTGGCGCCGAGCCTGCCCTTGGATGCCCCGGGGAAGGGCGCCGGGGGATGGGCTGCCCCTCGCCAGGTCTGAGGGACCGACCCAGCTCGGGGCTGTCGGGGGCAGAGAGAGAACCCCCCTCCGCCCTTTCCCTTCAGGTTCTTAGGGCTGGCCAAATCCTTCCCAAGACAGCTTGTCTGGAGAAAATCAGACCCAGCTGAAGAACATGTGTCCATGGGGGAAACCCGGGAAACTGAGTCTCCCCACACAATAGCAGAGATTCTCATCTTGCATCCTCTCCTGAGCTAATGACAAAGGTGGATGTCCCGGGTGGGTGGGCCTGTGGAATGGGAGAGGGGAGGAAGTCTATTGTCATGCAGAGGGACATGGAAAGACTTGTCTGAAGCTTATCCCCTGCACTGGGGTCAGGTCGGGAAGGGACGGCACAGAGGTGAGCAGGAACCAACCGGCCTCTCTGTGGTGGGGCTGGCCCCGGGGCAGGCGTGGGGGTGATGGCTGGAAGTGGGATGGCGCGTGAGTTGGCACCAGCCAGCGGTGGAGGCAGAGACTCAGAGGTCAGGGATCTCTCTCTCTGTCTCTGTCTCTGTCTCTCTCCCTCAGGGAGCTGAGGAGAGTAAGGTGGCGCCCCCTGCCCACCTCGCCTACCTCTCCATGGGCCCTTCTTTCTCTGGCCGCTCCGGGAGCCCTGCGGGCTTGGGTTCAACCCCCCACACACCGCACAGGCCAAGGGCGCATGCGCGACCGCCGGGGCCTAGGGCTGGCCTGGGGGGGTGGGGGGGTCCTCAGTGAAGGCCCCGCCCTCCCTCCAGGCTCTGACCCAGCTGCAGCTCTTCCATCGCCGCCCTTCTGGACTCGGCTTCAGCTGTCTCCCTCCCCTCCCCCACTCCCACTCAGCTTGCAGGCCGCTTCCCTGCCTTGAAAGCATGGCTCTGGCCCTGAGGGCCACAGACCTACTGGGCTTCAAGCTCAAGGCTCTGCCTGGGCCTGCTGCTTCGGCCAGGGGCTCATTTTTTCCTGGAAAGACAAAGCCATGGCCTCACCCCACGCCTGCACTTTGCCACGGCAGGCAGCCCAGATGTAGGAAAGGCTCTGTGGAGTCAGAAGTGCCGAGACAGGCAGATGGCACCAGAGGGTTTGGGGGCCAGGGCGCAACTGGGCTAGCCCCTCCTCCCGGTAGTCGGGGAGGCCCGGCCTTCCTAGTGCCCAGGCCTCGGCTCCTGGGAGAAACCCGCCATGGAGGGCACGCGGGAGGCCCTCTGCCTGAGGTGGCAGGTGTCACGCCAGGGCCACTGCAAGCCTGGCTCGGCTTGCCTGCTTTCTCCAAAGGAGGCTGGCCGACCAGCCGAACCTGGCACCTGGGCCAGGCCCCTTCCAAGGGGACGAGTTCCAGAGGATAGAGCCCTGGGGGAGGCTGCCAAGTCTCCTGGGGCGTGTGCTGGGCCCCCGTCAGAGGAGGAAGCAGCCTGGTAAACGGTGTGCCAGGCCTGAGATCTGGAGGCCTCCCACAGCCGGGTCCCTGTCCTGCCCAGGCCCCCCGAGGGAGGACGTTGGTCGGGGAGTGGCGAGCGGGGTGGGGCTGGCGCCGAGCCTGCCCTTGGATGCCCCGGGGAAGGGCGCCGGGGGATGGGCTGCCCCTGGCCAGGTCTGAGGGACCGACCCAGCTCGGGGCTGTCGGGGGCAGAGAGAGAACCCCCCTCCGCCCTTTCCCTTCAGGTTCTTAGGGCTGGCCAAATCCTTCCCAAGACAGCTTGTCTGGAGAAAATCAGACCCAGCTGAAGAACATGTGTCCATGGGGGAAACCCGGGAAACTGAGTCTCCCCACACAATAGCAGAGATTCTCATCTTGCATCCTCTCCTGAGCTAATGACAAAGGTGGATGTCCCGGGTGGGTGGGCCTGTGGAATGGGAGAGGGGAGGAAGTCTATTGTCATGCAGAGGGACATGGAAAGACTTGTCTGAAGCTTATCCCCTGCACTGGGGTCAGGTCGGGAAGGGACGGCACAGAGGTGAGCAGGAACCAACCGGCCTCTCTGTGGTGGGGCTGGCCCCAGGGCAGGCGTGGGGGTGATGGCTGGAAGTGGGATGGCGCGTGAGTTGGCACCAGCCAGCGGTGGAGGCAGAGACTCAGAGGTCAGGGATCTCTCTCTCTGTCTCTGTCTCTGTCTCTCTCCCTCAGGGAGCTGAGGAGAGTAAGGTGGCGCCCCCTGCCCACCTCGCCTACCTCTCCATGGGCCCTTCTTTCTCTGGCCGCTCCGGGAGCCCTGCGGGCTTGGGTTCAACCCCCCACACACCGCACAGGCCAAGGGCGCATGCGCGACCGCCGGGGCCTAGGGCTGGCCTGGGGGGGGTGGGGGGGTCCTCAGTGAAGGCCCCGCCCTCCCTCAAGGCTCTGACCCAGCTGCAGCTCTTCCATCGCCGCCCTTCTGGACTCGGCTTCAGCTGTCTCCCTCCCCTACCCCACTCCCACTCAGCTTGCAGGCCGCTTCCCTGCCTTGAAAGCATGGCTCTGGCCCTGAGGGCCACAGACCTACTGGGCTTCAAGCTCAAGGCTCTGCCTGGGCCTGCTGCTTCGGCCAGGGGCTCATTTTTTCCTGGAAAGACAAAGCCATGGCCTCACCCCACGCCTGCACTTTGCCACGGCAGGCAGCCCAGATGTAGGAAAGGCACTGTGGAGTCAGAAGTGCCGAGACAGGCAGATGGCACCAGAGGGTTTGGGGGCCAGGGCGCAACTGGGCTAGCCCCTCCTCCCGGGAGTCGGGGAGGCCCGGCCTTCCTAGTGCCCAGGCCACGGCTCCGGGGAGAAACCCGCCATGGAGGGCACGCGGGAGGCCCTCTGCCTGAGGTGGCAGGTGTGACGCCAGGGCCACTGCAAGCCTGGCTCGGCTTGCCTGCTTTCTCCAAAGGAGGCTGGCCGACCAGCCGAACCTGGCACCTGGGCCAGGCCCCTTCCAAGGGGACGAGTTCCAGAGGATAGAGCCCTGGGGGAGGCTGCCAAGTCTCCTGGGGCGTGTGCTGGGCCCCCGTCAGAGGAGGAAGCAGCCTGGTAAACGGTGTGCCAGGCCTGAGATCTGGTGGCCTCCCACAGCCGGGTCTCTGTCCTGCCCAGGCCCCCCGAGGGAGGACGTTGGTCGGGGAGTGGCGAGCGGGGTGGGGCTGGCGCCGAGCCTGCCCTTGGATGCCCCGGGGAAGGGCGCCGGGGGATGGGCTGCCCCTGGCCAGGTCTGAGGGACCGACCCAGCTCGGGGCTGTCGGGGGCAGAGAGAGAACCCCCCTCCGCCCTTTCCCTTCAGGTTCTTAGGGCTGGCCAAATCCTTCCCAAGACAGCTTGTCTGGAGAAAATCAGACCCAGCTGAAGAACATGTGTCCATGGGGGAAACCCGGGAAACTGAGTCTCCCCACACAATAGCAGAGATTCTCATCTTGCATCCTCTCCTGAGCTAATGACAAAGGTGGATGTCCCGGGTGGGTGGGCCTGTGGAATGGGAGAGGGGAGGAAGTCTATTGTCATGCAGAGGGACATGGAAAGACTTGTCTGAAGCTTATCCCCTGCACTGGGGTCAGGTCGGGAAGGGACGGCACAGAGGTGAGCAGGAACCAACCGGCCTCTCTGTGGTGGGGCTGGCCCCGGGGCAGGCGTGGGGGTGATGGCTGGAAGTGGGATGGCGCGTGAGTTGGCACCAGCCAGCGGTGGAGGCAGAGACTCAGAGGTCAGGGATCTCTCTCTCTGTCTCTGTCTCTGTCTCTCTCCCTCAGGGAGCTGAGGAGAGTAAGGTGGCGCCCCCTGCCCACCTCGCCTACCTCTCCATGGGCCCTTCTTTCTCTGGCCGCTCCGGGAGCCCTGCGGGCTTGGGTTCAACCCCCCACACACCGCACAGGCCAAGGGCGCATGCGCGACCGCCGGGGCCTAGGGCTGGCCTGGGGGGGGTGGGGGGGTCCTCAGTGAAGGCCCCGCCCTCCCTCCAGGCTCTGACCCAGCTGCAGCTCTTCCATCGCCGCCCTTCTGGACTCGGCTTCAGCTGTCTCCCTCCCCTCCCCCACTCCCACTCAGCTTGCAGGCCGCTTCCCTGCCTTGAAAGCATGCCTCTGGCCCTGAGGGCCACAGACCTACTGGGCTTCAAGCTCAAGGCTCTGCCTGGGCCTGCTGCTTCGGCCAGGGGCTCATTTTTTCCTGGAAAGACAAAGCCATGGCCTCACCCCACGCCTGCACTTTGCCACGGCAGGCAGCCCAGATGTAGGAAAGGCTCTGTGGAGTCAGAAGTGCCGAGACAGGCAGATGGCACCAGAGGGTTTGGGGGCCAGGGCGCAACTGGGCTAGCCCCTCCTCCCGGGAGTCGGGGAGGCCCGGCCTTCCTAGTGCCCAGGCCACGGCTCCGGGGAGAAACCCGCCATGGAGGGCACGCGGGAGGCCCTCTGCCTGAGGTGGCAGGTGTCACGCCAGGGCCACTGCAAGCCTGGCTCGGCTTGCCTGCTTTCTCCAAAGGAGGCTGGCCGACCAGCCGAACCTGGCACCTGGGCCAGGCCCCTTCCAAGGGGACGAGTTCCAGAGGCTAGAGCCCTGGGGGCGGCTGCCAAGTCTCCTGGGGCGTGTGCTGGGCCCCCGTCAGAGGAGGAAGCAGCCTGGTAAACGGTGTGCCAGGCCTGAGATCTGGAGGCCTCCCACACCCGCGTCCCTGTCCTGCCCAGGCCCCCCGAGGGAGGACGATGGTCTGGCAGTGGCGAGCGGGGTGGGGCTGGCGCCGAGCCTGCCCTTGGATGCCCCGGGGAAGGGCGCCGGGGGATGGGCTGCCCCTGGCCAGGTCTGAGGGACCGACCCAGCTCGGGGCTGTCGGGGGCAGAGAGAGAACCCCCCTCCGCCCTTTCCCTTCAGGTTCTTAGGGCTGGCCAAATCCTTCCCAAGACAGCTTGTCTGGAGAAAATCAGACCCAGCTGAAGAACATGTGTCCATGGGGGAAACCCGGGAAACTGAGTCTCCCCACACAATAGCAGAGATTCTCATCTTGCATCCTCTCCTGAGCTAATGACAAAGGTGGATGTCCCGGGTGGGTGGGCCTGTGGAATGGGAGAGGGGAGGAAGTCTATTGTCATGCAGAGGGACATGGAAAGACTTGTCTGAAGCTTATCCCCTGCACTGGGGTCAGGTCGGGAAGGGACGGCACAGAGGTGAGCAGGAACCAACCGGCCTCTCTGTGGTGGGGCTGGCCCCGGGGCAGGCGTGGGGGTGATGGCTGGAAGTGGGATGGCGCGTGAGTTGGCACCAGCCAGCGGTGGAGGCAGAGACTCAGAGGTCAGGGATCTCTCTCTCTGTCTCTGTCTCTGTCTCTCTCCCTCAGGGAGCTGAGGAGAGTAAGGTGGCGCCCCCTGCCCACCTCGCCTACCTCTCCATGGGCCCTTCTTTCTCTGGCCGCTCCGGGAGCCTTGCGGGCTTGGGTTCAACCCCCCACACACCGCACAGGCCAAGGGCGCATGCGCGACCGCCGGGGCCTAGGGCTGGCCTGGGGGGGGTGGGGGGGGTCCTCAGTGAAGGCCACGCCCTCCCTCCAGGCTCTGACCCAGCTGCAGCTCTTCCATCGCCGCCCTTCTGGACTCGGCTTCAGCTGTCTCCCTCCCCTCCCCCACTCCCACTCAGCTTGCAGGCCGCTTCCCTGCCTTGAAAGCATGCCTCTGGCCCTGAGGGCCACAGACCTACTGGGCTTCAAGCTCAAGGCTCTGCCTGGGCCTGCTGCTTCGGCCAGGGGCTCATTTTTTCCTGGAAAGACAAAGCCATGGCCTCACCCCACGCCTGCACTTTGCCACGGCAGGCAGCCCAGATGTAGGAAAGGCTCTGTGGAGTCAGAAGTGCCGAGACAGGCAGATGGCACCAGAGGGTTTGGGGGCCAGGGCGCAAGTGGGCTAGCCCCTCCTCCCGGGAGTCGGGGAGGCCCGGCCTTCCTAGTGCCCAGGCCACGGCTCCGGGGAGAAACCCGCCATGGAGGGCACGCGGGAGGCCCTCTGCCTGAGGTGGCAGGTGTCACGCCAGGGCCACTGCAAGCCTGGCTCGGCTTGCCTGCTTTCTCCAAAGGAGGCTGGCCGACCAGCCGAACCTGGCACCTGGGCCAGGCCCCTTCCAAGGGGACGAGTTCCAGAGGCTAGAGCCCTGGGGGCGGCTGCCAAGTCTCCTGGGGCGTGTGCTGGGCCCCCGTCAGAGGAGGAAGCAGCCTGGTAAACGGTGTGCCAGGCCTGAGATCTGGAGGCCTCCCACACCCGGGTCCCTGTCCTGCCCAGGCCCCCCGAGGGAGGACGATGGTCTGGCAGTGGCGAGCGGGGTGGGGCTGGCGCCGAGCCTGCCCTTGGATGCCCCGGGGAAGGGCGCCGGGGGATGGGCTGCCCCTGGCCAGGTCTGAGGGACCGACCCAGCTCGGGGCTGTCGGGGGCAGAGAGAGAACCCCCCTCCGCCCTTTCCCTTCAGGTTCTTAGGGCTGGCCAAATCCTTCCCAAGACAGCTTGTCTGGAGAAAATCAGACCCAGCTGAAGAACATGTGTCCATGGGGGAAACCCGGGAAACTGAGTCTCCCCACACAATAGCAGAGATTCTCATCTTGCATCCTCTCCTGAGCTAATGACAAAGGTGGATGTCCCGGGTGGGTGGGCCTGTGGAATGGGAGAGGGGAGGAAGTCTATTGTCATGCAGAGGGACATGGAAAGACTTGTCTGAAGCTTATCCCCTGCACTGGGGTCAGGTCGGGAAGGGACGGCACAGAGGTGAGCAGGAACCAACCGGCCTCTCTGTGGTGGGGCTGGCCCCGGGGCAGGCGTGGGGGTGATGGCTGGAAGTGGGATGGCGCGTGAGTTGGCACCAGCCAGCGGTGGAGGCAGAGACTCAGAGGTCAGGGATCTCTCTCTCTGTCTCTGTCTCTGTCTCTCTCCCTCAGGGAGCTGAGGAGAGTAAGGTGGCGCCCCCTGCCCACCTCGCCTACCTCTCCATGGGCCCTTCTTTCTCTGGCCGCTCCGGGAGCCCTGCGGGCTTGGGTTCAACCCCCCACACACCGCACAGGCCAAGGGCGCATGCGCGACCGCCGGGGCCTAGGGCTGGCCTGGGGGGGGTGGGGGGGGTCCTCAGTGAAGGCCACGCCCTCCCTCCAGGCTCTGACCCAGCTGCAGCTCTTCCATCGCCGCCCTTCTGGACTCGGCTTCAGCTGTCTCCCTCCCCTCCCCCACTCCCACTCAGCTTGCAGGCCGCTTCCCTGCCTTGAAAGCATGGCTCTGGCCCTGAGGGCCACAGACCTACTGGGCTTCAACCTCAAGGCTCTGCCTGGGCCTGCTGCTTCGGCCAGGGGCTCATTTTTTCCTGGAAAGACAAAGCCATGGCCTCACCCCACGCCTGCACTTTGCCACGGCAGGCAGCCCAGATGTAGGAAAGGCTCTGTGGAGTCAGAAGTGCCGAGACAGGCAGATGGCACCAGAGGGTTTGGGGGCCAGGGCGCAACTGGGCTAGCCCCTCCTCCCGGGAGTCGGGGAGGCCCGGCCTTCCTAGTGCCCAGGCCACGGCTCCGGGGAGAAACCCGCCATGGAGGGCACGCGGGAGGCCCTCTGCCTGAGGTGGCAGGTGTCACGCCAGGGCCACTGCAAGCCTGGCTCGGCTTGCCTGCTTTCTCCAAAGGAGGCTGGCCGACCAGCCGAACCTGGCACCTGGGCCAGGCCCCTTCCAAGGGGACGAGTTCCAGAGGCTAGAGCCCTGGGGGCGGCTGCCAAGTCTCCTGGGGCGTGTGCTGGGCCCCCGTCAGAGGAGGAAGCAGCCTGGTAAACGGTGTGCCAGGCCTGAGATCTGGAGGCCTCCCACACCCGGGTCCCTGTCCTGCCCAGGCCCCCCGAGGGAGGACGATGGTCGGGCAGTGGCGAGCGGGGTGGGGCTGGCGCCGAGCCTGCCCTTGGATGCCCCGGGGAAGGGCGCCGGGGGATGGGCTGCCCCTGGCCAGGTCTGAGGGACCGACCCAGCTCGGGGCTGTCGGGGGCAGAGAGAGAACCCCCCTCCGCCCTTTCCCTTCAGGTTCTTAGGGCTGGCCAAATCCTTCCCAAGACAGCTTGTCTGGAGAAAATCAGACCCAGCTGAAGAACATGTGTCCATGGGGGAAACCCGGGAAACTGAGTCTCCCCACACAATAGCAGAGATTCTCATCTTGCATCCTCTCCTGAGCTAATGACAAAGGTGGATGTCCCGGGTGGGTGGGCCTGTGGAATGGGAGAGGGGAGGAAGTCTATTGTCATGCAGAGGGACATGGAAAGACTTGTCTGAAGCTTATCCCCTGCACTGGGGTCAGGTCGGGAAGGGACGGCACAGAGGTGAGCAGGAACCAACCGGCCTCTCTGTGGTGGGGCTGGCCCCGGGGCAGGCGTGGGGGTGATGGCTGGAAGTGGGATGGCGCGTGAGTTGGCACCAGCCAGCGGTGGAGGCAGAGACTCAGAGGTCAGGGATCTCTCTCTCTGTCTCTGTCTCTGTCTCTCTCCCTCAGGGAGCTGAGGAGAGTAAGGTGGCGCCCCCTGCCCACCTCGCCTACCTCTCCATGGGCCCTTCTTTCTCTGGCCGCTCCGGGAGCCCTGCGGGCTTGGGTTCAACCCCCCACACACCGCACAGGCCAAGGGCGCATGCGCGACCGCCGGGGCCTAGGGGTGGCCTGGGGGGGGTGGGGGGGGTCCTCAGTGAAGGCCACGCCCTCCCTCCAGGCTCTGACCCAGCTGCAGCTCTTCCATCGCCGCCCTTCTGGACTCGGCTTCAGCTGTCTCCCTCCCCTCCCCCACTCCCACTCAGCTTGCAGGCCGCTTCCCTGCCTTGAAAGCATGCCTCTGGCCCTGAGGGCCACAGACCTACTGGGCTTCAAGCTCAAGGCTCTGCCTGGGCCTGCTGCTTCGGCCAGGGGCTCATTTTTTCCTGGAAAGACAAAGCCATGGCCTCACCCCACGCCTGCACTTTGCCACGGCAGGCAGCCCAGATGTAGGAAAGGCTCTGTGGAGTCAGAAGTGCCGAGACAGGCAGATGGCACCAGAGGGTTTGGGGGCCAGGGCGCAAGTGGGCTAGCCCCTCCTCCCGGGAGTCGGGGAGGCCCGGCCTTCCTAGTGCCCAGGCCACGGCTCCGGGGAGAAACCCGCCATGGAGGGCACGCGGGAGGCCCTCTGCCTGAGGTGGCAGGTGTCACGCCAGGGCCACTGCAAGCCTGGCTCGGCTTGCCTGCTTTCTCCAAAGGAGGCTGGCCGACCAGCCGAACCTGGCACCTGGGCCAGGCCCCTTCCAAGGGGACGAGTTCCAGAGGCTAGAGCCCTGGGGGCGGCTGCCAAGTCTCCTGGGGCGTGTGCTGGGCCCCCGTCAGAGGAGGAAGCAGCCTGGTAAACGGTGTGCCAGGCCTGAGATCTGGAGGCCTCCCACACCCGGGTCCCTGTCCTGCCCAGGCCCCCCGAGGGAGGACGATGGTCGGGCAGTGGCGAGCGGGGTGGGGCTGGCGCCGAGCCTGCCCTTGGATGCCCCGGGGAAGGGCGCCGGGGGATGGGCTGCCCCTGGCCAGGTCTGAGGGACCGACCCAGCTCGGGGCTGTCGGGGGCAGAGAGAGAACCCCCCTCCGCCCTTTCCCTTCAGGTTCTTAGGGCTGGCCAAATCCTTCCCAAGACAGCTTGTCTGGAGAAAATCAGACCCAGCTGAAGAACATGTGTCCATGGGGGAAACCCGGGAAACTGAGTCTCCCCACACAATAGCAGAGATTCTCATCTTGCATCCTCTCCTGAGCTAATGACAAAGGTGGATGTCCCGGGTGGGTGGGCCTGTGGAATGGGAGAGGGGAGGAAGTCTATTGTCATGCAGAGGGACATGGAAAGACTTGTCTGAAGCTTATCCCCTGCACTGGGGTCAGGTCGGGAAGGGACGGCACAGAGGTGAGCAGGAACCAACCGGCCTCTCTGTGGTGGGGCTGGCCCCGGGGCAGGCGTGGGGGTGATGGCTGGAAGTGGGATGGCGCGTGAGTTGGCACCAGCCAGCGGTGGAGGCAGAGACTCAGAGGTCAGGGATCTCTCTCTCTGTCTCTGTCTCTGTCTCTCTCCCTCAGGGAGCTGAGGAGAGTAAGGTGGCGCCCCCTGCCCACCTCGCCTACCTCTCCATGGGCCCTTCTTTCTCTGGCCGCTCCGGGAGCCTTGCGGGCTTGGGTTCAACCCCCCACACACCGCACAGGCCAAGGGCGCATGCGCGACCGCCGGGGCCTAGGGCTGTCCTGGGGGGGGTGGGGGGGGTCCTCAGTGAAGGCCACGCCCTCCCTCCAGGCTCTGACCCAGCTGCAGCTCTTCCATCGCCGCCCTTCTGGACTCGGCTTCAGCTGTCTCCCTCCCCTCCCCCACTCCCACTCAGCTTGCAGGCCGCTTCCCTGCCTTGAAAGCATGCCTCTGGCCCTGAGGGCCACAGACCTACTGGGCTTCAAGCTCAAGGCTCTGCCTGGGCCTGCTGCTTCGGCCAGGGGCTCATTTTTTCCTGGAAAGACAAAGCCATGGCCTCACCCCACGCCTGCACTTTGCCACGGCAGGCAGCCCAGATGTAGGAAAGGCTCTGTGGAGTCAGAAGTGCCGAGACAGGCAGATGGCACCAGAGGGTTTGGGGGCCAGGGCGCAACTGGGCTAGCCCCTCCTCCCGGGAGTCGGGGAGGCCCGGCCTTCCTAGTGCCCAGGCCACGGCTCCGGGGAGAAACCCGCCATGGAGGGCACGCGGGAGGCCCTCTGCCTGAGGTGGCAGGTGTCACGCCAGGGCCACTGCAAGCCTGGCTCGGCTTGCCTGCTTTCTCCAAAGGAGGCTGGCCGACCAGCCGAACCTGGCACCTGGGCCAGGCCCCTTCCAAGGGGACGAGTTCCAGAGGCTAGAGCCCTGGGGGCGGCTGCCAAGTCTCCTGGGGCGTGTGCTGGGCCCCCGTCAGAGGAGGAAGCAGCCTGGTAAACGGTGTGCCAGGCCTGAGATCTGGAGGCCTCCCACACCCGGGTCCCTGTCCTGCCCAGGCCCCCCGAGGGAGGACGATGGTCTGGCAGTGGCGAGCGGGGTGGGGCTGGCGCCGAGCCTGCCCTTGGATGCCCCGGGGAAGGGCGCCGGGGGATGGGCTGCCCCTGGCCAGGTCTGAGGGACCGACCCAGCTCGGGGCTGTCGGGGGCAGAGAGAGAACCCCCCTCCGCCCTTTCCCTTCAGGTTCTTAGGGCTGGCCAAATCCTTCCCAAGACAGCTTGTCTGGAGAAAATCAGACCCAGCTGAAGAACATGTGTCCATGGGGGAAACCCGGGAAACTGAGTCTCCCCACACAATAGCAGAGATTCTCATCTTGCATCCTCTCCTGAGCTAATGACAAAGGTGGATGTCCCGGGTGGGTGGGCCTGTGGAATGGGAGAGGGGAGGAAGTCTATTGTCATGCAGAGGGACATGGAAAGACTTGTCTGAAGCTTATCCCCTGCACTGGGGTCAGGTCGGGAAGGGACGGCACAGAGGTGAGCAGGAACCAACCGGCCTCTCTGTGGTGGGGCTGGCCCCGGGGCAGGCGTGGGGGTGATGGCTGGAAGTGGGATGGCGCGTGAGTTGGCACCAGCCAGCGGTGGAGGCAGAGACTCAGAGGTCAGGGATCTCTCTCTCTGTCTCTGTCTCTGTCTCTCTCCCTCAGGGAGCTGAGGAGAGTAAGGTGGCGCCCCCTGCCCACCTCGCCTACCTCTCCATGGGCCCTTCTTTCTCTGGCCGCTCCGGGAGCCCTGCGGGCTTGGGTTCAACCCCCCACACACCGCACAGGCCAAGGGCGCATGCGCGACCGCCGGGGCCTAGGGCTGGCCTGGGGGGGGTGGGGGGGTCCTCAGTGAAGGCCACGCCCTCCCTCCAGGCTCTGACCCAGCTGCAGCTCTTCCATCGCCGCCCTTCTGGACTCGGCTTCAGCTGTCTCCCTCCCCTCCCCCACTCCCACTCAGCTTGCAGGCCGCTTCCCTGCCTTGAAAGCATGGCTCTGGCCCTGAGGGCCACAGACCTACTGGGCTTCAAGCTCAAGGCTCTGCCTGGGCCTGCTGCTTCGGCCAGGGGCTCATTTTTTCCTGGAAAGACAAAGCCATGGCCTCACCCCACGCCTGCACTTTGCCACGGCAGGCAGCCCAGATGTAGGAAAGGCTCTGTGGAGTCAGAAGTGCCGAGACAGGCAGATGGCACCAGAGGGTTTGGGGGCCAGGGCGCAACTGGGCTAGCCCCTCCTCCCGGGAGTCGGGGAGGCCCGGCCTTCCTAGTGCCCAGGCCACGGCTCCGGGGAGAAACCCGCCATGGAGGGCACGCGGGAGGCCCTCTGCCTGAGGTGGCAGGTGTCACGCCAGGGCCACTGCAAGCCTGGCTCGGCTTGCCTGCTTTCTCCAAAGGAGGCTGGCCGACCAGCCGAACCTGGCACCTGGGCCAGGCCCCTTCCAAGGGGACGAGTTCCAGAGGCTAGAGCCCTGGGGGCGGCTGCCAAGTCTCCTGGGGCGTGTGCTGGGCCCCCGTCAGAGGAGGAAGCAGCCTGGTAAACGGTGTGCCAGGCCTGAGATCTGGAGGCCTCCCACACCCGGGTCCCTGTCCTGCCCAGGCCCCCAGAGGGAGGACGATGGTCGGGCAGTGGCGAGCGGGGTGGGGCTGGCGCCGAGCCTGCCCTTGGATGCCCCGGGGAAGGGCGCCGGGGGATGGGCTGCCCCTGGCCAGGTCTGAGGGACCGACCCAGCTCGGGGCTGTCGGGGGCAGAGAGAGAACCCCCCTCCGCCCTTTCCCTTCAGGTTCTTAGGGCTGGCCAAATCCTTCCCAAGACAGCTTGTCTGGAGAAAATCAGACCCAGCTGAAGAACATGTGTCCATGGGGGAAACCCGGGAAACTGAGTCTCCCCACACAATAGCAGAGATTCTCATCTTGCATCCTCTCCTGAGCTAATGACAAAGGTGGATGTCCCGGGTGGGTGGGCCTGTGGAATGGGAGAGGGGAGGAAGTCTATTGTCATGCAGAGGGACATGGAAAGACTTGTCTGAAGCTTATCCCCTGCACTGGGGTCAGGTCGGGAAGGGACGGCACAGAGGTGAGCAGGAACCAACCGGCCTCTCTGTGGTGGGGCTGGCCCCGGGGCAGGCGTGGGGGTGATGGCTGGAAGTGGGATGGCGCGTGAGTTGGCACCAGCCAGCGGTGGAGGCAGAGACTCAGAGGTCAGGGATCTCTCTCTCTGTCTCTGTCTCTGTCTCTCTCCCTCAGGGAGCTGAGGAGAGTAAGGTGGCGCCCCCTGCCCACCTCGCCTACCTCTCCATGGGCCCTTCTTTCTCTGGCCGCTCCGGGAGCCCTGCGGGCTTGGGTTCAACCCCCCACACACCGCACAGGCCAAGGGCGCATGCGCGACCGCCGGGGCCTAGGGGTGGCCTGGGGGGGGTGGGGGGGGTCCTCAGTGAAGGCCACGCCCTCCCTCCAGGCTCTGACCCAGCTGCAGCTCTTCCATCGCCGCCCTTCTGGACTCGGCTTCAGCTGTCTCCCTCCCCTCCCCCACTCCCACTCAGCTTGCAGGCCGCTTCCCTGCCTTGAAAGCATGCCTCTGGCCCTGAGGGCCACAGACCTACTGGGCTTCAAGCTCAAGGCTCTGCCTGGGCCTGCTGCTTCGGCCAGGGGCTCATTTTTTCCTGGAAAGACAAAGCCATGGCCTCACCCCACGCCTGCACTTTGCCACGGCAGGCAGCCCAGATGTAGGAAAGGCTCTGTGGAGTCAGAAGTGCCGAGACAGGCAGATGGCACCAGAGGGTTTGGGGGCCAGGGCGCAAGTGGGCTAGCCCCTCCTCCCGGGAGTCGGGGAGGCCCGGCCTTCCTAGTGCCCAGGCCACGGCTCCGGGGAGAAACCCGCCATGGAGGGCACGCGGGAGGCCCTCTGCCTGAGGTGGCAGGTGTCACGCCAGGGCCACTGCAAGCCTGGCTCGGCTTGCCTGCTTTCTCCAAAGGAGGCTGGCCGACCAGCCGAACCTGGCACCTGGGCCAGGCCCCTTCCAAGGGGACGAGTTCCAGAGGCTAGAGCCCTGGGGGCGGCTGCCAAGTCTCCTGGGGCGTGTGCTGGGCCCCCGTCAGAGGAGGAAGCAGCCTGGTAAACGGTGTGCCAGGCCTGAGATCTGGAGGCCTCCCACACCCGGGTCCCTGTCCTGCCCAGGCCCCCCGAGGGAGGACGATGGTCGGGCAGTGGCGAGCGGGGTGGGGCTGGCGCCGAGCCTGCCCTTGGATGCCCCGGGGAAGGGCGCCGGGGGATGGGCTGCCCCTGGCCAGGTCTGAGGGACCGACCCAGCTCGGGGCTGTCGGGGGCAGAGAGAGAACCCCCCTCCGCCCTTTCCCTTCAGGTTCTTAGGGCTGGCCAAATCCTTCCCAAGACAGCTTGTCTGGAGAAAATCAGACCCAGCTGAAGAACATGTGTCCATGGGGGAAACCCGGGAAACTGAGTCTCCCCACACAATAGCAGAGATTCTCATCTTGCATCCTCTCCTGAGCTAATGACAAAGGTGGATGTCCCGGGTGGGTGGGCCTGTGGAATGGGAGAGGGGAGGAAGTCTATTGTCATGCAGAGGGACATGGAAAGACTTGTCTGAAGCTTATCCCCTGCACTGGGGTCAGGTTGGGAAGGGACGGCACAGAGGTGAGCAGGAACCAACCGGCCTCTCTGTGGTGGGGCTGGCCCCGGGGCAGGCGTGGGGGTGATGGCTGGAAGTGGGATGGCGCGTGAGTTGGCACCAGCCAGCGGTGGAGGCAGAGACTCAGAGGTCAGGGATCTCTCTCTCTGTCTCTGTCTCTGTCTCTCTCCCTCAGGGAGCTGAGGAGAGTAAGGTGGCGCCCCCTGCCCACCTCGCCTACCTCTCCATGGGCCCTTCTTTGGCCGCTCCGGGAGCCCTGCGGGCTTGGGTTCAAGCCCCCACACACCGCACAGGCCAAGGGCGCATGCGCGACCGCCAGGGCCTAGGGCTGGCCTCGGGGGGCGGGGGGGTCCTCAGTGAAGGCCCCGCCCTCCCTCCAGGCTCTGACCCAGCTGCAGCTCTTCCATCGCCGCCCTTCTGGACTCGGCTTCAGCTGTCTCCCTCCCCTCCCCCACTCCCACTCAGCTTGCAGGCCGCTTCCCTGCCTTGAAAGCATGGCTCTGGCCCTGAGGGCCACAGACCTACTGGGCTTCAAGCTCAAGGCTCTGCCTGGGCCTGCTGCTTCGGCCAGGGGCTCATTTTTTCCTGGAAAGACAAAGCCATGGCCTCACCCCACGCCTGCACTTTGCCACGGCAGGCAGCCCAGATGTAGGAAAGGCTCTGTGGAGTCAGAAGTGCCGAGACAGGCAGATGGCACCAGAGGGTTTGGGGGCCAGGGCGCAACTGGGCTAGCCCCTCCTCCCGGGAGTCGGGGAGGCCCGGCCTTCCTAGTGCCCAGGCCACGGCTCCGGGGAGAAACCCGCCATGGAGGGCACGCGGGAGGCCCTCTGCCTGAGGTGGCAGGTGTCACGCCAGGGCCACTGCAAGCCTGGCTCGGCTTGCCTGCTTTCTCCAAAGGAGGCTGGCCGACCAGCCGAACCTGGCACCTGGGCCAGGCCCCTTCCAAGGGGTCGAGTTCCAGAGGCTAGAGCCCTGGGGGCGCCTGCCAAGTCTCCTGGGGCGTGTGCTGGGCCCCCTTCAGAGGAGGAAGCAGCCTGGTAAACGGTGTGCCAGGCCTGAGATCTGGAGGCCTCCCACAGCCGGGTCCCTGTCCTGCCCAGGCCCCCCGAGGGAGGACGATGGTCGGGCAGTGGCGAGCGGGGTGGGGCTGGCGCCAAGCCTGCCCTTGGATGCCCCGGGGAAGGGCGCCGGGGGATGGGCTGCCCCTGGCCAGGTCTGAGGGACCGACCCAGCTCGGGGCTGTCGGGGGCAGAGAGAGAACCCCCCTCCGCCCTTTCCCTTCAGGTTCTTAGGGCTGGCCAAATCCTTCCCAAGACAGCTTGTCTGGAGAAAATCAGACCCAGCTGAAGAACATGTGTCCATGGGGGAAACCCGGGAAACTGAGTCTCCCCACACAATAGCAGAGATTCTCATCTTGCATCCTCTCCTGAGCTAATGACAAAGGTGGATGTCCCGGGTGGGTGGGCCTGTGGAATGGGAGAGGGGAGGAAGTCTATTGTCATGCAGAGGGACATGGAAAGACTTGTCTGAAGCTTATCCCCTGCACTGGGGTCAGGTCGGGAAGGGACGGCACAGAGGTGAGCAGGAACCAACCGGCCTCTCTGTGGTGGGGCTGGCCCCGGGGCAGGCGTGGGGGTGATGGCTGGAAGTGGGATGGCGCGTGAGTTGGCACCAGCCAGCGGTGGAGGCAGAGACTCAGAGGTCAGGGATCTCTCTCTCTGTCTCTGTCTCTGTCTCTCTCCCTCAGGGAGCTGAGGAGAGTAAGGTGGCGCCCCCTGCCCACCTCGCCTACCTCTCCATGGGCCCTTCTTTGGCCGCTCCGGGAGCCCTGCGGGCTTGGGTTCAAGCCCCCACACATCGCACAGGCCAAGCGCGCATGCGCGACCGCCAGGGCCTAGGGCTGGCCTCGGGGGGCGGGGGGGTCCTCAGTGAAGGCCCCGCCCTCCCTCCAGTCTCTGACCCAGCTGCAGCTCTTCCATCGCCGCCCTTCTGGACTCGGCTTCAGCTGTCTCCCTCCCCTCCCCCACTCCCACTCAGCTTGCAGGCCGCTTCCCTGCCTTGAAAGCATGGCTCTGGCCCTGAGGGCCACAGACCTACTGGGCTTCAAGCTCAAGGCTCTGCCTGGGCCTGCTGCTTCGGCCAGGGGCTCATTTTTTCCTGGAAAGACAAAGCCATGGCCTCACCCCACGCCTGCACTTTGCCACGGCAGGCAGCCCAGATGTAGGAAAGGCTCTGTGGAGTCAGAAGTGCCGAGACAGGCAGATGGCACCAGAGGGTTTGGGGGCCAGGGCGCAACTGGGCTAGCCCCTCCTCCCGGGAGTCGGGGAGGCCCGGCCTTCCTAGTGCCCAGGCCACGGCTCCGGGGAGAAACCCGCCATGGAGGGCACGCGGGAGGCCCTCTGCCTGAGGTGGCAGGTGTCACGCCAGGGCCACTGCAAGCCTGGCTCGGCTTGCCTGCTTTCTCCAAAGGAGGCTGGCCGACCAGCCGAACCTGGCACCTGGGCCAGGCCCCTTCCAAGGGGTCGAGTTCCAGAGGCTAGAGCCCTGGGGGCGGCTGCCAAGTCTCCTGGGGCGTGTGCTGGGCCCCCGTCAGAGGAGGAAGCAGCCTGGTAAACGGTGTGCCAGGCCTGAGATCTGGAGGCCTCCCACACCCGGGTCCCTGTCCTGCCCAGGCCCCCCGAGGGAGGACGATGGTCGGGCAGTGGCGAGCGGGGTGGGGCTGGCGCCGAGCCTGCCCTTGGATGCCCCGGGGAAGGGCGCCAGGGGATGGGCTGCCCCTGGCCAGGTCTGAGGGACCGACCCAGCTCGGGGCTGTCGGGGGCAGAGAGAGAACCCCCCTCCGCCCTTTCCCTTCAGGTTCTTAGGGCTGGCCAAATCCTTCCCAAGACAGCTTGTCTGGAGAAAATCAGACCCAGCTGAAGAACATGTGTCCATGGGGGAAACCCGGGAAACTGAGTCTCCCCACACAATAGCAGAGATTCTCATCTTGCATCCTCTCCTGAGCTAATGACAAAGGTGGATGTCCCGGGTGGGTGGGCCTGTGGAATGGGAGAGGGGAGGAAGTCTATTGTCATGCAGAGGGACATGGAAAGACTTGTCTGAAGCTTATCCCCTGCACTGGGGTCAGGTCGGGAAGGGACGGCACAGAGGTGAGCAGGAACCAACCGGCCTCTCTGTGGTGGGGCTGGCCCCGGGGCAGGCGTGGGGGTGATGGCTGGAAGTGGGATGGCGCGTGAGTTGGCACCAGCCAGCGGTGGAGGCAGAGACTCAGAGGTCAGGGATCTCTCTCTCTGTCTCTGTCTCTGTCTCTCTCCCTCAGGGAGCTGAGGAGAGTAAGGTGGCGCCCCCTGCCCACCTCGCCTACCTCTCCATGGGCCCTTCTTTCTCTGGCTGCTCCGGGAGCCCTGCGGGCTTGGGTTCAACCCCCCACACACCGCACAGGCCAAGGGCGCATGCGCGACCGCCCGGGCCTAGGGCTGGCCTCGGGGGGTCCTCAGAGAAGGCCCCGCCCTCCCTCCAGGCTCTGACCCAGCTGCAGCTCTTCCATCGCCGCCCTTCTGGACTCGGCTTCAGCTGTCTCCCTCCCCTCCCCCACTCCCACTCAGCTTGCAGGCCGCTTCCCTGCCTTGAAAGCATGCCTCTGGCCCTGAGGGCCACAGACCTACTGGGCTTCAAGCTCAAGGCTCTGCCTGGGCCTGCTGCTTCGGCCAGGGGCTCATTTTTTCCTGGAAAGACAAAGCCATGGCCTCACCCCACGCCTGCACTTTGCCACGGCAGGCAGCCCAGATGTAGGAAAGGCTCTGTGGAGTCAGAAGTGCCGAGACAGGCAGATGGCACCAGAGGGTTTGGGGGCCAGGGCGCAAGTGGGCTAGCCCCTCCTCCCGGGAGTCGGGGAGGCCCGGCCTTCCTAGTGCCCAGGCCACGGCTCCGGGGAGAAACCCGCCATGGAGGGCACGCGGGAGGCCCTCTGCCTGAGGTGGCAGGTGTCACGCCAGGGCCACTGCAAGCCTGGCTCGGCTTGCCTGCTTTCTCCAAAGGAGGCTGGCCGACCAGCCGAACCTGGCACCTGGGCCAGGCCCCTTCCAAGGGGACGAGTTCCAGAGGCTAGAGCCCTGGGGGCGGCTGCCAAGTCTCCTGGGGCGTGTGCTGGGCCCCCGTCAGAGGAGGAAGCAGCCTGGTAAACGGTGTGCCAGGCCTGAGATCTGGAGGCCTCCCACACCCGGGTCCCTGTCCTGCCCAGGCCCCCCGAGGGAGGACGATGGTCGGGCAGTGGCGAGCGGGGTGGGGCTGGCGCCGAGCCTGCCCTTGGATGCCCCGGGGAAGGGCGCCGGGGGATGGGCTGCCCCTGGCCAGGTCTGAGGGACCGACCCAGCTCGGGGCTGTCGGGGGCAGAGAGAGAACCCCCCTCCGCCCTTTCCCTTCAGGTTCTTAGGGCTGGCCAAATCCTTCCCAAGACAGCTTGTCTGGAGAAAATCAGACCCAGCTGAAGAACATGTGTCCATGGGGGAAACCCGGGAAACTGAGTCTCCCCACACAATAGCAGAGATTCTCATCTTGCATCCTCTCCTGAGCTAATGACAAAGGTGGATGTCCCGGGTGGGTGGGCCTGTGGAATGGGAGAGGGGAGGAAGTCTATTGTCATGCAGAGGGACATGGAAAGACTTGTCTGAAGCTTATCCCCTGCACTGGGGTCAGGTCGGGAAGGGACGGCACAGAGGTGAGCAGGAACCAACCGGCCTCTCTGTGGTGGGGCTGGCCCCGGGGCAGGCGTGGGGGTGATGGCTGGAAGTGGGATGGCGCGTGAGTTGGCACCAGCCAGCGGTGGAGGCAGAGACTCAGAGGTCAGGGATCTCTCTCTCTGTCTCTGTCTCTGTCTCTCTCCCTCAGGGAGCTGAGGAGAGTAAGGTGGCGCCCCCTGCCCACCTCGCCTACCTCTCCATGGGCCCTTCTTTGGCCGCTCCGGGAGCCCTGCGGGCTTGGGTTCAAGCCCCCACACATCGCACAGGCCAAGCGCGCATGCGCGACCGCCAGGGCCTAGGGCTGGCCTCGGGGGGCGGGGGGGTCCTCAGTGAAGGCCCCGCCCTCCCTCCAGTCTCTGACCCAGCTGCAGCTCTTCCATCGCCGCCCTTCTGGACTCGGCTTCAGCTGTCTCCCTCCCCTCCCCCACTCCCACTCAGCTTGCAGGCCGCTTCCCTGCCTTGAAAGCATGGCTCTGGCCCTGAGGGCCACAGACCTACTGGGCTTCAAGCTCAAGGCTCTGCCTGGGCCTGCTGCTTCGGCCAGGGGCTCATTTTTTCCTGGAAAGACAAAGCCATGGCCTCACCCCACGCCTGCACTTTGCCACGGCAGGCAGCCCAGATGTAGGAAAGGCTCTGTGGAGTCAGAAGTGCCGAGACAGGCAGATGGCACCAGAGGGTTTGGGGGCCAGGGCGCAACTGGGCTAGCCCCTCCTCCCGGGAGTCGGGGAGGCCCGGCCTTCCTAGTGCCCAGGCCACGGCTCCGGGGAGAAACCCGCCATGGAGGGCACGCGGGAGGCCCTCTGCCTGAGGTGGCAGGTGTCACGCCAGGGCCACTGCAAGCCTGGCTCGGCTTGCCTGCTTTCTCCAAAGGAGGCTGGCCGACCAGCCGAACCTGGCACCTGGGCCAGGCCCCTTCCAAGGGGTCGAGTTCCAGAGGCTAGAGCCCTGGGGGCGGCTGCCAAGTCTCCTGGGGCGTGTGCTGGGCCCCCGTCAGAGGAGGAAGCAGCCTGGTAAACGGTGTGCCAGGCCTGAGATCTGGAGGCCTCCCACACCCGGGTCCCTGTCCTGCCCAGGCCCCCCGAGGGAGGACGATGGTCGGGCAGTGGCGAGCGGGGTGGGGTTGGCGCCGAGCCTGCCCTTGGATGCCCCGGGGAAGGGCGCCGGGGGATGGGCTGCCCCTGGCCAGGTCTGAGGGACCGACCCAGCTCGGGGCTGTCGGGGGCAGAGAGAGAACCCCCCTCCGCCCTTTCCCTTCAGGTTCTTAGGGCTGGCCAAATCCTTCCCAAGACAGCTTGTCTGGAGAAAATCAGACCCAGCTGAAGAACATGTGTCCATGGGGGAAACCCGGGAAACTGAGTCTCCCCACACAATAGCAGAGATTCTCATCTTGCATCCTCTCCTGAGCTAATGACAAAGGTGGATGTCCCGGGTGGGTGGGCCTGTGGAATGGGAGAGGGGAGGAAGTCTATTGTCATGCAGAGGGACATGGAAAGACTTGTCTGAAGCTTATCCCCTGCACTGGGGTCAGGTCGGGAAGGGACGGCACAGAGGTGAGCAGGAACCAACCGGCCTCTCTGTGGTGGGGCTGGCCCCGGGGCAGGCGTGGGGGTGATGGCTGGAAGTGGGATGGCGCGTGAGTTGGCACCAGCCAGCGGTGGAGGCAGAGACTCAGAGGTCAGGGATCTCTCTCTCTGTCTCTGTCTCTGTCTCTCTCCCTCAGGGAGCTGAGGAGAGTAAGGTGGCGCCCCCTGCCCACCTCGCCTACCTCTCCATGGGCCCTTCTTTCTCTGGCCGCTCCGGGAGCCCTGCGGGCTTGGGTTCAACCCCCCACACACCGCACAGGCCAAGGGCGCATGCGCGACCGCCCGGGCCTAGGGCTGGCCTCGGGGGGTCCTCAGAGAAGGCCCCGCCCTCCCTCCAGGCTCTGACCCAGCTGCAGCTCTTCCATCGCCGCCCTTCTGGACTCGGCTTCAGCTGTCTCCCTCCCCTCCCCCACTCCCACTCAGCTTGCAGGCCGCTTCCCTGCCTTGAAAGCATGCCTCTGGCCCTGAGGGCCACAGACCTACTGGGCTTCAAGCTCAAGGCTCTGCCTGGGCCTGCTGCTTCGGCCAGGGGCTCATTTTTTCCTGGAAAGACAAAGCCATGGCCTCACCCCACGCCTGCACTTTGCCACGGCAGGCAGCCCAGATGTAGGAAAGGCTCTGTGGAGTCAGAAGTGCCGAGACAGGCAGATGGCACCAGAGGGTTTGGGGGCCAGGGCGCAAGTGGGCTAGCCCCTCCTCCCGGGAGTCGGGGAGGCCCGGCCTTCCTAGTGCCCAGGCCACGGCTCCGGGGAGAAACCCGCCATGGAGGGCACGCGGGAGGCCCTCTGCCTGAGGTGGCAGGTGTCACGCCAGGGCCACTGCAAGCCTGGCTCGGCTTGCCTGCTTTCTCCAAAGGAGGCTGGCCGACCAGCCGAACCTGGCACCTGGGCCAGGCCCCTTCCAAGGGGACGAGTTCCAGAGGCTAGAGCCCTGGGGGCGGCTGCCAAGTCTCCTGGGGCGTGTGCTGGGCCCCCGTCAGAGGAGGAAGCAGCCTGGTAAACGGTGTGCCAGGCCTGAGATCTGGAGGCCTCCCACAGCCGGGTCCCTGTCCTGCCCAGGCCCCCCGAGGGAGGACGATGGTCGGGCAGTGGCGAGCGGGGTGGGGCTGGCGCCGAGCCTGCCCATGGATGCCCCGGGGAAGGGCGCCGGGGGATGGGCTGCCCCTGGCCAGGTCTGAGGGACCGACCCAGCTCGGGGCTGTCGGGGGCAGAGAGAGAACCCCCCTCCGCCCTTTCCCTTCAGGTTCTTAGGGCTGGCCAAATCCTTCCCAAGACAGCTTGTCTGGAGAAAATCAGACCCAGCTGAAGAACATGTGTCCATGGGGGAAACCCGGGAAACTGAGTCTCCCCACACAATAGCAGAGATTCTCATCTTGCATCCTCTCCTGAGCTAATGACAAAGGTGGATGTCCCGGGTGGGTGGGCCTGTGGAATGGGAGAGGGGAGGAAGTCTATTGTCATGCAGAGGGACATGGAAAGACTTGTCTGAAGCTTATCCCCTGCACTGGGGTCAGGTCGGGAAGGGACGGCACAGAGGTGAGCAGGAACCAACCGGCCTCTCTGTGGTGGGGCTGGCCCCGGGGCAGGCGTGGGGGTGATGGCTGGAAGTGGGATGGCGCGTGAGTTGGCACCAGCCAGCGGTGGAGGCAGAGACTCAGAGGTCAGGGATCTCTCTCTCTGTCTCTGTCTCTGTCTCTCTCCCTCAGGGAGCTGAGGAGAGTAAGGTGGCGCCCCCTGCCCACCTCGCCTACCTCTCCATGGGCCCTTCTTTGGCCGCTCCGGGAGCCCTGCGGGCTTGGGTTCAAGCCCCCACACATCGCACAGGCCAAGGGCGCATGCGCGACCGCCAGGGCCTAGGGCTGGCCTCGGGGGGCGGGGGGGTCCTCAGTGAAGGCCCCGCCCTCCCTCCAGTCTCTGACCCAGCTGCAGCTCTTCCATCGCCGCCCTTCTGGACTCGGCTTCAGCTGTCTCCCTCCCCTCCCCCACTCCCACTCAGCTTGCAGGCCGCTTCCCTGCCTTGAAAGCATGGCTCTGGCCCTGAGGGCCACAGACCTACTGGGCTTCAAGCTCAAGGCTCTGCCTGGGCCTGCTGCTTCGGCCAGGGGCTCATTTTTTCCTGGAAAGACAAAGCCATGGCCTCACCCCACGCCTGCACTTTGCCACGGCAGGCAGCCCAGATGTAGGAAAGGCTCTGTGGAGTCAGAAGTGCCGAGACAGGCAGATGGCACCAGAGGGTTTGGGGGCCAGGGCGCAACTGGGCTAGCCCCTCCTCCCGGGAGTCGGGGAGGCCCGGCCTTCCTAGTGCCCAGGCCACGGCTCCGGGGAGAAACCCGCCATGGAGGGCACGCGGGAGGCCCTCTGCCTGAGGTGGCAGGTGTCACGCCAGGGCCACTGCAAGCCTGGCTCGGCTTGCCTGCTTTCTCCAAAGGAGGCTGGCCGACCAGCCGAACCTGGCACCTGGGCCAGGCCCCTTCCAAGGGGTCGAGTTCCAGAGGCTAGAGCCCTGGGGGCGGCTGCCAAGTCTCCTGGGGCGTGTGCTGGGCCCCCGTCAGAGGAGGAAGCAGCCTGGTAAACGGTGTGCCAGGCCTGAGATCTGGAGGCCTCCCACACCCGGGTCCCTGTCCTGCCCAGGCCCCCCGAGGGAGGACGATGGTCGGGCAGTGGCGAGCGGGGTGGGGCTGGCGCCGAGCCTGCCCTTGGATGCCCCGGGGAAGGGCGCCGGGGGATGGGCTGCCCCTGGCCAGGTCTGAGGGACCGACCCAGCTCGGGGCTGTCGGGGGCAGAGAGAGAACCCCCCTCCGCCCTTTCCCTTCAGGTTCTTAGGGATGGCCAAATCCTTCCCAAGACAGCTTGTCTGGAGAAAATCAGACCCAGCTGAAGAACATGTGTCCATGGGGGAAACCCGGGAAACTGAGTCTCCCCACACAATAGCAGAGATTCTCATCTTGCATCCTCTCCTGAGCTAATGACAAAGGTGGATGTCCCGGGTGGGTGGGCCTGTGGAATGGGAGAGGGGAGGAAGTCTATTGTCATGCAGAGGGACATGGAAAGACTTGTCTGAAGCTTATCCCCTGCACTGGGGTCAGGTCGGGAAGGGACGGCACAGAGGTGAGCAGGAACCAACCGGCCTCTCTGTGGTGGGGCTGGCCCCGGGGCAGGCGTGGGGGTGATGGCTGGAAGTGGGATGGCGCGTGAGTTGGCACCAGCCAGCGGTGGAGGCAGAGACTCAGAGGTCAGGGATCTCTCTCTCTGTCTCTGTCTCTGTCTCTCTCCCTCAGGGAGCTGAGGAGAGTAAGGTGGCGCCCCCTGCCCACCTCGCCTACCTCTCCATGGGCCCTTCTTTCTCTGGCCGCTCCGGGAGCCCTGCGGGCTTGGGTTCAACCCCCCACACACCGCACAGGCCAAGGGCGCATGCGCGACCGCCCGGGCCTAGGGCTGGCCTCGGGGGGTCCTCAGAGAAGGCCCCGCCCTCCCTCCAGGCTCTGACCCAGCTGCAGCTCTTCCATCGCCGCCCTTCTGGACTCGGCTTCAGCTGTCTCCCTCCCCTCCCCCACTCCCACTCAGCTTGCAGGCCGCTTCCCTGCCTTGAAAGCATGCCTCTGGCCCTGAGGGCCACAGACCTACTGGGCTTCAAGCTCAAGGCTCTGCCTGGGCCTGCTGCTTCGGCCAGGGGCTCATTTTTTCCTGGAAAGACAAAGCCATGGCCTCACCCCACGCCTGCACTTTGCCACGGCAGGCAGCCCAGATGTAGGAAAGGCTCTGTGGAGTCAGAAGTGCCGAGACAGGCAGATGGCACCAGAGGGTTTTGGGGCCAGGGCGCAACTGGGCTAGCCCCTCCTCCCGGGAGTCGGGGAGGCCCGGCCTTCCTAGTGCCCAGGCCACGGCTCCGGGGAGAAACCCGCCATGGAGGGCACGCGGGAGGCCCTCTGCCTGAGGTGGCAGGTGTCACGCCAGGGCCACTGCAAGCCTGGCTCGGCTTGCCTGCTTTCTCCAAAGGAGGCTGGCCGACCAGCCGAACCTGGCACCTGGGCCAGGCCCCTTCCAAGGGGACGAGTTCCAGAGGATAGAGCCCTGGGGGCGGCTGCCAAGTCTCCTGGGGCGTGTGCTGGGCCCCCGTCAGAGGAGGAAGCAGCCTGGTAAACGGTGTGCCAGGCCTGAGATCTGGAGGCCTCCCACACCCGGGTCCCTGTCCTGCCCAGGCCCCCCGAGGGAGGACGATGGTCGGGCAGTGGCGAGCGGGGTGGGGCTGGCGCCGAGCCTGCCCTTGGATGCCCCGGGGAAGGGCGCCGGGGGATGGGCTGCCCCTGGCCAGGTCTGAGGGACCGACCCAGCTCGGGGCTGTCGGGGGCAGAGAGAGAACCCCCCTCCGCCCTTTCCCTTCAGGTTCTTAGGGCTGGCCAAATCCTTCCCAAGACAGCTTGTCTGGAGAAAATCAGACCCAGCTGAAGAACATGTGTCCATGGGGGAAACCCGGGAAACTGAGTCTCCCCACACAATAGCAGAGATTCTCATCTTGCATCCTCTCCTGAGCTAATGACAAAGGTGGATGTCCCGGGTGGGTGGGCCTGTGGAATGGAAGAGGGGAGGAAGTCTATTGTCATGCAGAGGGACATGGAAAGACTTGTCTGAAGCTTATCCCCTGCACTGGGGTCAGGTCGGGAAGGGACAGCACAGAGGTGAGCAGGAACGAACCGGCCTCTCTGTGGTGGGGCTGGCCCCGGGGCAGGCGTGGGGGGTGATGGCTGGAAGTGGGATGGCGCGTGAGTTGGCACCAGCCAGCGGTGGAGGCAGAGACTCAGAGGTCAGGGATCTCTCTCTCTGTCTCTGTCTCTGTCTCTCTCCCTCAGGGAGCTGAGGAGAGTAAGGTGGCGCCCCCTGCCCACCTCGCCTACCTCTCCATGGGCCCTTCTTTCTCTGGCCGCTCCGGGAGCCCTGCGGGCTTGGGTTCAACCCCCCACACACCGCACAGGCCAAGGGCGCATGCGCGACCGCCGGGGCCTAGGGCTGGCCTGGGGGGGGTGGGGGGGTCCTCAGTGAAGGCCCCGCCCTCCCTCCAGGCTCTGACCCAGCTGCAGCTCTTCCATCGCCGCCCTTCTGGACTCGGCTTCAGCTGTCTCCCTCCCCTCCCCCACTCCCACTCAGCTTGCAGGCCGCTTCCCTGCCTTGAAAGCATGGCTCTGGCCCTGAGGGCCACAGACCTACTGGGCTTCAAGCTCAAGGCTCTGCCTGGGCCTGCTGCTTCGGCCAGGGGCTCATTTTTTCCTGGAAAGACAAAGCCATGGCCTCACCCCACGCCTGCACTTTGCCACGGCAGGCAGCCCAGATGTAGGAAAGGCTCTGTGGAGTCAGAAGTGCCGAGACAGGCAGATGGCACCAGAGGGTTTGGGGGACAGGGCGCAACTGGGCTAGCCCCTCCTCCCGGGAGTCGGGGAGGCCCGGCCTTCCTAGTGCCCAGGCCACGGCTCCGGGGAGAAACCCGCCATGGAGGGCACGCGGGAGGCCCTCTGCCTGAGGTGGCAGGTGTCACGCCAGGGCCACTGCAAGCCTGGCTCGGCTTGCCTGCTTTCTCCAAAGGAGGCTGGCCGACCAGCCGAACCTGGCACCTGGGCCAGGCCCCTTCCAAGGGGACGAGTTCCAGAGGATAGAGCCCTGGGGGAGGCTGCCAAGTCTCCTGGGGCGTGTGCTGGGCCCCCGTCAGAGGAGGAAGCAGCCTGGTAAACGGTGTGCCAGGCCTGAGATCTGGAGGCCTCCCACAGCCGGGTCCCTGTCCTGCCCAGGCCCCCCGAGGGAGGACGTTGGTCGGGGAGTGGCGAGCGGGGTGGGGCTGGCACCGAGCCTGCCCTTGGATGCCCCGGGGAAGGGCGCCGGGGGATGGGCTGCCCCTCGCCAGGTCTGAGGGACCGACCCAGCTCGGGGCTGTCGGGGGCAGAGAGAGAAACCCCCTCCGCCCTTTCCCTTCAGGTTCTTAGGGCTGGCCAAATCCTTCCCAAGACAGCTTGTCTGGAGAAAATCAGACCCAGCTGAAGAACATGTGTCCATGGGGGAAACCCGGGAAACTGAGTCTCCCCACACAATAGCAGAGATTCTCATCTTGCATCCTCTCCTGAGCTAATGACAAAGGTGGATGTCCCGGGTGGGTGGGCCTGTGGAATGGGAGAGGGGAGGAAGTCTATTGTCATGCAGAGGGACATGGAAAGACTTGTCTGAAGCTTATCCCCTGCACTGGGGTCAGGTCGGGAAGGGACGGCACAGAGGTGAGCAGGAACCAAGCGGCCTCTCTGTGGTGGGGCTGGCCCCGGGGCAGGCGTGGGGGTGATGGCTGGAAGTGGGATGGCGCGTGAGTTGGCACCAGCCAGCGGTGGAGGCAGAGACTCAGAGGTCAGGGATCTCTCTCTCTGTCTCTGTCTCTGTCTCTCTCCCTCAGGGAGCTGAGGAGAGTAAGGTGGCGCCCCCTGCCCACCTCGCCTACCTCTCCATGGGCCCTTCTTTGGCCGCTCCGGGAGCCCTGCGGGCTTGGGTTCAAGCCCCCACACATCGCACAGGCCAAGGGCGCATGCGCGACCGCCAGGGCCTAGGGCTGGCCTCGGGGGGCGGGGGGGTCCTCAGTGAAGGCCCCGCCCTCCCTCCAGTCTCTGACCCAGCTGCAGCTCTTCCATCGCCGCCCTTCTGGACTCGGCTTCAGCTGTCTCCCTCCCTTCCCCCACTCCCACTCAGCTTGCAGGCCGCTTCCCTGCCTTGAAAGCATGGCTCTGGCCCTGAGGGCCACAGACCTACTGGGCTTCAAGCTCAAGGCTCTGCCTGGGCCTGCTGCTTCGGCCAGGGGCTCATTTTTTCCTGGAAAGACAAAGCCATGGCCTCACCCCACGCCTGCACTTTGCCACGGCAGGCAGCCCAGATGTAGGAAAGGCTCTGTGGAGTCAGAAGTGCCGAGACAGGCAGATGGCACCAGAGGGTTTGGGGGCCAGGGCGCAACTGGGCTAGCCCCTCCTCCCGGGAGTCGGGGAGGCCCGGCCTTCCTAGTGCCCAGGCCACGGCTCCGGGGAGAAACCCGCCATGGAGGGCACGCGGGAGGCCCTCTGCCTGAGGTGGCAGGTGTCACGCCAGGGCCACTGCAAGCCTGGCTCGGCTTGCCTGCTTTCTCCAAAGGAGGCTGGCCGACCAGCCGAACCTGGCACCTGGGCCAGGCCCCTTCCAAGGGGTCGAGTTCCAGAGGCTAGAGCCCTGGGGGCGGCTGCCAAGTCTCCTGGGGCGTGTGCTGGGCCCCCGTCAGAGGAGGAAGCAGCCTGGTAAACGGTGTGCCAGGCCTGAGATCTGGAGGCCTCCCACACCCGGGTCCCTGTCCTGCCCAGGCCCCCCGAGGGAGGACGATGGTCGGGCAGTGGCGAGCGGGGTGGGGCTGGCGCCGAGCCTGCCCTTGGATGCCCCGGGGAAGGGCGCCGGGGGATGGGCTGCCCCTGGCCAGGTCTGAGGGACCGACCCAGCTCGGGGCTGTCGGGGGCAGAGAGAGAACCCCCCTCCGCCCTTTCCCTTCAGGTTCTTAGGGATGGCCAAATCCTTCCCAAGACAGCTTGTCTGGAGAAAATCAGACCCAGCTGAAGAACATGTGTCCATGGGGGAAACCCGGGAAACTGAGTCTCCCCACACAATAGCAGAGATTCTCATCTTGCATCCTCTCCTGAGCTAATGACAAAGGTGGATGTCCCGGGTGGGTGGGCCTGTGGAATGGGAGAGGGGAGGAAGTCTATTGTCATGCAGAGGGACATGGAAAGACTTGTCTGAAGCTTATCCCCTGCACTGGGGTCAGGTCGGGAAGGGACGGCACAGAGGTGAGCAGGAACCAACCGGCCTCTCTGTGGTGGGGCTGGCCCCGGGGCAGGCGTGGGGGTGATGGCTGGAAGTGGGATGGCGCGTGAGTTGGCACCAGCCAGCGGTGGAGGCAGAGACTCAGAGGTCAGGGATCTCTCTCTCTGTCTCTGTCTCTGTCTCTCTCCCTCAGGGAGCTGAGGAGAGTAAGGTGGCGCCCCCTGCCCACCTCGCCTACCTCTCCATGGGCCCTTCTTTCTCTGGCCGCTCCGGGAGCCCTGCGGGCTTGGGTTCAACCCCCCACACACCGCACAGGCCAAGGGCGCATGCGCGACCGCCCGGGCCTAGGGCTGGCCTCGGGGGGTCCTCAGAGAAGGCCCCGCCCTCCCTCCAGGCTCTGACCCAGCTGCAGCTCTTCCATCGCCGCCCTTCTGGACTCGGCTTCAGCTGTCTCCCTCCCCTCCCCCACTCCCACTCAGCTTGCAGGCCGCTTCCCTGCCTTGAAAGCATGCCTCTGGCCCTGAGGGCCACAGACCTACTGGGCTTCAAGCTCAAGGCTCTGCCTGGGCCTGCTGCTTCGGCCAGGGGCTCATTTTTTCCTGGAAAGACAAAGCCATGGCCTCACCCCACGCCTGCACTTTGCCACGGCAGGCAGCCCAGATGTAGGAAAGGCTCTGTGGAGTCAGAAGTGCCGAGACAGGCAGATGGCACCAGAGGGTTTGGGGGCCAGGGCGCAACTGGGCTAGCCCCTCCTCCCGGGAGTCGGGGAGGCCCGGCCTTCCTAGTGCCCAGGCCACGGCTCCGGGGAGAAACCCGCCATGGAGGGCACGCGGGAGGCCCTCTGCCTGAGGTGGCAGGTGTCACGCCAGGGCCACTGCAAGCCTGGCTCGGCTTGCCTGCTTTCTCCAAAGGAGGCTGGCCGACCAGCCGAACCTGGCACCTGGGCCAGGCCCCTTCCAAGGGGTCGAGTTCCAGAGGCTAGAGCCCTGGGGGCGGCTGCCAAGTCTCCTGGGGCGTGTGCTGGGCCCCCGTCAGAGGAGGAAGCAGCCTGGTAAACGGTGTGCCAGGCCTGAGATCTGGAGGCCTCCCACACCCGGGTCCCTGTCCTGCCCAGGCCCCCCGAGGGAGGACGATGGTCGGGCAGTGGCGAGCGGGGTGGGGCTGGCGCCGAGCCTGCCCTTGGATGCCCCGGGGAAGGGCGCCGGGGGATGGGCTGCCCCTGGCCAGGTCTGAGGGACCGACCCAGCTCGGGGTTGTCGGGGGCAGAGAGAGAACCCCCCTCCGCCCTTTCCCTTCAGGTTCTTAGGGCTGGCCAAATCCTTCCCAAGACAGCTTGTCTGGAGAAAATCAGACCCAGCTGAAGAACATGTGTCCATGGGGGAAACCCGGGAAACTGAGTCTCCCCACACAATAGCAGAGATTCTCATCTTGCATCCTCTCCTGAGCTAATGACAAAGGTGGATGTCCCGGGTGGGTGGGCCTGTGGAATGGGAGAGGGGAGGAAGTCTATTGTCATGCAGAGGGACATGGAAAGACTTGTCTGAAGCTTATCCCCTGCACTGGGGTCAGGTCGGGAAGGGACGGCACAGAGGTGAGCAGGAACCAACCGGCCTCTCTGTGGTGGGGCTGGCCCCGGGGCAGGCGTGGGGGTGATGGCTGGAAGTGGGATGGCGCGTGAGTTGGCACCAGCCAGCGGTGGAGGCAGAGACTCAGAGGTCAGGGATCTCTCTCTCTGTCTCTGTCTCTGTCTCTCTCCCTCAGGGAGCTGAGGAGAGTAAGGTGGCGCCCCCTGCCCACCTCGCCTACCTCTCCATGGGCCCTTCTTTCTCTGGCCGCTCCGGGAGCCCTGCGGGCTTGGGTTCAACCCCCCACACACCGCACAGGCCAAGGGCGCATGCGCGACCGCCCGGGCCTAGGGCTGGCCTCGGGGGGTCCTCAGAGAAGGCCCCGCCCTCCCTCCAGGCTCTGACCCAGCTGCAGCTCTTCCATCGCCGCCCTTCTGGACTCGGCTTCAGCTGTCTCCCTCCCCTCCCCCACTCCCACTCAGCTTGCAGGCCGCTTCCCTGCCTTGAAAGCATGCCTCTGGCCCTGAGGGCCACAGACCTACTGGGCTTCAAGCTCAAGGCTCTGCCTGGGCCTGCTGCTTCGGCCAGGGGCTCATTTTTTCCTGGAAAGACAAAGCCATGGCCTCACCCCACGCCTGCACTTTGCCACGGCAGGCAGCCCAGATGTAGGAAAGGCTCTGTGGAGTCAGAAGTGCCGAGACAGGCAGATGGCACCAGAGGGTTTGGGGGCCAGGGCGCAACTGGGCTAGCCCCTCCTCCCGGGAGTCGGGGAGGCCCGGCCTTCCTAGTGCCCAGGCCACGGCTCCGGGGAGAAACCCGCCATGGAGGGCACGCGGGAGGCCCTCTGCCTGAGGTGGCAGGTGTCACGCCAGGGCCACTGCAAGCCTGGCTCGGCTTGCCTGCTTTCTCCAAAGGAGGCTGGCCGACCAGCCGAACCTGGCACCTGGGCCAGGCCCCTTCCAAGGGGACGAGTTCCAGAGGATAGAGCCCTGGGGGCGGCTGCCAAGTCTCCTGGGGCGTGTGCTGGGCCCCCGTCAGAGGAGGAAGCAGCCTGGTAAACGGTGTGCCAGGCCTGAGATCTGGAGGCCTCCCACACCCGGGTCCCTGTCCTGCCCAGGCCCCCCGAGGGAGGACGATGGTCGGGCAGTGGCGAGCGGGGTGGGGCTGGCGCCGAGCCTGCCCTTGGATGCCCCGGGGAAGGGCGCCGGGGGATGGGCTGCCCCTGGCCAGGTCTGAGGGACCGACCCAGCTCGGGGCTGTCGGGGGCAGAGAGAGAACCCCCCTCCGCCCTTTCCCTTCAGGTTCTTAGGGCTGGCCAAATCCTTCCCAAGACAGCTTGTCTGGAGAAAATCAGACCCAGCTGAAGAACATGTGTCCATGGGGGAAACCCGGGAAACTGAGTCTCCCCACACAATAGCAGAGATTCTCATCTTGCATCCTCTCCTGAGCTAATGACAAAGGTGGATGTCCCGGGTGGGTGGGCCTGTGGAATGGAAGAGGGGAGGAAGTCTATTGTCATGCAGAGGGACATGGAAAGACTTGTCTGAAGCTTATCCCCTGCACTGGGGTCAGGTCGGGAAGGGACAGCACAGAGGTGAGCAGGAACCAACCGGCCTCTCTGTGGTGGGGCTGGCCCCGGGGCAGGCGTGGGGGTGATGGCTGGAAGTGGGATGGCGCGTGAGTTGGCACCAGCCAGCGGTGGAGGCAGAGACTCAGAGGTCAGGGATCTCTCTCTCTGTCTCTGTCTCTGTCTCTCTCCCTCAGGGAGCTGAGGAGAGTAAGGTGGCGCCCCCTGCCCACCTCGCCTACCTCTCCATGGGCCCTTCTTTCTCTGGCCGCTCCGGGAGCCCTGCGGGCTTGGGTTCAACCCCCCACACACCGCACAGGCCAAGGGCGCATGCGCGACCGCCGGGGCCTAGGGCTGGCCTGGGGGGGGTGGGGGGGTCCTCAGTGAAGGCCCCGCCCTCCCTCCAGGCTCTGACCCAGCTGCAGCTCTTCCATCGCCGCCCTTCTGGACTCGGCTTCAGCTGTCTCCCTCCCCTCCCCCACTCCCACTCAGCTTGCAGGCCGCTTCCCTGCCTTGAAAGCATGGCTCTGGCCCTGAGGGCCACAGACCTACTGGGCTTCAAGCTCAAGGCTCTGCCTGGGCCTGCTGCTTCGGCCAGGGGCTCATTTTTTCCTGGAAAGACAAAGCCATGGCCTCACCCCACGCCTGCACTTTGCCACGGCAGGCAGCCCAGATGTAGGAAAGGCTCTGTGGAGTCAGAAGTGCCGAGACAGGCAGATGGCACCAGAGGGTTTGGGGGCCAGGGCGCAACTGGGCTAGCCCCTCCTCCCGGGAGTCGGGGAGGCCCGGCCTTCCTAGTGCCCAGGCCACGGCTCCGGGGAGAAACCCGCCATGGAGGGCACGCGGGAGGCCCTCTGCCTGAGGTGGCAGGTGTCACGCCAGGGCCACTGCAAGCCTGGCTCGGCTTGCCTGCTTTCTCCAAAGGAGGCTGGCCGACCAGCCGAACCTGGCACCGGGGCCAGGCCCCTTCCAAGGGGACGAGTTCCAGAGGATAGAGCCCTGGGGGAGGCTGCCAAGTCTCCTGGGGCGTGTGCTGGGCCCCCGTCAGAGGAGGAAGCAGCCTGGTAAACGGTGTGCCAGGCCTGAGATCTGGAGGCCTCCCACACCCGGGTCCCTGTCCTGCCCAGGCCCCCCGAGGGAGGACGTTGGTCGGGGAGTGGCGAGCGGGGTGGGGCTGGCGCCGAGCCTGCCCTTGGATGCCCCGGGGAAGGGCGCCGGGGGATGGGCTGCCCCTCGCCAGGTCTGAGGGACCGACCCAGCTCAGGGCTGTCGGGGGCAGAGAGAGAAACCCCCTCCGCCCTTTCCCTTCAGGTTCTTAGGGCTGGCCAAATCCTTCCCAAGACAGCTTGTCTGGAGAAAATCAGACCCAGCTGAAGAACATGTGTCCATGGGGGAAACCCGGGAAACTGAGTCTCCCCACACAATAGCAGAGATTCTCATCTTGCATCCTCTCCTGAGCTAATGACAAAGGTGGATGTCCCGGGTGGGTGGGCCTGTGGAATGGGAGAGGGGAGGAAGTCTATTGTCATGCAGAGGGACATGGAAAGACTTGTCTGAAGCTTATCCCCTGCACTGGGGTCAGGTCGGGAAGGGACGGCACAGAGGTGAGCAGGAACCAACCGGCCTCTCTGTGGTGGGCCTGGCCCCGGGGCAGGCGTGGGGGTGATGGCTGGAAGTGGGATGGCGCGTGAGTTGGCACCAGCCAGCGGTGGAGGCAGAGACTCAGAGGTCAGGGATCACTCTCTCTGTCTCTGTCTCTGTCTCTCTCCCTCAGGGAGATGAGGAGAGTAAGGTGGCGCCCCCTGCCCACCTCGCCTACCTCTCCATGGGCCCTTCTTTCTCTGGCCGCTCCGGGAGCCCTGCGGGCTTGGGTTCAACCCCCCACACACCGCACAGGCCAAGGGCGCATGCGCGACCGCCAGGGCCTAGGGCTGGCCTGGGGGGGGTGGGGGGGGTCCTCAGTGAAGGCCACGCCCTCCCTCCAGGCTCTGACCCAGCTGCAGCTCTTCCATCGCCACCCTTCTGGACTCGGCTTCAGCTGTCTCCCTCCCCTCCCCCACTCCCACTCAGCTTGCAGGCCGCTTCCCTGCCTTGAAAGCATGCCTCTGGCCCTGAGGGCCACAGACCTACTGGGCTTCAAGCTCAAGGCTCTGCCTGGGCCTGCTGCTTCTGCCAGGGGCTCATTTTTTCCTGGAAAGACAAAGCCATGGCCTCACCCCACGCCTGCACTTTGCCACGGCAGGCAGCCCAGATGTAGGAAAGGCTCTGTGGAGTCAGAAGTGCCGAGACAGGCAGATGGCACCAGAGGGTTTGGGGGCCAGGGCGCAACTGGGCTAGCCCCTCCTCCCGGGAGTCGGGGAGGCCCGGCCTTCCTAGTGCCCAGGCCACGGCTCCGGGGAGAAACCCGCCATGGAGGGCACGCGGGAGGCCCTCTGCCTGAGGTGGCAGGTGTCACGCCAGGGCCACTGCAAGCCTGGCTCGGCTTGCCTGCTTTCTCCAAAGGAGGCTGGCCGACCAGCCGAACCTGGCACCTGGGCCAGGCCCCTTCCAAGGGGACGAGTTCCAGAGGATAGAGCCCTGGGGGAGGCTGCCAAGTCTCCTGGGGCGTGTGCTGGGCCCCCGTCAGAGGAGGAAGCAGCCTGGTAAACGGTGTGCCAGGCCTGAGATCTGGAGGCCTCCCACACCCGGGTCCCTGTCCTGCCCAGGCCCCCCGAGGGAGGACGTTGGTCGGGGAGTGGCGAGCGGGGTGGGGCTGGCGCCGAGCCTGCCCTTGGATGCCCCGGGGAAGGGCGCCGGGGGATGGGCTGCCCCTCGCCAGGTCTGAGGGACCGACCCAGCTCGGGGCTGTCGGGGGCAGAGAGAGAAACCCCCTCCGCCCTTTCCCTTCAGGTTCTTAGGGCTGGCCAAATCCTTCCCAAGACAGCTTGTCTGGAGAAAATCAGACCCAGCTGAAGAACATGTGTCCATGGGGGAAACCCGGGAAACTGAGTCTCCCCACACAATAGCAGAGATTCTCATCTTGCATCCTCTCCTGAGCTAATGACAAAGGTGGATGTCCCGGGTGGGTGGGCCTGTGGAATGGGAGAGGGGAGGAAGTCTATTGTCATGCAGAGGGACATGGAAAGACTTGTCTGAAGCTTATCCCCTGCACTGGGGTCAGGTCGGGAAGGGACGGCACAGAGGTGAGCAGGAACCAACCGGCCTCTCTGTGGTGGGGCTGGCCCCGGGGCAGGCGTGGGGGTGATGGCTGGAAGTGGGATGGCGCGTGAGTTGGCACCAGCCAGCGGTGGAGGCAGAGACTCAGAGGTCAGGGATCTCTCTCTCTGTCTCTGTCTCTGTCTCTCTCCCTCAGGGAGCTGAGGAGAGTAAGGTGGCGCCCCCTGCCCACCTCGCCTACCTCTCCATGGGCCCTTCTTTCTCTGGCCGCTCCGGGAGCCCTGCGGGCTTGGGTTCAACCCCCCACACACCGCACAGGCCAAGGGCGCATGCGCGACCGCCGGGGCCTAGGGCTGGCCTGGGGGGGGTGGGGGGGGTCCTCAGTGAAGGCCACGCCCTCCCTCCAGGCTCTGACCCAGCTGCAGCTCTTCCATCGCCACCCTTCTGGACTCGGCTTCAGCTGTCTCCCTCCCCTCCCCCACTCCCACTCAGCTTGCAGGCCGCTTCCCTGCCTTGAAAGCATGGCTCTGGCCCTGAGGGCCACAGACCTACTGGGCTTCAAGCTCAAGGCTCTGCCTGGGCCTGCTGCTTCGGCCAGGGGCTCATTTTTTCCTGGAAAGACAAAGCCATGGCCTCACCCCACGCCTGCACTTTGCCACGTCAGGCAGCCCAGATGTAGGAAAGGCTCTGTGGAGTCAGAAGTGCCGAGACAGGCAGATGGCACCAGAGGGTTTGGGGGCCAGGGCGCAACTGGGCTAGCCCCTCCTCCCGGGAGTCGGGGAGGCCCGGCCTTCCTAGTGCCCAGGCCACGGCTCCGGGGAGAAACCCGCCATGGAGGGCACGCGGGAGGCCCTCTGCCTGAGGTGGCAGGTGTCACGCCAGGGCCACTGCAAGCCTGGCTCGGCTTGCCTGCTTTCTCCAAAGGAGGCTGGCCGACCAGCCGAACCTGGCACCTGGGCCAGGCCCCTTCCAAGGGGACGAGTTCCAGAGGATAGAGCCCTGGGGGAGGCTGCCAAGTCTCCTGGGGCGTGTGCTGGGCCCCCGTCAGAGGAGGAAGCAGCCTGGTAAACGGTGTGCCAGGCCTGAGATCTGGAGGCCTCCCACACCCGGGTCCCTGTCCTGCCCAGGCCCCCCGAGGGAGGACGTTGGTCGGGGAGTGGCGAGCGGGGTGGGGCTGGCGCCGAGCCTGCCCTTGGATGCCCCGGGGAAGGGCGCCGGGGGATGGGCTGCCCCTCGCCAGGTCTGAGGGACCGACCCAGCTCGGGGCTGTCGGGGGCAGAGAGAGAATCCCCCTCCGCCCTTTCCCTTCAGGTTCTTAGGGCTGGCCAAATCCTTCCCAAGACAGCTTGTCTGGAGAAAAACAGACCCAGCTGAAGAACATGTGTCCATGGGGGAAACCCGGGAAACTGAGTCTCCCCACACAATAGCAGAGATTCTCATCTTGCATCCTCTCCTGAGCTAATGACAAAGGTGGATGTCCCGGGTGGGTGGGCCTGTGGAATGGGAGAGGGGAGGAAGTCTATTGTCATGCAGAGGGACATGGAAAGACTTGTCTGAAGCTTATCCCCTGCACTGGGGTCAGGTCGGGAAGGGACGGCACAGAGGTGAGCAGGAACCAACCGGCCTCTCTGTGGTGGGGCTGGCCCCGGGGCAGGCGTGGGGGTGATGGCTGGAAGTGGGATGGCGCGTGAGTTGGCACCAGCCAGCGGTGGAGGCAGAGACTCAGAGGTCAGGGATCTCTCTCTCTGTCTCTGTCTCTGTCTCTCTCCCTCAGGGAGCTGAGGAGAGTAAGGTGGCGCCCCCTGCCCACCTCGCCTACCTCTCCATGGGCCCTTCTTTGGCCGCTCCGGGAGCCCTGCGGGCTTGGGTTCAAGCCCCCACACATCGCACAGGCCAAGGGCGCATGCGCGACCGCCAGGGCCTAGGGCTGGCCTCGGGGGGCGGGGGGGTCCTCAGTGAAGGCCCCGCCCTCCCTCCAGTCTCTGACCCAGCTGCAGCTCTTCCATCGCCGCCCTTCTGGACTCGGCTTCAGCTGTCTCCCTCCCTTCCCCCACTCCCACTCAGCTTGCAGGCCGCTTCCCTGCCTTGAAAGCATGGCTCTGGCCCTGAGGGCCACAGACCTACTGGGCTTCAAGCTCAAGGCTCTGCCTGGGCCTGCTGCTTCGGCCAGGGGCTCATTTTTTCCTGGAAAGACAAAGCCATGGCCTCACCCCACGCCTGCACTTTGCCACGGCAGGCAGCCCAGATGTAGGAAAGGCTCTGTGGAGTCAGAAGTGCCGAGACAGGCAGATGGCACCAGAGGGTTTGGGGGCCAGGGCGCAACTGGGCTAGCCCCTCCTCCCGGGAGTCGGGGAGGCCCGGCCTTCCTAGTGCCCAGGCCACGGCTCCGGGGAGAAACCCGCCATGGAGGGCACGCGGGAGGCCCTCTGCCTGAGGTGGCAGGTGTCACGCCAGGGCCACTGCAAGCCTGGCTCGGCTTGCCTGCTTTCTCCAAAGGAGGCTGGCCGACCAGCCGAACCTGGCACCTGGGCCAGGCCCCTTCCAAGGGGACGAGTTCCAGAGGATAGAGCCCTGGGGGAGGCTGCCAAGTCTCCTGGGGCGTGTGCTGGGCCCCCGTCAGAGGAGGAAGCAGCCTGGTAAACGGTGTGCCAGGCCTGAGATCTGGAGGCCTCCCACACCCGGGTCCCTGTCCTGCCCAGGCCCCCCGAGGGAGGACGTTGGTCGGGGAGTGGCGAGCGGGGTGGGGCTGGCGCCGAGCCTGCCCTTGGATGCCCCGGGGAAGGGCGCCGGGGGATGGGCTGCCCCTCGCCAGGTCTGAGGGACCGACCCAGCTCGGGGCTGTCGGGGGCAGAGAGAGAATCCCCCTCCGCCCTTTCCCTTCAGGTTCTTAGGGCTGGCCAAATCCTTCCCAAGACAGCTTGTCTGGAGAAAAACAGACCCAGCTGAAGAACATGTGTCCATGGGGGAAACCCGGGAAACTGAGTCTCCCCACACAATAGCAGAGATTCTCATCTTGCATCCTCTCCTGAGCTAATGACAAAGGTGGATGTCCCGGGTGGGTGGGCCTGTGGAATGGGAGAGGGGAGGAAGTCTATTGTCATGCAGAGGGACATGGAAAGACTTGTCTGAAGCTTATCCCCTGCACTGGGGTCAGGTCGGGAAGGGACGGCACAGAGGTGAGCAGGAACCAACCGGCCTCTCTGTGGTGGGGCTGGCCCCGGGGCAGGCGTGGGGGTGATGGCTGGAAGTGGGATGGCGCGTGAGTTGGCACCAGCCAGCGGTGGAGGCAGAGACTCAGAGGTCAGGGATCTCTCTCTCTGTCTCTGTCTCTGTCTCTCTCCCTCAGGGAGCTGAGGAGAGTAAGGTGGCGCCCCCTGCCCACCTCGCCTACCTCTCCATGGGCCCTTCTTTGGCCGCTCCGGGAGCCCTGCGGGCTTGGGTTCAAGCCCCCACACATCGCACAGGCCAAGGGCGCATGCGCGACCGCCAGGGCCTAGGGCTGGCCTCGGGGGGCGGGGGGGTCCTCAGTGAAGGCCCCGCCCTCCCTCCAGTCTCTGACCCAGCTGCAGCTCTTCCATCGCCGCCCTTCTGGACTCGGCTTCAGCTGTCTCCCTCCCTTCCCCCACTCCCACTCAGCTTGCAGGCCGCTTCCCTGCCTTGAAAGCATGGCTCTGGCCCTGAGGGCCACAGACCTACTGGGCTTCAAGCTCAAGGCTCTGCCTGGGCCTGCTGCTTCGGCCAGGGGCTCATTTTTTCCTGGAAAGACAAAGCCATGGCCTCACCCCACGCCTGCACTTTGCCACGGCAGGCAGCCCAGATGTAGGAAAGGCTCTGTGGAGTCAGAAGTACCGAGACAGGCAGATGGCACCAGAGGGTTTGGGGGCCAGGGCGCAACTGGGCTAGCCCCTCCTCCCGGGAGTCGGGGAGGCCCGGCCTTCCTAGTGCCCAGGCCACGGCTCCGGGGAGAAACCCGCCATGGAGGGCACGCGGGAGGCCCTCTGCCTGAGGTGGCAGGTGTCACGCCAGGGCCACTGCAAGCCTGGCTCGGCTTGCCTGCTTTCTCCAAAGGAGGCTGGCCGACCAGCCGAACCTGGCACCTGGGCCAGGCCCCTTCCAAGGGGTCGAGTTCCAGAGGCTAGAGCCCTGGGGGCGGCTGCCAAGTCTCCTGGGGCGTGTGCTGGGCCCCCGTCAGAGGAGGAAGCAGCCTGGTAAACGGTGTGCCAGGCCTGAGATCTGGAGGCCTCCCACACCCGGGTCCCTGTCCTGCCCAGGCCCCCCGAGGGAGGACGATGGTCGGGCAGTGGCGAGCGGGGTGGGGCTGGCGCCGAGCCTGCCCTTGGATGCCCCGGGGAAGGGCGCCGGGGGATGGGCTGCCCCTGGCCAGGTCTGAGGGACCGACCCAGCTCGGGGCTGTCGGGGGCAGAGAGAGAACCCCCCTCCGCCCTTTCCCTTCAGGTTCTTAGGGATGGCCAAATCCTTCCCAAGACAGCTTGTCTGGAGAAAATCAGACCCAGCTGAAGAACATGTGTCCATGGGGGAAACCCGGGAAACTGAGTCTCCCCACACAATAGCAGAGATTCTCATCTTGCATCCTCTCCTGAGCTAATGACAAAGGTGGATGTCCCGGGTGGGTGGGCCTGTGGAATGGGAGAGGGGAGGAAGTCTATTGTCATGCAGAGGGACATGGAAAGACTTGTCTGAAGCTTATCCCCTGCACTGGGGTCAGGTCGGGAAGGGACGGCACAGAGGTGAGCAGGAACCAACCGGCCTCTCTGTGGTGGGGCTGGCCCCGGGGCAGGCGTGGGGGTGATGGCTGGAAGTGGGATGGCGCGTGAGTTGGCACCAGCCAGCGGTGGAGGCAGAGACTCAGAGGTCAGGGATCTCTCTCTCTGTCTCTGTCTCTGTCTCTCTCCCTCAGGGAGCTGAGGAGAGTAAGGTGGCGCCCCCTGCCCACCTCGCCTACCTCTCCATGGGCCCTTCTTTCTCTGGCCGCTCCGGGAGCCCTGCGGGCTTGGGTTCAACCCCCCACACACCGCACAGGCCAAGGGCGCATGCGCGACCGCCCGGGCCTAGGGCTGGCCTCGGGGGGTCCTCAGAGAAGGCCCCGCCCTCCCTCCAGGCTCTGACCCAGCTGCAGCTCTTCCATCGCCGCCCTTCTGGACTCGGCTTCAGCTGTCTCCCTCCCCTCCCCCACTCCCACTCAGCTTGCAGGCCGCTTCCCTGCCTTGAAAGCATGCCTCTGGCCCTGAGGGCCACAGACCTACTGGGCTTCAAGCTCAAGGCTCTGCCTGGGCCTGCTGCTTCGGCCAGGGGCTCATTTTTTCCTGGAAAGACAAAGCCATGGCCTCACCCCACGCCTGCACTTTGCCACGGCAGGCAGCCCAGATGTAGGAAAGGCTCTGTGGAGTCAGAAGTGCCGAGACAGGCAGATGGCACCAGAGGGTTTGGGGGCCAGGGCGCAACTGGGCTAGCCCCTCCTCCCGGGAGTCGGGGAGGCCCGGCCTTCCTAGTGCCCAGGCCACGGCTCCGGGGAGAAACCCGCCATGGAGGGCACGCGGGAGGCCCTCTGCCTGAGGTGGCAGGTGTCACGCCAGGGCCACTGCAAGCCTGGCTCGGCTTGCCTGCTTTCTCCAAAGGAGGCTGGCCGACCAGCCGAACCTGGCACCTGGGCCAGGCCCCTTCCAAGGGGTCGAGTTCCAGAGGCTAGAGCCCTGGGGGCGGCTGCCAAGTCTCCTGGGGCGTGTGCTGGGCCCCCGTCAGAGGAGGAAGCAGCCTGGTAAACGGTGTGCCAGGCCTGAGATCTGGAGGCCTCCCACACCCGGGTCCCTGTCCTGCCCAGGCCCCCCGAGGGAGGACGATGGTCGGGCAGTGGCGAGCGGGGTGGGGCTGGCGCCGAGCCTGCCCTTGGATGCCCCGGGGAAGGGCGCCGGGGGATGGGCTGCCCCTGGCCAGGTCTGAGGGACCGACCCAGCTCGGGGTTGTCGGGGGCAGAGAGAGAACCCCCCTCCGCCCTTTCCCTTCAGGTTCTTAGGGCTGGCCAAATCCTTCCCAAGACAGCTTGTCTGGAGAAAATCAGACCCAGCTGAAGAACATGTGTCCATGGGGGAAACCCGGGAAACTGAGTCTCCCCACACAATAGCAGAGATTCTCATCTTGCATCCTCTCCTGAGCTAATGACAAAGGTGGATGTCCCGGGTGGGTGGGCCTGTGGAATGGGAGAGGGGAGGAAGTCTATTGTCATGCAGAGGGACATGGAAAGACTTGTCTGAAGCTTATCCCCTGCACTGGGGTCAGGTCGGGAAGGGACGGCACAGAGGTGAGCAGGAACCAACCGGCCTCTCTGTGGTGGGGCTGGCCCCGGGGCAGGCGTGGGGGTGATGGCTGGAAGTGGGATGGCGCGTGAGTTGGCACCAGCCAGCGGTGGAGGCAGAGACTCAGAGGTCAGGGATCTCTCTCTCTGTCTCTGTCTCTGTCTCTCTCCCTCAGGGAGCTGAGGAGAGTAAGGTGGCGCCCCCTGCCCACCTCGCCTACCTCTCCATGGGCCCTTCTTTCTCTGGCCGCTCCGGGAGCCCTGCGGGCTTGGGTTCAACCCCCCACACACCGCACAGGCCAAGGGCGCATGCGCGACCGCCCGGGCCTAGGGCTGGCCTCGGGGGGTCCTCAGAGAAGGCCCCGCCCTCCCTCCAGGCTCTGACCCAGCTGCAGCTCTTCCATCGCCGCCCTTCTGGACTCGGCTTCAGCTGTCTCCCTCCCCTCCCCCACTCCCACTCAGCTTGCAGGCCGCTTCCCTGCCTTGAAAGCATGCCTCTGGCCCTGAGGGCCACAGACCTACTGGGCTTCAAGCTCAAGGCTCTGCCTGGGCCTGCTGCTTCGGCCAGGGGCTCATTTTTTCCTGGAAAGACAAAGCCATGGCCTCACCCCACGCCTGCACTTTGCCACGGCAGGCAGCCCAGATGTAGGAAAGGCTCTGTGGAGTCAGAAGTGCCGAGACAGGCAGATGGCACCAGAGGGTTTGGGGGCCAGGGCGCAACTGGGCTAGCCCCTCCTCCCGGGAGTCGGGGAGGCCCGGCCTTCCTAGTGCCCAGGCCACGGCTCCGGGGAGAAACCCGCCATGGAGGGCACGCGGGAGGCCCTCTGCCTGAGGTGGCAGGTGTCACGCCAGGGCCACTGCAAGCCTGGCTCGGCTTGCCTGCTTTCTCCAAAGGAGGCTGGCCGACCAGCCGAACCTGGCACCTGGGCCAGGCCCCTTCCAAGGGGACGAGTTCCAGAGGATAGAGCCCTGGGGGCGGCTGCCAAGTCTCCTGGGGCGTGTGCTGGGCCCCCGTCAGAGGAGGAAGCAGCCTGGTAAACGGTGTGCCAGGCCTGAGATCTGGAGGCCTCCCACACCCGGGTCCCTGTCCTGCCCAGGCCCCCCGAGGGAGGACGATGGTCGGGCAGTGGCGAGCGGGGTGGGGCTGGCGCCGAGCCTGCCCTTGGATGCCCCGGGGAAGGGCGCCGGGGGATGGGCTGCCCCTGGCCAGGTCTGAGGGACCGACCCAGCTCGGGGCTGTCGGGGGCAGAGAGAGAACCCCCCTCCGCCCTTTCCCTTCAGGTTCTTAGGGCTGGCCAAATCCTTCCCAAGACAGCTTGTCTGGAGAAAATCAGACCCAGCTGAAGAACATGTGTCCATGGGGGAAACCCGGGAAACTGAGTCTCCCCACACAATAGCAGAGATTCTCATCTTGCATCCTCTCCTGAGCTAATGACAAAGGTGGATGTCCCGGGTGGGTGGGCCTGTGGAATGGAAGAGGGGAGGAAGTCTATTGTCATGCAGAGGGACATGGAAAGACTTGTCTGAAGCTTATCCCCTGCACTGGGGTCAGGTCGGGAAGGGACAGCACAGAGGTGAGCAGGAACCAACCGGCCTCTCTGTGGTGGGGCTGGCCCCGGGGCAGGCGTGGGGGTGATGGCTGGAAGTGGGATGGCGCGTGAGTTGGCACCAGCCAGCGGTGGAGGCAGAGACTCAGAGGTCAGGGATCTCTCTCTCTGTCTCTGTCTCTGTCTCTCTCCCTCAGGGAGCTGAGGAGAGTAAGGTGGCGCCCCCTGCCCACCTCGCCTACCTCTCCATGGGCCCTTCTTTCTCTGGCCGCTCCGGGAGCCCTGCGGGCTTGGGTTCAACCCCCCACACACCGCACAGGCCAAGGGCGCATGCGCGACCGCCGGGGCCTAGGGCTGGCCTGGGGGGGGTGGGGGGGTCCTCAGTGAAGGCCCCGCCCTCCCTCCAGGCTCTGACCCAGCTGCAGCTCTTCCATCGCCGCCCTTCTGGACTCGGCTTCAGCTGTCTCCCTCCCCTCCCCCACTCCCACTCAGCTTGCAGGCCGCTTCCCTGCCTTGAAAGCATGGCTCTGGCCCTGAGGGCCACAGACCTACTGGGCTTCAAGCTCAAGGCTCTGCCTGGGCCTGCTGCTTCGGCCAGGGGCTCATTTTTTCCTGGAAAGACAAAGCCATGGCCTCACCCCACGCCTGCACTTTGCCACGGCAGGCAGCCCAGATGTAGGAAAGGCTCTGTGGAGTCAGAAGTGCCGAGACAGGCAGATGGCACCAGAGGGTTTGGGGGCCAGGGCGCAACTGGGCTAGCCCCTCCTCCCGGGAGTCGGGGAGGCCCGGCCTTCCTAGTGCCCAGGCCACGGCTCCGGGGAGAAACCCGCCATGGAGGGCACGCGGGAGGCCCTCTGCCTGAGGTGGCAGGTGTCACGCCAGGGCCACTGCAAGCCTGGCTCGGCTTGCCTGCTTTCTCCAAAGGAGGCTGGCCGACCAGCCGAACCTGGCACCGGGGCCAGGCCCCTTCCAAGGGGACGAGTTCCAGAGGATAGAGCCCTGGGGGAGGCTGCCAAGTCTCCTGGGGCGTGTGCTGGGCCCCCGTCAGAGGAGGAAGCAGCCTGGTAAACGGTGTGCCAGGCCTGAGATCTGGAGGCCTCCCACACCCGGGTCCCTGTCCTGCCCAGGCCCCCCCGAGGGAGGACGTTGGTCGGGGAGTGGCGAGCGGGGTGGGGCTGGCGCCGAGCCTGCCCTTGGATGCCCCGGGGAAGGGCGCCGGGGGATGGGCTGCCCCTCGCCAGGTCTGAGGGACCGACCCAGCTCGGGGCTGTCGGGGGCAGAGAGAGAAACCCCCTCCGCCCTTTCCCTTCAGGTTCTTAGGGCTGGCCAAATCCTTCCCAAGACAGCTTGTCTGGAGAAAATCAGACCCAGCTGAAGAACATGTGTCCATGGGGGAAACCCGGGAAACTGAGTCTCCCACACAATAGCAGAGATTCTCATCTTGCATCCTCTCCTGAGCTAATGACAAAGGTGGATGTCCCGGGTGGGTGGGCCTGTGGAATGGGAGAGGGGAGGAAGTCTATTGTCATGCAGAGGGACATGGAAAGACTTGTCTGAAGCTTATCCCCTGCACTGGGGTCAGGTCGGGAAGGGACGGCACAGAGGTGAGCAGGAACCAACCGGCCTCTCTGTGGTGGGCCTGGCCCCGGGGCAGGCGTGGGGGTGATGGCTGGAAGTGGGATGGCGCGTGAGTTGGCACCAGCCAGCGGTGGAGGCAGAGACTCAGAGGTCAGGGATCACTCTCTCTGTCTCTGTCTCTGTCTCTCTCCCTCAGGGAGATGAGGAGAGTAAGGTGGCGCCCCCTGCCCACCTCGCCTACCTCTCCATGGGCCCTTCTTTCTCTGGCCGCTCCGGGAGCCCTGCGGGCTTGGGTTCAACCCCCCACACACCGCACAGGCCAAGGGCGCATGCGCGACCGCCAGGGCCTAGGGCTGGCCTGGGGGGGGTGGGGGGGGTCCTCAGTGAAGGCCACGCCCTCCCTCCAGGCTCTGACCCAGCTGCAGCTCTTCCATCGCCACCCTTCTGGACTCGGCTTCAGCTGTCTCCCTCCCCTCCCCCACTCCCACTCAGCTTGCAGGCCGCTTCCCTGCCTTGAAAGCATGCCTCTGGCCCTGAGGGCCACAGACCTACTGGGCTTCAAGCTCAAGGCTCTGCCTGGGCCTGCTGCTTCTGCCAGGGGCTCATTTTTTCCTGGAAAGACAAAGCCATGGCCTCACCCCACGCCTGCACTTTGCCACGGCAGGCAGCCCAGATGTAGGAAAGGCTCTGTGGAGTCAGAAGTGCCGAGACAGGCAGATGGCACCAGAGGGTTTGGGGGCCAGGGCGCAACTGGGCTAGCCCCTCCTCCCGGGAGTCGGGGAGGCCCGGCCTTCCTAGTGCCCAGGCCACGGCTCCGGGGAGAAACCCGCCATGGAGGGCACGCGGGAGGCCCTCTGCCTGAGGTGGCAGGTGTCACGCCAGGGCCACTGCAAGCCTGGCTCGGCTTGCCTGCTTTCTCCAAAGGAGGCTGGCCGACCAGCCGAACCTGGCACCTGGGCCAGGCCCCTTCCAAGGGGACGAGTTCCAGAGGATAGAGCCCTGGGGGAGGCTGCCAAGTCTCCTGGGGCGTGTGCTGGGCCCCCGTCAGAGGAGGAAGCAGCCTGGTAAACGGTGTGCCAGGCCTGAGATCTGGAGGCCTCCCACACCCGGGTCCCTGTCCTGCCCAGGCCCCCCGAGGGAGGACGTTGGTCGGGGAGTGGCGAGCGGGGTGGGGCTGGCGCCGAGCCTGCCCTTGGATGCCCCGGGGAAGGGCGCCGGGGGATGGGCTGCCCCTCGCCAGGTCTGAGGGACCGACCCAGCTCGGGGCTGTCGGGGGCAGAGAGAGAAACCCCCTCCGCCCTTTCCCTTCAGGTTCTTAGGGCTGGCCAAATCCTTCCCAAGACAGCTTGTCTGGAGAAAATCAGACCCAGCTGAAGAACATGTGTCCATGGGGGAAACCCGGGAAACTGAGTCTCCCCACACAATAGCAGAGATTCTCATCTTGCATCCTCTCCTGAGCTAATGACAAAGGTGGATGTCCCGGGTGGGTGGGCCTGTGGAATGGGAGAGGGGAGGAAGTCTATTGTCATGCAGAGGGACATGGAAAGACTTGTCTGAAGCTTATCCCCTGCACTGGGGTCAGGTCGGGAAGGGACGGCACAGAGGTGAGCAGGAACCAACCGGCCTCTCTGTGGTGGGGCTGGCCCCGGGGCAGGCGTGGGGGTGATGGCTGGAAGTGGGATGGCGCGTGAGTTGGCACCAGCCAGCGGTGGAGGCAGAGACTCAGAGGTCAGGGATCTCTCTCTCTGTCTCTGTCTCTGTCTCTCTCCCTCAGGGAGCTGAGGAGAGTAAGGTGGCGCCCCCTGCCCACCTCGCCTACCTCTCCATGGGCCCTTCTTTCTCTGGCCGCTCCGGGAGCCCTGCGGGCTTGGGTTCAACCCCCCACACACCGCACAGGCCAAGGGCGCATGCGCGACCGCCGGGGCCTAGGGCTGGCCTGGGGGGGGTGGGGGGGGTCCTCAGTGAAGGCCACGCCCTCCCTCCAGGCTCTGACCCAGCTGCAGCTCTTCCATCGCCACCCTTCTGGACTCGGCTTCAGCTGTCTCCCTCCCCTCCCCCACTCCCACTCAGCTTGCAGGCCGCTTCCCTGCCTTGAAAGCATGGCTCTGGCCCTGAGGGCCACAGACCTACTGGGCTTCAAGCTCAAGGCTCTGCCTGGGCCTGCTGCTTCGGCCAGGGGCTCATTTTTTCCTGGAAAGACAAAGCCATGGCCTCACCCCACGCCTGCACTTTGCCACGTCAGGCAGCCCAGATGTAGGAAAGGCTCTGTGGAGTCAGAAGTGCCGAGACAGGCAGATGGCACCAGAGGGTTTGGGGGCCAGGGCGCAACTGGGCTAGCCCCTCCTCCCGGGAGTCGGGGAGGCCCGGCCTTCCTAGTGCCCAGGCCACGGCTCCGGGGAGAAACCCGCCATGGAGGGCACGCGGGAGGCCCTCTGCCTGAGGTGGCAGGTGTCACGCCAGGGCCACTGCAAGCCTGGCTCGGCTTGCCTGCTTTCTCCAAAGGAGGCTGGCCGACCAGCCGAACCTGGCACCTGGGCCAGGCCCCTTCCAAGGGGACGAGTTCCAGAGGATAGAGCCCTGGGGGAGGCTGCCAAGTCTCCTGGGGCGTGTGCTGGGCCCCCGTCAGAGGAGGAAGCAGCCTGGTAAACGGTGTGCCAGGCCTGAGATCTGGAGGCCTCCCACACCCGGGTCCCTGTCCTGCCCAGGCCCCCCGAGGGAGGACGTTGGTCGGGGAGTGGCGAGCGGGGTGGGGCTGGCGCCGAGCCTGCCCTTGGATGCCCCGGGGAAGGGCGCCGGGGGATGGGCTGCCCCTCGCCAGGTCTGAGGGACCGACCCAGCTCGGGGCTGTCGGGGGCAGAGAGAGAATCCCCCTCCGCCCTTTCCCTTCAGGTTCTTAGGGCTGGCCAAATCCTTCCCAAGACAGCTTGTCTGGAGAAAAACAGACCCAGCTGAAGAACATGTGTCCATGGGGGAAACCCGGGAAACTGAGTCTCCCCACACAATAGCAGAGATTCTCATCTTGCATCCTCTCCTGAGCTAATGACAAAGGTGGATGTCCCGGGTGGGTGGGCCTGTGGAATGGGAGAGGGGAGGAAGTCTATTGTCATGCAGAGGGACATGGAAAGACTTGTCTGAAGCTTATCCCCTGCACTGGGGTCAGGTCGGGAAGGGACGGCACAGAGGTGAGCAGGAACCAACCGGCCTCTCTGTGGTGGGGCTGGCCCCGGGGCAGGCGTGGGGGTGATGGCTGGAAGTGGGATGGCGCGTGAGTTGGCACCAGCCAGCGGTGGAGGCAGAGACTCAGAGGTCAGGGATCTCTCTCTCTGTCTCTGTCTCTGTCTCTCTCCCTCAGGGAGCTGAGGAGAGTAAGGTGGCGCCCCCTGCCCACCTCGCCTACCTCTCCATGGGCCCTTCTTTGGCCGCTCCGGGAGCCCTGCGGGCTTGGGTTCAAGCCCCCACACATCGCACAGGCCAAGGGCGCATGCGCGACCGCCAGGGCCTAGGGCTGGCCTCGGGGGGCGGGGGGGTCCTCAGTGAAGGCCCCGCCCTCCCTCCAGTCTCTGACCCAGCTGCAGCTCTTCCATCGCCGCCCTTCTGGACTCGGCTTCAGCTGTCTCCCTCCCTTCCCCCACTCCCACTCAGCTTGCAGGCCGCTTCCCTGCCTTGAAAGCATGGCTCTGGCCCTGAGGGCCACAGACCTACTGGGCTTCAAGCTCAAGGCTCTGCCTGGGCCTGCTGCTTCGGCCAGGGGCTCATTTTTTCCTGGAAAGACAAAGCCATGGCCTCACCCCACGCCTGCACTTTGCCACGGCAGGCAGCCCAGATGTAGGAAAGGCTCTGTGGAGTCAGAAGTGCCGAGACAGGCAGATGGCACCAGAGGGTTTGGGGGCCAGGGCGCAACTGGGCTAGCCCCTCCTCCCGGGAGTCGGGGAGGCCCGGCCTTCCTAGTGCCCAGGCCACGGCTCCGGGGAGAAACCCGCCATGGAGGGCACGCGGGAGGCCCTCTGCCTGAGGTGGCAGGTGTCACGCCAGGGCCACTGCAAGCCTGGCTCGGCTTGCCTGCTTTCTCCAAAGGAGGCTGGCCGACCAGCCGAACCTGGCACCGGGGCCAGGCCCCTTCCAAGGGGACGAGTTCCAGAGGATAGAGCCCTGGGGGAGGCTGCCAAGTCTCCTGGGGCGTGTGCTGGGCCCCCGTCAGAGGAGGAAGCAGCCTGGTAAACGGTGTGCCAGGCCTGAGATCTGGAGGCCTCCCACACCCGGGTCCCTGTCCTGCCCAGGCCCCCCGAGGGAGGACGTTGGTCGGGGAGTGGCGAGCGGGGTGGGGCTGGCGCCGAGCCTGCCCTTGGATGCCCCGGGGAAGGGCGCCGGGGGATGGGCTGCCCCTCGCCAGGTCTGAGGGACCGACCCAGCTCGGGGCTGTCGGGGGCAGAGAGAGAAACCCCCTCCGCCCTTTCCCTTCAGGTTCTTAGGGCTGGCCAAATCCTTCCCAAGACAGCTTGTCTGGAGAAAATCAGACCCAGCTGAAGAACATGTGTCCATGGGGGAAACCCGGGAAACTGAGTCTCCCCACACAATAGCAGAGATTCTCATCTTGCATCCTCTCCTGAGCTAATGACAAAGGTGGATGTCCCGGGTGGGTGGGCCTGTGGAATGGGAGAGGGGAGGAAGTCTATTGTCATGCAGAGGGACATGGAAAGACTTGTCTGAAGCTTATCCCCTGCACTGGGGTCAGGTCGGGAAGGGACGGCACAGAGGTGAGCAGGAACCAACCGGCCTCTCTGTGGTGGGCCTGGCCCCGGGGCAGGCGTGGGGGTGATGGCTGGAAGTGGGATGGCGCGTGAGTTGGCACCAGCCAGCGGTGGAGGCAGAGACTCAGAGGTCAGGGATCACTCTCTCTGTCTCTGTCTCTGTCTCTCTCCCTCAGGGAGATGAGGAGAGTAAGGTGGCGCCCCCTGCCCACCTCGCCTACCTCTCCATGGGCCCTTCTTTCTCTGGCCGCTCCGGGAGCCCTGCGGGCTTGGGTTCAACCCCCCACACACCGCACAGGCCAAGGGCGCATGCGCGACCGCCAGGGCCTAGGGCTGGCCTGGGGGGGGTGGGGGGGGTCCTCAGTGAAGGCCACGCCCTCCCTCCAGGCTCTGACCCAGCTGCAGCTCTTCCATCGCCACCCTTCTGGACTCGGCTTCAGCTGTCTCCCTCCCCTCCCCCACTCCCACTCAGCTTGCAGGCCGCTTCCCTGCCTTGAAAGCATGCCTCTGGCCCTGAGGGCCACAGACCTACTGGGCTTCAAGCTCAAGGCTCTGCCTGGGCCTGCTGCTTCTGCCAGGGGCTCATTTTTTCCTGGAAAGACAAAGCCATGGCCTCACCCCACGCCTGCACTTTGCCACGGCAGGCAGCCCAGATGTAGGAAAGGCTCTGTGGAGTCAGAAGTGCCGAGACAGGCAGATGGCACCAGAGGGTTTGGGGGCCAGGGCGCAACTGGGCTAGCCCCTCCTCCCGGGAGTCGGGGAGGCCCGGCCTTCCTAGTGCCCAGGCCACGGCTCCGGGGAGAAACCCGCCATGGAGGGCACGCGGGAGGCCCTCTGCCTGAGGTGGCAGGTGTCACGCCAGGGCCACTGCAAGCCTGGCTCGGCTTGCCTGCTTTCTCCAAAGGAGGCTGGCCGACCAGCCGAACCTGGCACCTGGGCCAGGCCCCTTCCAAGGGGACGAGTTCCAGAGGATAGAGCCCTGGGGGAGGCTGCCAAGTCTCCTGGGGCGTGTGCTGGGCCCCCGTCAGAGGAGGAAGCAGCCTGGTAAACGGTGTGCCAGGCCTGAGATCTGGAGGCCTCCCACACCCGGGTCCCTGTCCTGCCCAGGCCCCCCGAGGGAGGACGTTGGTCGGGGAGTGGCGAGCGGGGTGGGGCTGGCGCCGAGCCTGCCCTTGGATGCCCCGGGGAAGGGCGCCGGGGGATGGGCTGCCCCTCGCCAGGTCTGAGGGACCGACCCAGCTCGGGGCTGTCGGGGGCAGAGAGAGAAACCCCCTCCGCCCTTTCCCTTCAGGTTCTTAGGGCTGGCCAAATCCTTCCCAAGACAGCTTGTCTGGAGAAAATCAGACCCAGCTGAAGAACATGTGTCCATGGGGGAAACCCGGGAAACTGAGTCTCCCCACACAATAGCAGAGATTCTCATCTTGCATCCTCTCCTGAGCTAATGACAAAGGTGGATGTCCCGGGTGGGTGGGCCTGTGGAATGGGAGAGGGGAGGAAGTCTATTGTCATGCAGAGGGACATGGAAAGACTTGTCTGAAGCTTATCCCCTGCACTGGGGTCAGGTCGGGAAGGGACGGCACAGAGGTGAGCAGGAACCAACCGGCCTCTCTGTGGTGGGGCTGGCCCCGGGGCAGGCGTGGGGGTGATGGCTGGAAGTGGGATGGCGCGTGAGTTGGCACCAGCCAGCGGTGGAGGCAGAGACTCAGAGGTCAGGGATCTCTCTCTCTGTCTCTGTCTCTGTCTCTCTCCCTCAGGGAGCTGAGGAGAGTAAGGTGGCGCCCCCTGCCCACCTCGCCTACCTCTCCATGGGCCCTTCTTTCTCTGGCCGCTCCGGGAGCCCTGCGGGCTTGGGTTCAACCCCCCACACACCGCACAGGCCAAGGGCGCATGCGCGACCGCCGGGGCCTAGGGCTGGCCTGGGGGGGGTGGGGGGGGTCCTCAGTGAAGGCCACGCCCTCCCTCCAGGCTCTGACCCAGCTGCAGCTCTTCCATCGCCACCCTTCTGGACTCGGCTTCAGCTGTCTCCCTCCCCTCCCCCACTCCCACTCAGCTTGCAGGCCGCTTCCCTGCCTTGAAAGCATGGCTCTGGCCCTGAGGGCCACAGACCTACTGGGCTTCAAGCTCAAGGCTCTGCCTGGGCCTGCTGCTTCGGCCAGGGGCTCATTTTTTCCTGGAAAGACAAAGCCATGGCCTCACCCCACGCCTGCACTTTGCCACGTCAGGCAGCCCAGATGTAGGAAAGGCTCTGTGGAGTCAGAAGTGCCGAGACAGGCAGATGGCACCAGAGGGTTTGGGGGCCAGGGCGCAAGTGGGCTAGCCCCTCCTCCCGGGAGTCGGGGAGGCCCGGCCTTCCTAGTGCCCAGGCCACGGCTCCGGGGAGAAACCCGCCATGGAGGGCACGCGGGAGGCCCTCTGCCTGAGGTGGCAGGTGTCACGCCAGGGCCACTGCAAGCCTGGCTCGGCTTGCCTGCTTTCTCCAAAGGAGGCTGGCCGACCAGCCGAACCTGGCACCTGGGCCAGGCCCCTTCCAAGGGGACGAGTTCCAGAGGATAGAGCCCTGGGGGAGGCTGCCAAGTCTCCTGGGGCGTGTGCTGGGCCCCCGTCAGAGGAGGAAGCAGCCTGGTAAACGGTGTGCCAGGCCTGAGATCTGGAGGCCTCCCACACCCGGGTCCCTGTCCTGCCCAGGCCCCCCGAGGGAGGACGTTGGTCGGGGAGTGGCGAGCGGGGTGGGGCTGGCGCCGAGCCTGCCCTTGGATGCCCCGGGGAAGGGCGCCGGGGGATGGGCTGCCCCTCGCCAGGTCTGAGGGACCGACCCAGCTCGGGGCTGTCGGGGGCAGAGAGAGAATCCCCCTCCGCCCTTTCCCTTCAGGTTCTTAGGGCTGGCCAAATCCTTCCCAAGACAGCTTGTCTGGAGAAAAACAGACCCAGCTGAAGAACATGTGTCCATGGGGGAAACCCGGGAAACTGAGTCTCCCCACACAATAGCAGAGATTCTCATCTTGCATCCTCTCCTGAGCTAATGACAAAGGTGGATGTCCCGGGTGGGTGGGCCTGTGGAATGGGAGAGGGGAGGAAGTCTATTGTCATGCAGAGGGACATGGAAAGACTTGTCTGAAGCTTATCCCCTGCACTGGGGTCAGGTCGGGAAGGGACGGCACAGAGGTGAGCAGGAACCAACCGGCCTCTCTGTGGTGGGGCTGGCCCCGGGGCAGGCGTGGGGGTGATGGCTGGAAGTGGGATGGCGCGTGAGTTGGCACCAGCCAGCGGTGGAGGCAGAGACTCAGAGGTCAGGGATCTCTCTCTCTGTCTCTGTCTCTGTCTCTCTCCCTCAGGGAGCTGAGGAGAGTAAGGTGGCGCCCCCTGCCCACCTCGCCTACCTCTCCATGGGCCCTTCTTTGGCCGCTCCGGGAGCCCTGCGGGCTTGGGTTCAAGCCCCCACACATCGCACAGGCCAAGGGCGCATGCGCGACCGCCAGGGCCTAGGGCTGGCCTCGGGGGGCGGGGGGGTCCTCAGTGAAGGCCCCGCCCTCCCTCCAGTCTCTGACCCAGCTGCAGCTCTTCCATCGCCGCCCTTCTGGACTCGGCTTCAGCTGTCTCCCTCCCTTCCCCCACTCCCACTCAGCTTGCAGGCCGCTTCCCTGCCTTGAAAGCATGGCTCTGGCCCTGAGGGCCACAGACCTACTGGGCTTCAAGCTCAAGGCTCTGCCTGGGCCTGCTGCTTCGGCCAGGGGCTCATTTTTTCCTGGAAAGACAAAGCCATGGCCTCACCCCACGCCTGCACTTTGCCACGGCAGGCAGCCCAGATGTAGGAAAGGCTCTGTGGAGTCAGAAGTGCCGAGACAGGCAGATGGCACCAGAGGGTTTGGGGGCCAGGGCGCAACTGGGCTAGCCCCTCCTCCCGGGAGTCGGGGAGGCCCGGCCTTCCTAGTGCCCAGGCCACGGCTCCGGGGAGAAACCCGCCATGGAGGGCACGCGGGAGGCCCTCTGCCTGAGGTGGCAGGTGTCACGCCAGGGCCACTGCAAGCCTGGCTCGGCTTGCCTGCTTTCTCCAAAGGAGGCTGGCCGACCAGCCGAACCTGGCACCTGGGCCAGGCCCCTTCCAAGGGGTCGAGTTCCAGAGGCTAGAGCCCTGGGGGCGGCTGCCAAGTCTCCTGGGGCGTGTGCTGGGCCCCCGTCAGAGGAGGAAGCAGCCTGGTAAACGGTGTGCCAGGCCTGAGATCTGGAGGCCTCCCACACCCGGGTCCCTGTCCTGCCCAGGCCCCCCGAGGGAGGACGATGGTCGGGCAGTGGCGAGCGGGGTGGGGCTGGCGCCGAGCCTGCCCTTGGATGCCCCGGGGAAGGGCGCCGGGGGATGGGCTGCCCCTGGCCAGGTCTGAGGGACCGACCCAGCTCGGGGCTGTCGGGGGCAGAGAGAGAACCCCCCTCCGCCCTTTCCCTTCAGGTTCTTAGGGATGGCCAAATCCTTCCCAAGACAGCTTGTCTGGAGAAAATCAGACCCAGCTGAAGAACATGTGTCCATGGGGGAAACCCGGGAAACTGAGTCTCCCCACACAATAGCAGAGATTCTCATCTTGCATCCTCTCCTGAGCTAATGACAAAGGTGGATGTCCCGGGTGGGTGGGCCTGTGGAATGGGAGAGGGGAGGAAGTCTATTGTCATGCAGAGGGACATGGAAAGACTTGTCTGAAGCTTATCCCCTGCACTGGGGTCAGGTCGGGAAGGGACGGCACAGAGGTGAGCAGGAACCAACCGGCCTCTCTGTGGTGGGGCTGGCCCCGGGGCAGGCGTGGGGGTGATGGCTGGAAGTGGGATGGCGCGTGAGTTGGCACCAGCCAGCGGTGGAGGCAGAGACTCAGAGGTCAGGGATCTCTCTCTCTGTCTCTGTCTCTGTCTCTCTCCCTCAGGGAGCTGAGGAGAGTAAGGTGGCGCCCCCTGCCCACCTCGCCTACCTCTCCATGGGCCCTTCTTTCTCTGGCCGCTCCGGGAGCCCTGCGGGCTTGGGTTCAACCCCCCACACACCGCACAGGCCAAGGGCGCATGCGCGACCGCCCGGGCCTAGGGCTGGCCTCGGGGGGTCCTCAGAGAAGGCCCCGCCCTCCCTCCAGGCTCTGACCCAGCTGCAGCTCTTCCATCGCCGCCCTTCTGGACTCGGCTTCAGCTGTCTCCCTCCCCTCCCCCACTCCCACTCAGCTTGCAGGCCGCTTCCCTGCCTTGAAAGCATGCCTCTGGCCCTGAGGGCCACAGACCTACTGGGCTTCAAGCTCAAGGCTCTGCCTGGGCCTGCTGCTTCGGCCAGGGGCTCATTTTTTCCTGGAAAGACAAAGCCATGGCCTCACCCCACGCCTGCACTTTGCCACGGCAGGCAGCCCAGATGTAGGAAAGGCTCTGTGGAGTCAGAAGTGCCGAGACAGGCAGATGGCACCAGAGGGTTTGGGGGCCAGGGCGCAACTGGGCTAGCCCCTCCTCCCGGGAGTCGGGGAGGCCCGGCCTTCCTAGTGCCCAGGCCACGGCTCCGGGGAGAAACCCGCCATGGAGGGCACGCGGGAGGCCCTCTGCCTGAGGTGGCAGGTGTCACGCCAGGGCCACTGCAAGCCTGGCTCGGCTTGCCTGCTTTCTCCAAAGGAGGCTGGCCGACCAGCCGAACCTGGCACCTGGGCCAGGCCCCTTCCAAGGGGTCGAGTTCCAGAGGCTAGAGCCCTGGGGGCGGCTGCCAAGTCTCCTGGGGCGTGTGCTGGGCCCCCGTCAGAGGAGGAAGCAGCCTGGTAAACGGTGTGCCAGGCCTGAGATCTGGAGGCCTCCCACACCCGGGTCCCTGTCCTGCCCAGGCCCCCCGAGGGAGGACGATGGTCGGGCAGTGGCGAGCGGGGTGGGGCTGGCGCCGAGCCTGCCCTTGGATGCCCCGGGGAAGGGCGCCGGGGGATGGGCTGCCCCTGGCCAGGTCTGAGGGACCGACCCAGCTCGGGGTTGTCGGGGGCAGAGAGAGAACCCCCCTCCGCCCTTTCCCTTCAGGTTCTTAGGGCTGGCCAAATCCTTCCCAAGACAGCTTGTCTGGAGAAAATCAGACCCAGCTGAAGAACATGTGTCCATGGGGGAAACCCGGGAAACTGAGTCTCCCCACACAATAGCAGAGATTCTCATCTTGCATCCTCTCCTGAGCTAATGACAAAGGTGGATGTCCCGGGTGGGTGGGCCTGTGGAATGGGAGAGGGGAGGAAGTCTATTGTCATGCAGAGGGACATGGAAAGACTTGTCTGAAGCTTATCCCCTGCACTGGGGTCAGGTCGGGAAGGGACGGCACAGAGGTGAGCAGGAACCAACCGGCCTCTCTGTGGTGGGGCTGGCCCCGGGGCAGGCGTGGGGGTGATGGCTGGAAGTGGGATGGCGCGTGAGTTGGCACCAGCCAGCGGTGGAGGCAGAGACTCAGAGGTCAGGGATCTCTCTCTCTGTCTCTGTCTCTGTCTCTCTCCCTCAGGGAGCTGAGGAGAGTAAGGTGGCGCCCCCTGCCCACCTCGCCTACCTCTCCATGGGCCCTTCTTTCTCTGGCCGCTCCGGGAGCCCTGCGGGCTTGGGTTCAACCCCCCACACACCGCACAGGCCAAGGGCGCATGCGCGACCGCCCGGGCCTAGGGCTGGCCTCGGGGGGTCCTCAGAGAAGGCCCCGCCCTCCCTCCAGGCTCTGACCCAGCTGCAGCTCTTCCATCGCCGCCCTTCTGGACTCGGCTTCAGCTGTCTCCCTCCCCTCCCCCACTCCCACTCAGCTTGCAGGCCGCTTCCCTGCCTTGAAAGCATGCCTCTGGCCCTGAGGGCCACAGACCTACTGGGCTTCAAGCTCAAGGCTCTGCCTGGGCCTGCTGCTTCGGCCAGGGGCTCATTTTTTCCTGGAAAGACAAAGCCATGGCCTCACCCCACGCCTGCACTTTGCCACGGCAGGCAGCCCAGATGTAGGAAAGGCTCTGTGGAGTCAGAAGTGCCGAGACAGGCAGATGGCACCAGAGGGTTTGGGGGCCAGGGCGCAACTGGGCTAGCCCCTCCTCCCGGGAGTCGGGGAGGCCCGGCCTTCCTAGTGCCCAGGCCACGGCTCCGGGGAGAAACCCGCCATGGAGGGCACGCGGGAGGCCCTCTGCCTGAGGTGGCAGGTGTCACGCCAGGGCCACTGCAAGCCTGGCTCGGCTTGCCTGCTTTCTCCAAAGGAGGCTGGCCGACCAGCCGAACCTGGCACCTGGGCCAGGCCCCTTCCAAGGGGACGAGTTCCAGAGGATAGAGCCCTGGGGGCGGCTGCCAAGTCTCCTGGGGCGTGTGCTGGGCCCCCGTCAGAGGAGGAAGCAGCCTGGTAAACGGTGTGCCAGGCCTGAGATCTGGAGGCCTCCCACACCCGGGTCCCTGTCCTGCCCAGGCCCCCCGAGGGAGGACGATGGTCGGGCAGTGGCGAGCGGGGTGGGGCTGGCGCCGAGCCTGCCCTTGGATGCCCCGGGGAAGGGCGCCGGGGGATGGGCTGCCCCTGGCCAGGTCTGAGGGACCGACCCAGCTCGGGGCTGTCGGGGGCAGAGAGAGAACCCCCCTCCGCCCTTTCCCTTCAGGTTCTTAGGGCTGGCCAAATCCTTCCCAAGACAGCTTGTCTGGAGAAAATCAGACCCAGCTGAAGAACATGTGTCCATGGGGGAAACCCGGGAAACTGAGTCTCCCCACACAATAGCAGAGATTCTCATCTTGCATCCTCTCCTGAGCTAATGACAAAGGTGGATGTCCCGGGTGGGTGGGCCTGTGGAATGGAAGAGGGGAGGAAGTCTATTGTCATGCAGAGGGACATGGAAAGACTTGTCTGAAGCTTATCCCCTGCACTGGGGTCAGGTCGGGAAGGGACAGCACAGAGGTGAGCAGGAACCAACCGGCCTCTCTGTGGTGGGGCTGGCCCCGGGGCAGGCGTGGGGGTGATGGCTGGAAGTGGGATGGCGCGTGAGTTGGCACCAGCCAGCGGTGGAGGCAGAGACTCAGAGGTCAGGGATCTCTCTCTCTGTCTCTGTCTCTGTCTCTCTCCCTCAGGGAGCTGAGGAGAGTAAGGTGGCGCCCCCTGCCCACCTCGCCTACCTCTCCATGGGCCCTTCTTTCTCTGGCCGCTCCGGGAGCCCTGCGGGCTTGGGTTCAACCCCCCACACACCGCACAGGCCAAGGGCGCATGCGCGACCGCCGGGGCCTAGGGCTGGCCTGGGGGGGGTGGGGGGGTCCTCAGTGAAGGCCCCGCCCTCCCTCCAGGCTCTGACCCAGCTGCAGCTCTTCCATCGCCGCCCTTCTGGACTCGGCTTCAGCTGTCTCCCTCCCCTCCCCCACTCCCACTCAGCTTGCAGGCCGCTTCCCTGCCTTGAAAGCATGGCTCTGGCCCTGAGGGCCACAGACCTACTGGGCTTCAAGCTCAAGGCTCTGCCTGGGCCTGCTGCTTCGGCCAGGGGCTCATTTTTTCCTGGAAAGACAAAGCCATGGCCTCACCCCACGCCTGCACTTTGCCACGGCAGGCAGCCCAGATGTAGGAAAGGCTCTGTGGAGTCAGAAGTGCCGAGACAGGCAGATGGCACCAGAGGGTTTGGGGGCCAGGGCGCAACTGGGCTAGCCCCTCCTCCCGGGAGTCGGGGAGGCCCGGCCTTCCTAGTGCCCAGGCCACGGCTCCGGGGAGAAACCCGCCATGGAGGGCACGCGGGAGGCCCTCTGCCTGAGGTGGCAGGTGTCACGCCAGGGCCACTGCAAGCCTGGCTCGGCTTGCCTGCTTTCTCCAAAGGAGGCTGGCCGACCAGCCGAACCTGGCACCGGGGCCAGGCCCCTTCCAAGGGGACGAGTTCCAGAGGATAGAGCCCTGGGGGAGGCTGCCAAGTCTCCTGGGGCGTGTGCTGGGCCCCCGTCAGAGGAGGAAGCAGCCTGGTAAACGGTGTGCCAGGCCTGAGATCTGGAGGCCTCCCACACCCGGGTCCCTGTCCTGCCCAGGCCCCCCGAGGGAGGACGTTGGTCGGGGAGTGGCGAGCGGGGTGGGGCTGGCGCCGAGCCTGCCCTTGGATGCCCCGGGGAAGGGCGCCGGGGGATGGGCTGCCCCTCGCCAGGTCTGAGGGACCGACCCAGCTCGGGGCTGTCGGGGGCAGAGAGAGAAACCCCCTCCGCCCTTTCCCTTCAGGTTCTTAGGGCTGGCCAAATCCTTCCCAAGACAGCTTGTCTGGAGAAAATCAGACCCAGCTGAAGAACATGTGTCCATGGGGGAAACCCGGGAAACTGAGTCTCCCCACACAATAGCAGAGATTCTCATCTTGCATCCTCTCCTGAGCTAATGACAAAGGTGGATGTCCCGGGTGGGTGGGCCTGTGGAATGGGAGAGGGGAGGAAGTCTATTGTCATGCAGAGGGACATGGAAAGACTTGTCTGAAGCTTATCCCCTGCACTGGGGTCAGGTCGGGAAGGGACGGCACAGAGGTGAGCAGGAACCAACCGGCCTCTCTGTGGTGGGCCTGGCCCCGGGGCAGGCGTGGGGGTGATGGCTGGAAGTGGGATGGCGCGTGAGTTGGCACCAGCCAGCGGTGGAGGCAGAGACTCAGAGGTCAGGGATCACTCTCTCTGTCTCTGTCTCTGTCTCTCTCCCTCAGGGAGATGAGGAGAGTAAGGTGGCGCCCCCTGCCCACCTCGCCTACCTCTCCATGGGCCCTTCTTTCTCTGGCCGCTCCGGGAGCCCTGCGGGCTTGGGTTCAACCCCCCACACACCGCACAGGCCAAGGGCGCATGCGCGACCGCCAGGGCCTAGGGCTGGCCTGGGGGGGGTGGGGGGGGTCCTCAGTGAAGGCCACGCCCTCCCTCCAGGCTCTGACCCAGCTGCAGCTCTTCCATCGCCACCCTTCTGGACTCGGCTTCAGCTGTCTCCCTCCCCTCCCCCACTCCCACTCAGCTTGCAGGCCGCTTCCCTGCCTTGAAAGCATGCCTCTGGCCCTGAGGGCCACAGACCTACTGGGCTTCAAGCTCAAGGCTCTGCCTGGGCCTGCTGCTTCTGCCAGGGGCTCATTTTTTCCTGGAAAGACAAAGCCATGGCCTCACCCCACGCCTGCACTTTGCCACGGCAGGCAGCCCAGATGTAGGAAAGGCTCTGTGGAGTCAGAAGTGCCGAGACAGGCAGATGGCACCAGAGGGTTTGGGGGCCAGGGCGCAACTGGGCTAGCCCCTCCTCCCGGGAGTCGGGGAGGCCCGGCCTTCCTAGTGCCCAGGCCACGGCTCCGGGGAGAAACCCGCCATGGAGGGCACGCGGGAGGCCCTCTGCCTGAGGTGGCAGGTGTCACGCCAGGGCCACTGCAAGCCTGGCTCGGCTTGCCTGCTTTCTCCAAAGGAGGCTGGCCGACCAGCCGAACCTGGCACCTGGGCCAGGCCCCTTCCAAGGGGACGAGTTCCAGAGGATAGAGCCCTGGGGGAGGCTGCCAAGTCTCCTGGGGCGTGTGCTGGGCCCCCGTCAGAGGAGGAAGCAGCCTGGTAAACGGTGTGCCAGGCCTGAGATCTGGAGGCCTCCCACACCCGGGTCCCTGTCCTGCCCAGGCCCCCCGAGGGAGGACGTTGGTCGGGGAGTGGCGAGCGGGGTGGGGCTGGCGCCGAGCCTGCCCTTGGATGCCCCGGGGAAGGGCGCCGGGGGATGGGCTGCCCCTCGCCAGGTCTGAGGGACCGACCCAGCTCGGGGCTGTCGGGGGCAGAGAGAGAAACCCCCTCCGCCCTTTCCCTTCAGGTTCTTAGGGCTGGCCAAATCCTTCCCAAGACAGCTTGTCTGGAGAAAATCAGACCCAGCTGAAGAACATGTGTCCATGGGGGAAACCCGGGAAACTGAGTCTCCCCACACAATAGCAGAGATTCTCATCTTGCATCCTCTCCTGAGCTAATGACAAAGGTGGATGTCCCGGGTGGGTGGGCCTGTGGAATGGGAGAGGGGAGGAAGTCTATTGTCATGCAGAGGGACATGGAAAGACTTGTCTGAAGCTTATCCCCTGCACTGGGGTCAGGTCGGGAAGGGACGGCACAGAGGTGAGCAGGAACCAACCGGCCTCTCTGTGGTGGGGCTGGCCCCGGGGCAGGCGTGGGGGTGATGGCTGGAAGTGGGATGGCGCGTGAGTTGGCACCAGCCAGCGGTGGAGGCAGAGACTCAGAGGTCAGGGATCTCTCTCTCTGTCTCTGTCTCTGTCTCTCTCCCTCAGGGAGATGAGGAGAGTAAGGTGGCGCCCCCTGCCCACCTCGCCTACCTCTCCATGGGCCCTTCTTTCTCTGGCCGCTCCGGGAGCCCTGCGGGCTTGGGTTCAACCCCCCACACACCGCACAGGCCAAGGGCGCATGCGCGACCGCCGGGGCCTAGGGCTGGCCTGGGGGGGGTGGGGGGGGTCCTCAGTGAAGGCCACGCCCTCCCTCCAGGCTCTGACCCAGCTGCAGCTCTTCCATCGCCACCCTTCTGGACTCGGCTTCAGCTGTCTCCCTCCCCTCCCCCACTCCCACTCAGCTTGCAGGCCGCTTCCCTGCCTTGAAAGCATGGCTCTGGCCCTGAGGGCCACAGACCTACTGGGCTTCAAGCTCAAGGCTCTGCCTGGGCCTGCTGCTTCGGCCAGGGGCTCATTTTTTCCTGGAAAGACAAAGCCATGGCCTCACCCCACGCCTGCACTTTGCCACGTCAGGCAGCCCAGATGTAGGAAAGGCTCTGTGGAGTCAGAAGTGCCGAGACAGGCAGATGGCACCAGAGGGTTTGGGGGCCAGGGCGCAACTGGGCTAGCCCCTCCTCCCGGGAGTCGGGGAGGCCCGGCCTTCCTAGTGCCCAGGCCACGGCTCCGGGGAGAAACCCGCCATGGAGGGCACGCGGGAGGCCCTCTGCCTGAGGTGGCAGGTGTCACGCCAGGGCCACTGCAAGCCTGGCTCGGCTTGCCTGCTTTCTCCAAAGGAGGCTGGCCGACCAGCCGAACCTGGCACCTGGGCCAGGCCCCTTCCAAGGGGACGAGTTCCAGAGGATAGAGCCCTGGGGGAGGCTGCCAAGTCTCCTGGGGCGTGTGCTGGGCCCCCGTCAGAGGAGGAAGCAGCCTGGTAAACGGTGTGCCAGGCCTGAGATCTGGAGGCCTCCCACACCCGGGTCCCTGTCCTGCCCAGGCCCCCCGAGGGAGGACGTTGGTCGGGGAGTGGCGAGCGGGGTGGGGCTGGCGCCGAGCCTGCCCTTGGATGCCCCGGGGAAGGGCGCCGGGGGATGGGCTGCCCCTCGCCAGGTCTGAGGGACCGACCCAGCTCGGGGCTGTCGGGGGCAGAGAGAGAATCCCCCTCCGCCCTTTCCCTTCAGGTTCTTAGGGCTGGCCAAATCCTTCCCAAGACAGCTTGTCTGGAGAAAAACAGACCCAGCTGAAGAACATGTGTCCATGGGGGAAACCCGGGAAACTGAGTCTCCCCACACAATAGCAGAGATTCTCATCTTGCATCCTCTCCTGAGCTAATGACAAAGGTGGATGTCCCGGGTGGGTGGGCCTGTGGAATGGGAGAGGGGAGGAAGTCTATTGTCATGCAGAGGGACATGGAAAGACTTGTCTGAAGCTTATCCCCTGCACTGGGGTCAGGTCGGGAAGGGACGGCACAGAGGTGAGCAGGAACCAACCGGCCTCTCTGTGGTGGGGCTGGCCCCGGGGCAGGCGTGGGGGTGATGGCTGGAAGTGGGATGGCGCGTGAGTTGGCACCAGCCAGCGGTGGAGGCAGAGACTCAGAGGTCAGGGATCTCTCTCTCTGTCTCTGTCTCTGTCTCTCTCCCTCAGGGAGATGAGGAGAGTAAGGTGGCGCCCCCTGCCCACCTCGCCTACCTCTCCATGGGCCCTTCTTTCTCTGGCCGCTCCGGGAGCCCTGCGGGCTTGGGTTCAACCCCCCACACACCGCACAGGCCAAGGGCGCATGCGCGACCGCCGGGGCCAAGGGCTGGCCTGGGGGGGGTGGGGGGGTCCTCAGTGAAGGCCCCGCCCTCCCTCCAGGCTCTGACCCAGCTGCAGCTCTTCCATCGCCGCCCTTCTGGACTGGGCTTCAGCTCTCTCCCTCCCCTCCCCCACTCCCACTCAGCTTGCAGGCCGCTTCCCTGCCTTGAAAGCATGGCTCTGGCCCTGAGGGCCACAGACCTACTGGGCTTCAAGCTCAAGGCTCTGCCTGGGCCTGCTGCTTCGGCCAGGGGCTCATTTTTTCCTGGAAAGACAAAGCCATGGCCTCACCCCACGCCTGCACTTTGCCACGGCAGGCAGCCCAGATGTAGGAAAGGCTCTGTGGAGTCAGAAGTGCCGAGACAGGCAGATGGCACCAGAGGGTTTGGGGGCCAGGGCGCAACTGGGCTAGCCCCTCCTCCCGGGAGTCGGGGAGGCCCGGCCTTCCTAGTGCCCAGGCCACGGCTCCGGGGAGAAACCCGCCATGGAGGGCACGCGGGAGGCCCTCTGCCTGAGGTGGCAGGTGTCACGCCAGGGCCACTGCAAGCCTGGCTCGGCTTGCCTGCTTTCTCCAAAGGAGGCTGGCCGACCAGCCGAACCTGGCACCGGGGCCAGGCCCCTTCCAAGGGGACGAGTTCCAGAGGATAGAGCCCTGGGGGAGGCTGCCAAGTCTCCTGGGGCGTGTGCTGGGCCCCCGTCAGAGGAGGAAGCAGCCTGGTAAACGGTGTGCCAGGCCTGAGATCTGGAGGCCTCCCACACCCGGGTCCCTGTCCTGCCCAGGCCCCCCGAGGGAGGACGTTGGTCGGGGAGTGGCGAGCGGGGTGGGGCTGGCGCCGAGCCTGCCCTTGGATGCCCCGGGGAAGGGCGCCGGGGGATGGGCTGCCCCTCGCCAGGTCTGAGGGACCGACCCAGCTCGGGGCTGTCGGGGGCAGAGAGAGAAACCCCCTCCGCCCTTTCCCTTCAGGTTCTTAGGGCTGGCCAAATCCTTCCCAAGACAGCTTGTCTGGAGAAAATCAGACCCAGCTGAAGAACATGTGTCCATGGGGGAAACCCGGGAAACTGAGTCTCCCCACACAATAGCAGAGATTCTCATCTTGCATCCTCTCCTGAGCTAATGACAAAGGTGGATGTCCCGGGTGGGTGGGCCTGTGGAATGGGAGAGGGGAGGAAGTCTATTGTCATGCAGAGGGACATGGAAAGACTTGTCTGAAGCTTATCCCCTGCACTGGGGTCAGGTCGGGAAGGGACGGCACAGAGGTGAGCAGGAACCAACCGGCCTCTCTGTGGTGGGCCTGGCCCCGGGGCAGGCGTGGGGGTGATGGCTGGAAGTGGGATGGCGCGTGAGTTGGCACCAGCCAGCGGTGGAGGCAGAGACTCAGAGGTCAGGGATCACTCTCTCTGTCTCTGTCTCTGTCTCTCTCCCTCAGGGAGATGAGGAGAGTAAGGTGGCGCCCCCTGCCCACCTCGCCTACCTCTCCATGGGCCCCTTCTTTCTCTGGCCGCTCCGGGAGCCCTGCGGGCTTGGGTTCAACCCCCCACACACCGCACAGGCCAAGGGCGCATGCGCGACCGCCAGGGCCTAGGGCTGGCCTGGGGGGGGTGGGGGGGGGTCCTCAGTGAAGGCCACGCCCTCCCTCCAGGCTCTGACCCAGCTGCAGCTCTTCCATCGCCACCCTTCTGGACTCGGCTTCAGCTGTCTCCCTCCCCTCCCCCACTCCCACTCAGCTTGCAGGCCGCTTCCCTGCCTTGAAAGCATGCCTCTGGCCCTGAGGGCCACAGACCTACTGGGCTTCAAGCTCAAGGCTCTGCCTGGGCCTGCTGCTTCTGCCAGGGGCTCATTTTTTCCTGGAAAGACAAAGCCATGGCCTCACCCCACGCCTGCACTTTGCCACGGCAGGCAGCCCAGATGTAGGAAAGGCTCTGTGGAGTCAGAAGTGCCGAGACAGGCAGATGGCACCAGAGGGTTTGGGGGCCAGGGCGCAACTGGGCTAGCCCCTCCTCCCGGGAGTCGGGAGGCCCGGCCTTCCTAGTGCCCAGGCCACGGCTCCGGGGAGAAACCCGCCATGGAGGGCACGCGGGAGGCCCCTCTGCCTGAGGTGGCAGGTGTCACGCCAGGGCCACTGCAAGCCTGGCTCGGCTTGCCTGCTTTCTCCAAAGGAGGCTGGCCGACCAGCCGAACCTGGCACCTGGGCCAGGCCCCTTCCAAGGGGACGAGTTCCAGAGGATAGAGCCCTGGGGGAGGCTGCCAAGTCTCCTGGGGCGTGTGCTGGGCCCCCGTCAGAGGAGGAAGCAGCCTGGTAAACGGTGTGCCAGGCCTGAGATCTGGAGGCCTCCCACACCCGGGTCCCTGTCCTGCCCAGGCCCCCCGAGGGAGGACGTTGGTCGGGGAGTGGCGAGCGGGGTGGGGCTGGCGCCGAGCCTGCCCTTGGATGCCCCGGGGAAGGGCGCCGGGGGATGGGCTGCCCCTCGCCAGGTCTGAGGGACCGACCCAGCTCGGGGCTGTCGGGGGCAGAGAGAGAAACCCCCTCCGCCCTTTCCCTTCAGGTTCTTAGGGCTGGCCAAATCCTTCCCAAGACAGCTTGTCTGGAGAAAATCAGACCCAGCTGAAGAACATGTGTCCATGGGGGAAACCGGGAAACTGAGTCTCCCCACACAATAGCAGAGATTCTCATCTTGCATCCTCTCCTGAGCTAATGACAAAGGTGGATGTCCCGGGTGGGTGGGCCTGTGGAATGGGAGAGGGGAGGAAGTCTATTGTCATGCAGAGGGACATGGAAAGACTTGTCTGAAGCTTATCCCCTGCACTGGGGTCAGGTCGGGAAGGGACGGCACAGAGGTGAGCAGGAACCAACCGGCCTCTCTGTGGTGGGGCTGGCCCCGGGGCAGGCGTGGGGGTGATGGCTGGAAGTGGGATGGCGCGTGAGTTGGCACCAGCCAGCGGTGGAGGCAGAGACTCAGAGGGTCAGGGATCTCTCTCTCTGTCTCTGTCTCTGTCTCTCTCCCTCAGGGAGCTGAGGAGAGTAAGGTGGCGCCCCCTGCCCACCTCGCCTACCTCTCCATGGGCCCTTCTTTCTCTGGCCGCTCCGGGAGCCCTGCGGGCTTGGGTTCAACCCCCCACACACCGCACAGGCCAAGGGCGCATGCGCGACCGCCGGGGCCTAGGGCTGGCCTGGGGGGGGTGGGGGGGGTCCTCAGTGAAGGCCACGCCCTCCCTCCAGGCTCTGACCCAGCTGCAGCTCTTCCATCGCACCCTTCTGGACTCGGCTTCAGCTGTCTCCCTCCCCTCCCCCACTCCCACTCAGCTTGCAGGCCGCTTCCCTGCCTTGAAAGCATGGCTCTGGCCCTGAGGGCCACAGACCTACTGGGCTTCAAGCTCAAGGCTCTGCCTGGGCCTGCTGCTTCGGCCAGGGGCTCATTTTTTCCTGGAAAGACAAAGCCATGGCCTCACCCCACGCCTGCACTTTGCCACGGCAGGCAGCCCAGATGTAGGAAAGGCTCTGTGGAGTCAGAAGTGCCGAGACAGGCAGATGGCACCAGAGGGTTTGGGGGCCAGGGCGCAACTGGGCTAGCCCCTCCTCCCGGGAGTCGGGGAGGCCCGGCCTTCCTAGTGCCCAGGCCACGGCTCCGGGGAGAAACCCGCCATGGAGGGCACGCGGGAGGCCCTCTGCCTGAGGTGGCAGGTGTCACGCCAGGGCCACTGCAAGCCTGGCTCGGCTTGCCTGCTTTCTCCAAAGGAGGCTGGCCGACCAGCCGAACCTGGCACCTGGGCCAGGCCCCTTCCAAGGGGACGAGTTCCAGAGGATAGAGCCCTGGGGGAGGCTGCCAAGTCTCCTGGGGCGTGTGCTGGGCCCCCGTCAGAGGAGGAAGCAGCCTGGTAAACGGTGTGCCAGGCCTGAGATCTGGAGGCCTCCCACACCCGGGTCCCTGTCCTGCCCAGGCCCCCCGAGGGAGGACGTTGGTCGGGGAGTGGCGAGCGGGGTGGGGCTGGCGCCGAGCCTGCCCTTGGATGCCCCGGGGAAGGGCGCCGGGGGATGGGCTGCCCCTCGCCAGGTCTGAGGGACCGACCCAGCTCGGGGCTGTCGGGGGCAGAGAGAGAATCCCCCTCCGCCCTTTCCCTTCAGGTTCTTAGGGCTGGCCAAATCCTTCCCAAGACAGCTTGTCTGGAGAAAAACAGACCCAGCTGAAGAACATGTGTCCATGGGGGAAACCCGGGAAACTGAGTCTCCCCACACAATAGCAGAGATTCTCATCTTGCATCCTCTCCTGAGCTAATGACAAAGGTGGATGTCCCGGGTGGGTGGGCCTGTGGAATGGGAGAGGGGAGGAAGTCTATTGTCATGCAGAGGGACATGGAAAGACTTGTCTGAAGCTTATCCCCTGCACTGGGGTCAGGTCGGGAAGGGACGGCACAGAGGTGAGCAGGAACCAACCGGCCTCTCTGTGGTGGGGCTGGCCCCGGGGCAGGCGTGGGGGTGATGGCTGGAAGTGGGATGGCGCGTGAGTTGGCACCAGCCAGCGGAGGAGGCAGAGACTCAGAGGTCAGGGATCTCTCTCTCTGTCTCTGTCTCTGTCTCTCTCCCTCAGGGAGATGAGGAGAGTAAGGTGGCGCCCCCTGCCCACCTCGCCTACCTCTCCATGGGCCCTTCTTTCTCTGGCCGCTCCGGGAGCCCTGCGGGCTTGGGTTCAACCCCCCACACACCGCACAGGCCAAGGGCGCATGCGCGACCGCCGGGGCCAAGGGCTGGCCTGGGGGGGGTGGGGGGGTCCTCAGTGAAGGCCCCGCCCTCCCCTCCAGGCTCTGACCCAGCTGCAGCTCTTCCATCGCCGCCCTTCTGGACTGGGCTTCAGCTCTCTCCCTCCCCTCCCCCACTCCCACTCAGCTTGCAGGCCGCTTCCCTGCCTTGAAAGCATGGCTCTGGCCCTGAGGGCCACAGACCTACTGGGCTTCAACTCAAGGCTCTGCCTGGGCTGCTGCTTCGGCCAGGGGCTCATTTTTTCCTGGAAAGACAAAGCCATGGCCTCACCCCACGCCTGCACTTTGCCACGGCAGGCAGCCCAGATGTAGGAAAGGCTCTGTGGAGTCAGAAGTGCCGAGACAGGCAGATGGCACCAGAGGGTTTGGGGGCCAGGGCGCAACTGGGCTAGCCCCTCCTCCCGGGAGTCGGGGAGGCCCGGCCTTCCTAGTGCCCAGGCCACGGCTCCGGGGAGAAACCCGCCATGGAGGGCACGCGGGAGGCCCTCTGCCTGAGGTGGCAGGTGTCACGCCAGGGCCACTGCAAGCCTGGCTCGGCTTGCCTGCTTTCTCCAAAGGAGGCTGGCCGACCAGCCGAACCTGGCACCTGGGCCAGGCCCCTTCCAAGGGGACGAGTTCCAGAGGATAGAGCCCTGGGGGAGGCTGCCAAGTCTCCTGGGGCGTGTGCTGGGCCCCCGTCAGAGGAGGAAGCAGCCTGGTAAACGGTGTGCCAGGCCTGAGATCTGGAGGCCTCCCACACCCGGGTCCCTGTCCTGCCCAGGCCCCCCCGAGGGAGGACGTTGGTCGGGGAGTGGCGAGCGGGGTGGGGCTGGCGCCGAGCCTGCCCTTGGATGCCCCGGGGAAGGGCGCCGGGGGATGGGCTGCCCCTCGCCAGGTCTGAGGGACCGACCCAGCTCGGGGCTGTCGGGGGCAGAGAGAGAAACCCCCTCCGCCCTTTCCCTTCAGGTTCTTAGGGCTGGCCAAATCCTTCCCAAGACAGCTTGTCTGGAGAAAATCAGACCCAGCTGAAGAACATGTGTCCATGGGGGAAACCCGGGAAACTGAGTCTCCCCACACAATAGCAGAGATTCTCATCTTGCATCCCTCTCCTGAGCTAATGACAAAGGTGGATGTCCCGGGTGGGTGGGCCTGTGGAATGGGAGAGGGGAGGAAGTCTATTGTCATGCAGAGGGACATGGAAAGACTTGTCTGAAGCTTATCCCCTGCACTGGGGTCAGGTCGGGAAGGGACGGCACAGAGGTGAGCAGGAACCAACCGGCCTCTCTGTGGTGGGCCTGGCCCCGGGGCAGGCGTGGGGGTGATGGCTGGAAGTGGGATGGCGCGTGAGTTGGCACCAGCCAGCGGTGGAGGCAGAGACTCAGAGGTCAGGGATCACTCTCTCTGTCTCTGTCTCTGTCTCTCTCCCTCAGGGAGATGAGGAGAGTAAGGTGGCGCCCCCTGCCCACCTCGCCTACCTCTCCATGGGCCCTTCTTTCTCTGGCCGCTCCGGGAGCCCTGCGGGCTTGGGTTCAACCCCCCACACACCGCACAGGCCAAGGGCGCATGCGCGACCGCCAGGGCCTAGGGCTGGCCTGGGGGGGGTGGGGGGGGTCCTCAGTGAAGGCCACGCCCTCCCTCCAGGCTCTGACCCAGCTGCAGCTCTTCCATCGCCACCCTTCTGGACTCGGCTTCAGCTGTCTCCCTCCCCTCCCCCACTCCCACTCAGCTTGCAGGCCGCTTCCCTGCCTTGAAAGCATGCCTCTGGCCCTGAGGGCCACAGACCTACTGGGCTTCAAGCTCAAGGCTCTGCCTGGGCCTGCTGCTTCTGCCAGGGGCTCATTTTTTCCTGGAAAGACAAAGCCATGGCCTCACCCCACGCCTGCACTTTGCCACGGCAGGCAGCCCAGATGTAGGAAAGGCTCTGTGGAGTCAGAAGTGCCGAGACAGGCAGATGGCACCAGAGGGTTTGGGGGCCAGGGCGCAACTGGGCTAGCCCCTCCTCCCGGGAGTCGGGGAGGCCCGGCCTTCCTAGTGCCCAGGCCACGGCTCCGGGGAGAAACCCGCCATGGAGGGCACGCGGGAGGCCCTCTGCCTGAGGTGGCAGGTGTCACGCCAGGGCCACTGCAAGCCTGGCTCGGCTTGCCTGCTTTCTCCAAAGGAGGCTGGCCGACCAGCCGAACCTGGCACCTGGGCCAGGCCCCTTCCAAGGGGACGAGTTCCAGAGGATAGAGCCCTGGGGGAGGCTGCCAAGTCTCCTGGGGCGTGTGCTGGGCCCCCGTCAGAGGAGGAAGCAGCCTGGTAAACGGTGTGCCAGGCCTGAGATCTGGAGGCCTCCCACACCCGGGTCCCTGTCCTGCCCAGGCCCCCCGAGGGAGGACGTTGGTCGGGGAGTGGCGAGCGGGGTGGGGCTGGCGCCGAGCCTGCCCTTGGATGCCCCGGGGAAGGGCGCCGGGGGATGGGCTGCCCCTCGCCAGGTCTGAGGGACCGACCCAGCTCGGGGCTGTCGGGGGCAGAGAGAGAAACCCCCTCCGCCCTTTCCCTTCAGGTTCTTAGGGCTGGCCAAATCCTTCCCAAGACAGCTTGTCTGGAGAAAATCAGACCCAGCTGAAGAACATGTGTCCATGGGGGAAACCCGGGAAACTGAGTCTCCCCACACAATAGCAGAGATTCTCATCTTGCATCCTCTCCTGAGCTAATGACAAAGGTGGATGTCCCGGGTGGGTGGGCCTGTGGAATGGGAGAGGGGAGGAAGTCTATTGTCATGCAGAGGGACATGGAAAGACTTGTCTGAAGCTTATCCCCTGCACTGGGGTCAGGTCGGGAAGGGACGGCACAGAGGTGAGCAGGAACCAACCGGCCTCTCTGTGGTGGGGCTGGCCCCGGGGCAGGCGTGGGGGTGATGGCTGGAAGTGGGATGGCGCGTGAGTTGGCACCAGCCAGCGGTGGAGGCAGAGACTCAGAGGTCAGGGATCTCTCTCTCTGTCTCTGTCTCTGTCTCTCTCCCTCAGGGAGCTGAGGAGAGTAAGGTGGCGCCCCCTGCCCACCTCGCCTACCTCTCCATGGGCCCTTCTTTCTCTGGCCGCTCCGGGAGCCCTGCGGGCTTGGGTTCAACCCCCCACACACCGCACAGGCCAAGGGCGCATGCGCGACCGCCGGGGCCTAGGGCTGGCCTGGGGGGGGTGGGGGGGGTCCTCAGTGAAGGCCACGCCCTCCCTCCAGGCTCTGACCCAGCTGCAGCTCTTCCATCGCCACCCTTCTGGACTCGGCTTCAGCTGTCTCCCTCCCCTCCCCCACTCCCACTCAGCTTGCAGGCCGCTTCCCTGCCTTGAAAGCATGGCTCTGGCCCTGAGGGCCACAGACCTACTGGGCTTCAAGCTCAAGGCTCTGCCTGGGCCTGCTGCTTCGGCCAGGGGCTCATTTTTTCCTGGAAAGACAAAGCCATGGCCTCACCCCACGCCTGCACTTTGCCACGTCAGGCAGCCCAGATGTAGGAAAGGCTCTGTGGAGTCAGAAGTGCCGAGACAGGCAGATGGCACCAGAGGGTTTGGGGGCCAGGGCGCAACTGGGCTAGCCCCTCCTCCCGGGAGTCGGGGAGGCCCGGCCTTCCTAGTGCCCAGGCCACGGCTCCGGGGAGAAACCCGCCATGGAGGGCACGCGGGAGGCCCTCTGCCTGAGGTGGCAGGTGTCACGCCAGGGCCACTGCAAGCCTGGCTCGGCTTGCCTGCTTTCTCCAAAGGAGGCTGGCCGACCAGCCGAACCTGGCACCTGGGCCAGGCCCCTTCCAAGGGGACGAGTTCCAGAGGATAGAGCCCTGGGGGAGGCTGCCAAGTCTCCTGGGGCGTGTGCTGGGCCCCCGTCAGAGGAGGAAGCAGCCTGGTAAACGGTGTGCCAGGCCTGAGATCTGGAGGCCTCCCACACCCGGGTCCCTGTCCTGCCCAGGCCCCCCGAGGGAGGACGTTGGTCGGGGAGTGGCGAGCGGGGTGGGGCTGGCGCCGAGCCTGCCCTTGGATGCCCCGGGGAAGGGCGCCGGGGGATGGGCTGCCCCTCGCCAGGTCTGAGGGACCGACCCAGCTCGGGGCTGTCGGGGGCAGAGAGAGAATCCCCCTCCGCCCTTTCCCTTCAGGTTCTTAGGGCTGGCCAAATCCTTCCCAAGACAGCTTGTCTGGAGAAAAACAGACCCAGCTGAAGAACATGTGTCCATGGGGGAAACCCGGGAAACTGAGTCTCCCCACACAATAGCAGAGATTCTCATCTTGCATCCTCTCCTGAGCTAATGACAAAGGTGGATGTCCCGGGTGGGTGGGCCTGTGGAATGGGAGAGGGGAGGAAGTCTATTGTCATGCAGAGGGACATGGAAAGACTTGTCTGAAGCTTATCCCCTGCACTGGGGTCAGGTCGGGAAGGGACGGCACAGAGGTGAGCAGGAACCAACCGGCCTCTCTGTGGTGGGGCTGGCCCCGGGGCAGGCGTGGGGGTGATGGCTGGAAGTGGGATGGCGCGTGAGTTGGCACCAGCCAGCGGTGGAGGCAGAGACTCAGAGGTCAGGGATCTCTCTCTCTGTCTCTGTCTCTGTCTCTCTCCCTCAGGGAGATGAGGAGAGTAAGGTGGCGCCCCCTGCCCACCTCGCCTACCTCTCCATGGGCCCTTCTTTCTCTGGCCGCTCCGGGAGCCCTGCGGGCTTGGGTTCAACCCCCCACACACCGCACAGGCCAAGGGCGCATGCGCGACCGCCGGGGCCAAGGGCTGGCCTGGGGGGGGTGGGGGGGTCCTCAGTGAAGGCCCCGCCCTCCCTCCAGGCTCTGACCCAGCTGCAGCTCTTCCATCGCCGCCCTTCTGGACTCGGCTTCAGCTCTCTCCCTCCCCTCCCCCACTCCCACTCAGCTTGCAGGCCGCTTCCCTGCCTTGAAAGCATGGCTCTGGCCCTGAGGGCCACAGACCTACTGGGCTTCAAGCTCAAGGCTCTGCCTGGGCCTGCTGCTTCGGCCAGGGGCTCATTTTTTCCTGGAAAGACAAAGCCATGGCCTCACCCCACGCCTGCACTTTGCCACGGCAGGCAGCCCAGATGTAGGAAAGGCTCTGTGGAGTCAGAAGTGCCGAGACAGGCAGATGGCACCAGAGGGTTTGGGGGCCAGGGCGCAACTGGGCTAGCCCCTCCTCCCGGGAGTCGGGGAGGCCCGGCCTTCCTAGTGCCCAGGCCACGGCTCCGGGGAGAAACCCGCCATGGAGGGCACGCGGGAGGCCCTCTGCCTGAGGTGGCAGGTGTCACGCCAGGGCCACTGCAAGCCTGGCTCGGCTTGCCTGCTTTCTCCAAAGGAGGCTGGCCGACCAGCCGAACCTGGCACCTGGGCCAGGCCCCTTCCAAGGGGACGAGTTCCAGAGGATAGAGCCCTGGGGGAGGCTGCCAAGTCTCCTGGGGCGTGTGCTGGGCCCCCGTCAGAGGAGGAAGCAGCCTGGTAAACGGTGTGCCAGGCCTGAGATCTGGAGGCCTCCCACAGCCGGGTCCCTGTCCTGCCCAGGCCCCCCGAGGGAGGACGTTGGTCGGGGAGTGGCGAGCGGGGTGGGGCTGGCGCCGAGCCTGCCCTTGGATGCCCCGGGGAAGGGGGCCGGGGGATGGGCTGCCCCTCGCCAGGTCTGAGGGACCGACCCAGCTCGGGGCTGTCGGGGGCAGAGAGAGAACCCCCCTCCGCCCTTTCCCTTCAGGTTCTTAGGGCTGGCCAAATCCTTCCCAAGACAGCTTGTCTGGAGAAAATCAGACCCAGCTGAAGAACATGTGTCCATGGGGGAAACCCGGGAAACTGAGTCTCCCCACACAATAGCAGAGATTCTCATCTTGCATCCTCTCCTGAGCTAATGACAAAGGTGGATGTCCCGGGTGGGTGGGCCTGTGGAATGGGAGAGGGGAGGAAGTCTATTGTCATGCAGAGGGACATGGAAAGACTTGTCTGAAGCTTATCCCCTGCACTGGGGTCAGGTCGGGAAGGGACGGCACAGAGGTGAGCAGGAACCAACCGGCCTCTCTGTGGTGGGGCTGGCCCCGGGGCAGGCGTGGGGGTGATGGCTGGAAGTGGGATGGCGCGTGAGTTGGCACCAGCCAGCGGTGGAGGCAGAGACTCAGAGGTCAGGGATCTCTCTCTCTGTCTCTGTCTCTGTCTCTCTCCCTCAGGGAGATGAGGAGAGTAAGGTGGCGCCCCCTGCCCACCTCGCCTACCTCTCCATGGGCCCTTCTTTCTCTGGCCGCTCCGGGAGCCCTGCGGGCTTGGGTTCAACCCCCCACACACCGCACAGGCCAAGGGCGCATGCGCGACCGCCGGGGCCTAGGGCTGGCCTGGGGGGGGTGGGGGGGTCCTCAGTGAAGGCCCCGCCCTCCCTCCAGGCTCTGACCCAGCTGCAGCTCTTCCATCGCCGCCCTTCTGGACTCGGCTTCAGCTGTCTCCCTCCCCTCCCCCACTCCCACTCAGCTTGCAGGCCGCTTCCCTGCCTTGAAAGCATGCCTCTGGCCCTGAGGGCCACAGACCTACTGGGCTTCAAGCTCAAGGCTCTGCCTGGGCCTGCTGCTTCGGCCAGGGGCTCATTTTTTCCTGGAAAGACAAAGCCATGGCCTCACCCCACGCCTGCACTTTGCCACGGCAGGCAGCCCAGATGTAGGAAAGGCTCTGTGGAGTCAGAAGTGCCGAGACAGGCAGATGGCACCAGAGGGTTTGGGGGCCAGGGCGCAACTGGGCTAGCCCCTCCTCCCGGGAGTCGGGGAGGCCCGGCCTTCCTAGTGCCCAGGCCACGGCTCCGGGGAGAAACCCGCCATGGAGGGCACGCGGGAGGCCCTCTGCCTGAGGTGGCAGGTGTCACGCCAGGGCCACTGCAAGCCTGGCTCGGCTTGCCTGCTTTCTCCAAAGGAGGCTGGCCGACCAGCCGAACCTGGCACCTGGGCCAGGCCCCTTCCAAGGGGACGAGTTCCAGAGGATAGAGCCCTGGGGGAGGCTGCCAAGTCTCCTGGGGCGTGTGCTGGGCCCCCGTCAGAGGAGGAAGCAGCCTGGTAAACGGTGTGCCAGGCCTGAGATCTGGAGGCCTCCCACACCCGGGTCCCTGTCCTGCCCAGGCCCCCCGAGGGAGGACGTTGGTCGGGGAGTGGCGAGCGGGGTGGGGCTGGCGCCGAGCCTGCCCTTGGATGCCCCGGGGAAGGGCGCCGGGGGATGGGCTGCCCCTCGCCAGGTCTGAGGGACCGACCCAGCTCGGGGCTGTCGGGGGCAGAGAGAGAAACCCCGTCCGCCCTTTCCCTTCAGGTTCTTAGGGCTGGCCAAATCCTTCCCAAGACAGCTTGTCTGGAGAAAATCAGACCCAGCTGAAGAACATGTGTCCATGGGGGAAACCCGGGAAACTGAGTCTCCCCACACAATAGCAGAGATTCTCATCTTGCATCCTCTCCTGAGCTAATGACAAAGGTGGATGTCCCGGGTGGGTGGGCCTGTGGAATGGGAGAGGGGAGGAAGTCTATTGTCATGCAGAGGGACATGAAAAGACTTGTCTGAAGCTTATCCCCTGCACTGGGGTCAGGTCGGGAAGGGACGGCACAGAGGTGAGCAGGAACCAACCGGCCTCTCTGTGGTGGGGCTGGCCCCGGGGCAGGCGTGGGGGTGATGGCTGGAAGTGGGATGGCGCGTGAGTTGGCACCAGCCAGCGGTGGAGGCAGAGACTCAGAGGTCAGGGATCTCTCTCTCTGTCTCTGTCTCTGTCTCTCTCCCTCAGGGAGCTGAGGAGAGTAAGGTGGCGCCCCCTGCCCACCTCGCCTACCTCTCCATGGGCCCTTCTTTGGCCGCTCCGGGAGCCCTGCGGGCTTGGGTTCAAGCCCCCACACACCGCACAGGCCAAGGGCGCATGCGCGACCGCCGGGGCCTAGGGCTGGCCTCGGGGGGCGGGGGGGTCCTCAGTGAAGGCCCCGCCCTCCCTCCAGGCTCTGACCCAGCTGCAGCTCTTCCATCGCCGCCCTTCTGGACTCGGCTTCAGCTGTCTCCCTCCCCTCCCCCACTCCCACTCAGCTTGCAGGCCGCTTCCCTGCCTTGAAAGCATGCCTCTGGCCCTGAGGGCCACAGACCTACTGGGCTTCAAGCTCAAGGCTCTGCCTGGGCCTGCTGCTTCGGCCAGGGGCTCATTTTTTCCTGGAAAGACAAAGCCATGGCCTCACCCCACGCCTGCACTTTGCCACGGCAGGCAGCCCAGATGTAGGAAAGGCTCTGTGGAGTCAGAAGTGCCGAGACAGGCAGATGGCACCAGAGGGTTTGGGGGCCAGGGCGCAACTGGGCTAGCCCCTCCTCCCGGGAGTCGGGGAGGCCCGGCCTTCCTAGTGCCCAGGCCACGGCTCCGGGGAGAAACCCGCCATGGAGGGCACGCGGGAGGCCCTCTGCCTGAGGTGGCAGGTGTCACGCCAGGGCCACTGCAAGCCTGGCTCGGCTTGCCTGCTTTCTCCAAAGGAGGCTGGCCGACCAGCCGAACCTGGCACCTGGGCCAGGCCCCTTCCAAGGGGACGAGTTCCAGAGGATAGAGCCCTGGGGGAGGCTGCCAAGTCTCCTGGGGCGTGTGCTGGGCCCCCGTCAGAGGAGGAAGCAGCCTGGTAAACGGTGTGCCAGGCCTGAGATCTGGAGGCCTCCCACACCCGGGTCCCTGTCCTGCCCAGGCCCCCCGAGGGAGGACGTTGGTCGGGGAGTGGCGAGCGGGGTGGGGCTGGCGCCGAGCCTGCCCTTGGATGCCCCGGGGAAGGGCGCCGGGGGATGGGCTGCCCCTCGCCAGGTCTGAGGGACCGACCCAGCTCGGGGCTGTCGGGGGCAGAGAGAGAACCCCCCTCCGCCCTTTCCCTTCAGGTTCTTAGGGCTGGCCAAATCCTTCCCAAGACAGCTTGTCTGGAGAAAATCAGACCCAGCTGAAGAACATGTGTCCATGGGGGAAACCCGGGAAACTGAGTCTCCCCACACAATAGCAGAGATTCTCATCTTGCATCCTCTCCTGAGCTAATGACAAAGGTGGATGTCCCGGGTGGGTGGGCCTGTGGAATGGGAGAGGGGAGGAAGTCTATTGTCATGCAGAGGGACATGGAAAGACTTGTCTGAAGCTTATCCCCTGCACTGGGGTCAGGTCGGGAAGGGACGGCACAGAGGTGAGCAGGAACCAACCGGCCTCTCTGTGGTGGGGCTGGCCCCGGGGCAGGCGTGGGGGTGATGGCTGGAAGTGGGATGGCGCGTGAGTTGGCACCAGCCAGCGGTGGAGACAGAGACTCAGAGGTCAGGGATCTCTCTCTCTGTCTCTGTCTCTGTCTCTCTCCCTCAGGGAGCTGAGGAGAGTAAGGTGGCGCCCCCTGCCCACCTCGCCTACCTCTCCATGGGCCCTTCTTTCTCTGGCCGCTCCGGGAGCCCTGCGGGCTTGGGTTCAACCCCCCACACACCGCACAGGCCAAGGGCGCATGCGCGACCGCCGGGGCCTAGGGCTGGCCTGGGGGGGGTGGGGGGGTCCTCAGTGAAGGCCCCGCCCTCCCTCCAGGCTCTGACCCAGCTGCAGCTCTTCCATCGCCACCCTTCTGGACTCGGCTTCAGCTGTCTCCCTCCCCTCCCCCACTCCCACTCAGCTTGCAGGCCGCTTCCCTGCCTTGAAAGCATGGCTCTGGCCCTGAGGGCCACAGACCTACTGGGCTTCAAGCTCAAGGCTCTGCCTGGGCCTGCTGCTTCGGCCAGGGGCTCATTTTTTCCTGGAAAGACAAAGCCATGGCCTCACCCCACGCCTGCACTTTGCCACGGCAGGCAGCCCAGATGTAGGAAAGGCTCTGTGGAGTCAGAAGTGCCGAGACAGGCAGATGGCACCAGAGGGTTTGGGGGCCAGGGCGCAACTGGGCTAGCCCCTCCTCCCGGGAGTCGGGGAGGCCCGGCCTTCCTAGTGCCCAGGCCACGGCTCCGGGGAGAAACCCGCCATGGAGGGCACGCGGGAGGCCCTCTGCCTGAGGTGGCAGGTGTCACGCCAGGGCCACTGCAAGCCTGGCTCGGCTTGCCTGCTTTCTCCAAAGGAGGCTGGCCGACCAGCCGAACCTGGCACCTGGGCCAGGCCCCTTCCAAGGGGACGAGTTCCAGAGGATAGAGCCCTGGGGGAGGCTGCCAAGTCTCCTGGGGCGTGTGCTGGGCCCCCGTCAGAGGAGGAAGCAGCCTGGTAAACGGTGTGCCAGGCCTGAGATCTGGAGGCCTCCCACACCCGGGTCCCTGTCCTGCCCAGGCCCCCCGAGGGAGGACGTTGGTCGGGGAGTGGCGAGCGGGGTGGGGCTGGCGCCGAGCCTGCCCTTGGATGCCCCGGGGAAGGGCGCCGGGGGATGGGCTGCCCCTCGCCAGGTCTGAGGGACCGACCCAGCTCGGGGCTGTCGGGGGCAGAGAGAGAACCCCCCTCCGCCCTTTCCCTTCAGGTTCTTAGGGCTGGCCAAATCCTTCCCAAGACAGCTTGTCTGGAGAAAATCAGACCCAGCTGAAGAACATGTGTCCATGGGGGAAACCCGGGAAACTGAGTCTCCCCACACAATAGCAGAGATTCTCATCTTGCATCCTCTCCTGAGCTAATGACAAAGGTGGATGTCCCGGGTGGGTGGGCCTGTGGAATGGGAGAGGGGAGGAAGTCTATTGTCATGCAGAGGGACATGGAAAGACTTGTCTGAAGCTTATCCCCTGCACTGGGGTCAGGTCGGGAAGGGACGGCACAGAGGTGAGCAGGAACCAACCGGCCTCTCTGTGGTGGGGCTGGCCCCGGGGCAGGCGTGGGGGTGATGGCTGGAAGTGGGATGGCGCGTGAGTTGGCACCAGCCAGCGGTGGAGGCAGAGACTCAGAGGTCAGGGATCTCTCTCTCTGTCTCTGTCTCTGTCTCTCTCCCTCAGGGAGCTGAGGAGAGTAAGGTGGCGCCCCCTGCCCACCTCGCCTACCTCTCCATGGGCCCTTCTTTCTCTGGCCGCTCCGGGAGCCCTGCGGGCTTGGGTTCAACCCCCCACACACCGCACAGGCCAAGGGCGCATGCGCGACCGCCGGGGCCTAGGGCTGGCCTGGGGGGGGTCCTCAGTGAAGGCCACGCCCTCCCTCCAGGCTCTGACCCAGCTGCAGCTCTTCCATCGCCACCCTTCTGGACTCGGCTTCAGCTGTCTCCCTCCCCTCCCCCACTCCCACTCAGCTTGCAGGCCGCTTCCCTGCCTTGAAAGCATGCCTCTGGCCCTGAGGGCCACAGACCTACTGGGCTTCAAGCTCAAGGCTCTGCCTGGGCCTGCTGCTTCGGCCAGGGGCTCATTTTTTCCTGGAAAGACAAAGCCATGGCCTCACCCCACGCCTGCACTTTGCCACGGCAGGCAGCCCAGATGTAGGAAAGGCTCTGTGGAGTCAGAAGTGCCGAGACAGGCAGATGGCACCAGAGGGTTTGGGGGCCAGGGCGCAAGTGGGCTAGCCCCTCCTCCCGGGAGTCGGGGAGGCCCGGCCTTCCTAGTGCCCAGGCCACGGCTCCGGGGAGAAACCCGCCATGGAGGGCACGCGGGAGGCCCTCTGCCTGAGGTGGCAGGTGTCACGCCAGGGCCACTGCAAGCCTGGCTCGGCTTGCCTGCTTTCTCCAAAGGAGGCTGGCCGACCAGCCGAACCTGGCACCTGGGCCAGGCCCCTTCCAAGGGGACGAGTTCCAGAGGCTAGAGCCCTGGGGGCGGCTGCCAAGTCTCCTGGGGCGTGTGCTGGGCCCCCGTCAGAGGAGGAAGCAGCCTGGTAAACGGTGTGCCAGGCCTGAGATCTGGAGGCCTCCCACAGCCGGGTCCCTGTCCTGCCCAGGCCCCCCGAGGGAGGACGATGGTCGGGCAGTGGCGAGCGGGGTGGGGCTGGCGCCGAGCCTGCCCTTGGATGCCCCGGGGAAGGGCGCCGGGGGATGCGCTGCCCCTGGCCAGGTCTGAGGGACCGACCCAGCTCGGGGCTGTCGGGGGCAGAGAGAGAACCCCCCTCCGCCCTTTCCCTTCAGGTTCTTAGGGCTGGCCAAATCCTTCCCAAGACAGCTTGTCTGGAGAAAATCAGACCCAGCTGAAGAACATGTGTCCATGGGGGAAACCCGGGAAACTGAGTCTCCCCACACAATAGCAGAGATTCTCATCTTGCATCCTCTCCTGAGCTAATGACAAAGGTGGATGTCCCGGGTGGGTGGGCCTGTGGAATGGGAGAGGGGAGGAAGTCTATTGTCATGCAGAGGGACATGGAAAGACTTGTCTGAAGCTTATCCCCTGCACTGGGGTCAGGTCGGGAAGGGACGGCACAGAGGTGAGCAGGAACCAACCGGCCTCTCTGTGGTGGGGCTGGCCCCGGGGCAGGCGTGGGGGTGATGGCTGGAAGTGGGATGGCGCGTGAGTTGGCACCAGCCAGCGGTGGAGGCAGAGACTCAGAGGTCAGGGATCTCTCTCTCTGTCTCTGTCTCTGTCTCTCTCCCTCAGGGAGCTGAGGAGAGTAAGGTGGCGCCCCCTGCCCACGTCGCCTACCTCTCCATGGGCCCTTCTTTGGCCGCTCCGGGAGCCCTGCGGGCTTGGGTTCAAGCCCCCACGCACCGCACAGGCCAAGGGCGCATGCGCGACCGCCGGGGCCTAGGGCTGGCCTCGGGGGGCGGGGGGGTCCTCAGTGAAGGCCCCGCCCTCCCTCCAGGCTCTGACCCAGCTGCAGCTCTTCCATCGCCGCCCTTCTGGACTCGGCTTCAGCTGTCTCCCTCCCCTCCCCCACTCCCACTCAGCTTGCAGGCCGCTTCCCTGCCTTGAAAGCATGCCTCTGGCCCTGAGGGCCACAGACCTACTGGGCTTCAAGCTCAAGGCTCTGCCTGGGCCTGCTGCTTCGGCCAGGGGCTCATTTTTTCCTGGAAAGACAAAGCCATGGCCTCACCCCACGCCTGCACTTTGCCACGGCAGGCAGCCCAGATGTAGGAAAGGCTCTGTGGAGTCAGAAGTGCCGAGACAGGCAGATGGCACCAGAGGGTTTGGGGGCCAGGGCGCAACTGGGCTAGCCCCTCCTCCCGGGAGTCGGGGAGGCCCGGCCTTCCTAGTGCCCAGGCCACGGCTCCGGGGAGAAACCCGCCATGGAGGGCACGCGGGAGGCCCTCTGCCTGAGGTGGCAGGTGTCACGCCAGGGCCACTGCAAGCCTGGCTCGGCTTGCCTGCTTTCTCCAAAGGAGGCTGGCCGACCAGCCGAACCTGGCACCTGGGCCAGGCCCCTTCCAAGGGGACGAGTTCCAGAGGCTAGAGCCCTGGGGGCGGCTGCCAAGTCTCCTGGGGCGTGTGCTGGGCCCCCGTCAGAGGAGGAAGCAGCCTGGTAAACGGTGTGCCAGGCCTGAGATCTGGAGGCCTCCCACAGCCGGGTCCCTGTCCTGCCCAGGCCCCCCGAGGGAGGACGATGGTCGGGCAGTGGCGAGCGGGGTGGGGCTGGCGCCGAGCCTGCCCTTGGATGCCCCGGGGAAGGGCGCCGGGGGATGGGCTGCCCCTGGCCAGGTCTGAGGGACCGACCCAGCTCGGGGCTGTCGGGGGCAGAGAGAGAAACCCCCTCCGCCCTTTCCCTTCAGGTTCTTAGGGCTGGCCAAATCCTTCCCAAGACAGCTTGTCTGGAGAAAATCAGACCCAGCTGAAGAACATGTGTCCATGGGGGAAACCCGGGAAACTGAGTCTCCCCACACAATAGCAGAGATTCTCATCTTGCATCCTCTCCTGAGCTAATGACAAAGGTGGATGTCCCGGGTGGGTGGGCCTGTGGAATGGGAGAGGGGAGGAAGTCTATTGTCATGCAGAGGGACATGGAAAGACTTGTCTGAAGCTTATCCCCTGCACTGGGGTCAGGTCGGGAAGGGACGGCACAGAGGTGAGCAGGAACCAACCGGCCTCTCTGTGGTGGGGCTGGCCCCGGGGCAGGCGTGGGGGTGATGGCTGGAAGTGGGATGGCGCGTGAGTTGGCACCAGCCAGCGGTGGAGGCAGAGACTCAGAGGTCAGGGATCTCTCTCTCTGTCTCTGTCTCTGTCTCTCTCCCTCAGGGAGCTGAGGAGAGTAAGGTGGCGCCCCCTGCCCACCTCGCCTACCTCTCCATGGGCCCTTCTTTCTCTGGCCGCTCCGGGAGCCCTGCGGGCTTGGGTTCAACCCCCCACACACCGCACAGGCCAAGGGCGCATGCGCGACCGCCGGGGCCTAGGGCTGGCCTGGGGGGGGTGGGGGGGGTCCTCAGTGAAGGCCACGCCCTCCCTCCAGGCTCTGACCCAGCTGCAGCTCTTCCATCGCCGCCCTTCTGGACTCGGCTTCAGCTGTCTCCCTCCCCTCCTCCACTCCCACTCAGCTTGCAGGCCGCTTCCCTGCCTTGAAAGCATGGCTCTGGCCCTGAGGGCCACAGACCTACTGGGCTTCAAGCTCAAGGCTCTGCCTGGGCCTGCTGCTTCGGCCAGGGGCTCATTTTTTCCTGGAAAGACAAAGCCATGGCCTCACCCCACGCCTGCACTTTGCCACGGCAGGCAGCCCAGATGTAGGAAAGGCTCTGTGGAGTCAGAAGTGCCGAGACAGGCAGATGGCACCAGAGGGTTTGGGGGCCAGGGCGCAAGTGGGCTAGCCCCTCCTCCCGGGAGTCGGGGAGGCCCGGCCTTCCTAGTGCCCAGGCCACGGCTCCGGGGAGAAACCCGCCATGGAGGGCACGCGGGAGGCCCTCTGCCTGAGGTGTTAGGTGTCACGCCAGGGCCACTGCAAGCCTGGCTCGGCTTGCCTGCTTTCTCCAAAGGAGGCTGGCCGACCAGCCGAACCTGGCACCTGGGCCAGGCCCCTTCCAAGGGGACGAGTTCCAGAGGCTAGAGCCCTGGGGGCGGCTGCCACGTCTCCTGGGGCGTGTGCTGGGCCCCCGTCAGAGGAGGAAGCAGCCTGGTAAACGGTGTGCCAGGCCTGAGATCTGGAGGCCTCCCACAGCCGGGTCCCTGTCCTGCCCAGGCCCCCCGAGGGAGGACGATGGTCGGGCAGTGGCGAGCGGGGTGGGGCTGGCGCCGAGCCTGCCCTTGGATGCCCCGGGGAAGGGCGCCGGGGGATGGGCTGCCCCTGGCCAGGTCTGAGGGACCGACCCAGCTCGGGGCTGTCGGGGGCAGAGAGAGAACCCCCCTCCGCCCTTTCCCTTCAGGTTCTTAGGGCTGGCCAAATCCTTCCCAAGACAGCTTGTCTGGAGAAAATCAGACCCAGCTGAAGAACATGTGTCCATGGGGGAAACCCGGGAAACTGAGTCTCCCCACACAATAGCAGAGATTCTCATCTTGCATCCTCTCCTGAGCTAATGACAAAGGTGGATGTCCCGGGTGGGTGGGCCTGTGGAATGGGAGAGGGGAGGAAGTCTATTGTCATGCAGAGGGACATGGAAAGACTTGTCTGAAGCTTATCCCCTGCACTGGGGTCAGGTCGGGAAGGGACGGCACAGAGGTGAGCAGGAACCAACCGGCCTCTCTGTGGTGGGGCTGGCCCCGGGGCAGGCGTGGGGGTGATGGCTGGAAGTGGGATGGCGCGTGAGTTGGCACCAGCCAGCGGTGGAGGCAGAGACTCAGAGGTCAGGGATCTCTCTCTCTGTCTCTGTCTCTGTCTCTCTCCCTCAGGGAGCTGAGGAGAGTAAGGTGGCGCCCCCTGCCCACCTCGCCTACCTCTCCATGGGCCCTTCTTTCTCTGGCCGCTCCGGGAGCCCTGCGGGCTTGGGTTCAACCCCCCACACACCGCACAGGCCAAGGGCGCATGCGCGACCGCCGGGGCCTAGGGCTGGCCTGGGGGGGGTGGGGGGGGTCCTCAGTGAAGGCCACGCCCTCCCTCCAGGCTCTGACCCAGCTGCAGCTCTTCCATCGCCGCCCTTCTGGACTCGGCTTCAGCTGTCTCCCTCCCCTCCCCCACTCCCACTCAGCTTGCAGGCCGCTTCCCTGCCTTGAAAGCATGCCTCTGGCCCTGAGGGCCACAGACCTACTGGGCTTCAAGCTCAAGGCTCTGCCTGGGCCTGCTGCTTCGGCCAGGGGCTCATTTTTTCCTGGAAAGACAAAGCCATGGCCTCACCCCACGCCTGCACTTTGCCACGGCAGGCAGCCCAGATGTAGGAAAGGCTCTGTGGAGTCAGAAGTGCCGAGACAGGCAGATGGCACCAGAGGGTTTGGGGGCCAGGGCGCAACTGGGCTAGCCCCTCCTCCCGGGAGTCGGGGAGGCCCGGCCTTCCTAGTGCCCAGGCCACGGCTCCGGGGAGAAACCCGCCATGGAGGGCACGCGGGAGGCCCTCTGCCTGAGGTGGCAGGTGTCACGCCAGGGCCACTGCAAGCCTGGCTCGGCTTGCCTGCTTTCTCCAAAGGAGGCTGGCCGACCAGCCGAACCTGGCACCTGGGCCAGGCCCCTTCCAAGGGGACGAGTTCCAGAGGATAGAGCCCTGGGGGAGGCTGCCAAGTCTCCTGGGGCGTGTGCTGGGCCCCCGTCAGAGGAGGAAGCAGCCTGGTAAACGGTGTGCCAGGCCTGAGATCTGGAGGCCTCCCACACCCGGGTCCCTGTCCTGCCCAGGCCCCCCGAGGGAGGACGTTGGTCGGGGAGTGGCGAGCGGGGTGGGGCTGGCGCCGAGCCTGCCCTTGGATGCCCCGGGGAAGGGCGCCGGGGGATGGGCTGCCCCTCGCCAGGTCTGAGGGACCGACCCAGCTCGGGGCTGTCGGGGGCAGAGAGAGAACCCCCCTCCGCCCTTTCCCTTCAGGTTCTTAGGGCTGGCCAAATCCTTCCCAAGACAGCTTGTCTGGAGAAATCAGACCCAGCTGAAGAACATGTGTCCATGGGGGAAACCCGGGAAACTGAGTCTCCCCACACAATAGCAGAGATTCTCATCTTGCATCCTCTCCTGAGCTAAGGACAAAGGTGGATGTCCCGGGTGGGTGGGCCTGTGGAATGGGAGAGGGGAGGAAGTCTATTGTCATGCAGAGGGACATGGAAAGACTTGTCTGAAGCTTATCCCCTGCACTGGGGTCAGGTTGGGAAGGGACGGCACAGAGGTGAGCAGGAACCAAGCGGCCTCTCTGTGGTGGGGCTGGCCCCGGGGCAGGCGTGGGGGTGATGGCTGGAAGTGGGATGGCGCGTGAGTTGGCACCAGCCAGCGGTGGAGGCAGAGACTCAGAGGTCAGGGATCTCTCTCTCTGTCTCTGTCTCTGTCTCTCTCCCTCAGGGAGCTGAGGAGAGTAAGGTGGCGCCCCCTGCCCACCTCGCCTACCTCTCCATGGGCCCTTCTTTCTCTGGCCGCTCCGGGAGCCCTGCGGGCTTGGGTTCAACCCCCCACACACCGCACAGGCCAAGGGCGCATGCGCGACCGCCGGGGCCTAGGGCTGGCCTGGGGGGGGTAGGGGGGGTCCTCAGTGAAGGCCACGCCCTCCCTCCAGGCTCTGACCCAGCTGCAGCTCTTCCATCGCCACCCTTCTGGACTCGGCTTCAGCTGTCTCCCTCCCCTCCCCCACTCCCACTCAGCTTGCAGGCCTCTTCCCTGCCTTGAAAGCATGGCTCTGGCCCTGAGGGCCACAGACCTACTGGGCTTCAAGCTCAAGGCTCTGCCTGGGCCTGCTGCTTCGGCCAGGGGCTCATTTTTTCCTGGAAAGACAAAGCCATGGCCTCACCCCACGCCTGCACTTTGCCACGGCAGGCAGCCCAGATGTAGGAAAGGCTCTGTGGAGTCAGAAGTGCCGAGACAGGCAGATGGCACCAGAGGGTTTGGGGGCCAGGGCGCAACTGGGCTAGCCCCTCCTCCCGGGAGTCGGGGAGGCCCGGCCTTCCTAGTGCCCAGGCCACGGCTCCGGGGAGAAACCCGCCATGGAGGGCACGCGGGAGGCCCTCTGCCTGAGGTGGCAGGTGTCACGCCAGGGCCACTGCAAGCCTGGCTCGGCTTGCCTGCTTTCTCCAAAGGAGGCTGGCCGACCAGCCGAACCTGGCACCTGGGCCAGGCCCCTTCCAAGGGGACGAGTTCCAGAGGATAGAGCCCTGGGGGAGGCTGCCAAGTCTCCTGGGGCGTGTGCTGGGCCCCCGTCAGAGGAGGAAGCAGCCTGGTAAACGGTGTGCCAGGCCTGAGATCTGGAGGCCTCCCACACCCGGGTCCCTGTCCTGCCCAGGCCCCCCGAGGGAGGACGTTGGTCGGGGAGTGGCGAGCGGGGTGGGGCTGGCGCCGAGCCTGCCCTTGGATGCCCCGGGGAAGGGCGCCGGGGGATGGGCTGCCCCTCGCCAGGTCTGAGGGACCGACCCAGCTCGGGGCTGTCGGGGGCAGAGAGAGAACCCCCCTCCGCCCTTTCCCTTCAGGTTCTTAGGGCTGGCCAAATCCTTCCCAAGACAGCTTGTCTGGAGAAAATCAGACCCAGCTGAAGAACATGTGTCCATGGGGGAAACCCGGGAAACTGAGTCTCCCCACACAATAGCAGAGATTCTCATCTTGCATCCTCTCCTGAGCTAATGACAAAGGTGGATGTCCCGGGTGGGTGGGCCTGTGGAATGGGAGAGGGGAGGAAGTCTATTGTCATGCAGAGGGACATGGAAAGACTTGTCTGAAGCTTATCCCCTGCACTGGGGTCAGGTCGGGAAGGGACGGCACAGAGGTGAGCAGGAACCAACCGGCCTCTCTGTGGTGGGGCTGGCCCCGGGGCAGGCGTGGGGGTGATGGCTGGAAGTGGGATGGCGCGTGAGTTGGCACCAGCCAGCGGTGGAGGCAGAGACTCAGAGGTCAGGGATCTCTCTCTCTGTCTCTGTCTCTGTCTCTCTCCCTCAGGGAGCTGAGGAGAGTAAGGTGGCGCCCCCTGCCCACCTCGCCTACCTCTCCATGGGCCCTTCTTTCTCTGGCCGCTCCGGGAGCCCTGCGGGCTTGGGTTCAACCCCCCACACACCGCACAGGCCAAGGGCGCATGCGCGACCGCCGGGGCCTAGGGCTGGCCTGGGGGGGGTGGGGGGGGTCCTCAGTGAAGGCCACGCCCTCCCTCCAGGCTCTGACCCAGCTGCAGCTCTTCCATCGCCACCCTTCTGGACTCGGCTTCAGCTGTCTCCCTCCCCTCCCCCACTCCCACTCAGCTTGCAGGCCGCTTCCCTGCCTTGAAAGCATGGCTCTGGCCCTGAGGGCCACAGACCTACTGGGCTTCAAGCTCAAGGCTCTGCCTGGGCCTGCTGCTTCGGCCAGGGGCTCATTTTTTCCTGGAAAGACAAAGCCATGGCCTCACCCCACGCCTGCACTTTGCCACGGCAGGCAGCCCAGATGTAGGAAAGGCTCTGTGGAGTCAGAAGTGCCGAGACAGGCAGATGGCACCAGAGGGTTTGGGGGCCAGGGCGCAACTGGGCTAGCCCCTCCTCCCGGGAGTCGGGGAGGCCCGGCCTTCCTAGTGCCCAGGCCACGGCTCCGGGGAGAAACCCGCCATGGAGGGCACGCGGGAGGCCCTCTGCCTGAGGTGGCAGGTGTCACGCCAGGGCCACTGCAAGCCTGGCTCGGCTTGCCTGCTTTCTCCAAAGGAGGCTGGCCGACCAGCCGAACCTGGCACCTGGGCCAGGCCCCTTCCAAGGGGACGAGTTCCAGAGGATAGAGCCCTGGGGGAGGCTGCCAAGTCTCCTGGGGCGTGTGCTGGGCCCCCGTCAGAGGAGGAAGCAGCCTGGTAAACGGTGTGCCAGGCCTGAGATCTGGAGGCCTCCCACACCCGGGTCCCTGTCCTGCCCAGGCCCCCCGAGGGAGGACGTTGGTCGGGGAGTGGCGAGCGGGGTGGGGCTGGCGCCGAGCCTGCCCTTGGATGCCCCGGGGAAGGGCGCCGGGGGATGGGCTGCCCCTCGCCAGGTCTGAGGGACCGACCCAGCTCGGGGCTGTCGGGGGCAGAGAGAGAACCCCCCTCCGCCCTTTCCCTTCAGGTTCTTAGGGCTGGCCAAATCCTTCCCAAGACAGCTTGTCTGGAGAAAATCAGACCCAGCTGAAGAACATGTGTCCATGGGGGAAACCCGGGAAACTGAGTCTCCCCACACAATAGCAGAGATTCTCATCTTGCATCCTCTCCTGAGCTAATGACAAAGGTGGATGTCCCGGGTGGGTGGGCCTGTGGAATGGGAGAGGGGAGGAAGTCTATTGTCATGCAGAGGGACATGGAAAGACTTGTCTGAAGCTTATCCCCTGCACTGGGGTCAGGTCGGGAAGGGACGGCACAGAGGTGAGCAGGAACCAACCGGCCTCTCTGTGGTGGGGCTGGCCCCGGGGCAGGCGTGGGGGTGATGGCTGGAAGTGGGATGGCGCGTGAGTTGGCACCAGCCAGCGGTGGAGGCAGAGACTCAGAGGTCAGGGATCTCTCTCTCTGTCTCTGTCTCTGTCTCTCTCCCTCAGGGAGCTGAGGAGAGTAAGGTGGCGCCCCCTGCCCACCTCGCCTACCTCTCCATGGGCCCTTCTTTCTCTGGCCGCTCCGGGAGCCCTGCGGGCTTGGGTTCAACCCCCCACACACCGCACAGGCCAAGGGCGCATGCGCGACCGCCGGGGCCTAGGGCTGGCCTGGGGGGGGTGGGGGGGGTCCTCAGTGAAGGCCACGCCCTCCCTCCAGGCTCTGACCCAGCTGCAGCTCTTCCATCGCCACCCTTCTGGACTCGGCTTCAGCTGTCTCCCTCCCCTCCCCCACTCCCACTCAGCTTGCAGGCCGCTTCCCTGCCTTGAAAGCATGGCTCTGGCCCTGAGGGCCACAGACCTACTGGGCTTCAAGCTCAAGGCTCTGCCTGGGCCTGCTGCTTCGGCCAGGGGCTCATTTTTTCCTGGAAAGACAAAGCCATGGCCTCACCCCACGCCTGCACTTTGCCACGGCAGGCAGCCCAGATGTAGGAAAGGCTCTGTGGAGTCAGAAGTGCCGAGACAGGCAGATGGCACCAGAGGGTTTGGGGGCCAGGGCGCAACTGGGCTAGCCCCTCCTCCCGGGAGTCGGGGAGGCCCGGCCTTCCTAGTGCCCAGGCCACGGCTCCGGGGAGAAACCCGCCATGGAGGGCACGCGGGAGGCCCTCTGCCTGAGGTGGCAGGTGTCACGCCAGGGCCACTGCAAGCCTGGCTCGGCTTGCCTGCTTTCTCCAAAGGAGGCTGGCCGACCAGCCGAACCTGGCACCTGGGCCAGGCCCCTTCCAAGGGGACGAGTTCCAGAGGATAGAGCCCTGGGGGAGGCTGCCAAGTCTCCTGGGGCGTGTGCTGGGCCCCCGTCAGAGGAGGAAGCAGCCTGGTAAACGGTGTGCCAGGCCTGAGATCTGGAGGCCTCCCACACCCGGGTCCCTGTCCTGCCCAGGCCCCCCGAGGGAGGACGTTGGTCGGGGAGTGGCGAGCGGGGTGGGGCTGGCGCCGAGCCTGCCCTTGGATGCCCCGGGGAAGGGCGCCGGGGGATGGGCTGCCCCTCGCCAGGTCTGAGGGACCGACCCAGCTCGGGGCTGTCGGGGGCAGAGAGAGAACCCCCTCCGCCCTTTCCCTTCAGGTTCTTAGGGCTGGCCAAATCCTTCCCAAGACAGCTTGTCTGGAGAAAATCAGACCCAGCTGAAGAACATGTGTCCATGGGGGAAACCCGGGAAACTGAGTCTCCCCACACAATAGCAGAGATTCTCATCTTGCATCCTCTCCTGAGCTAATGACAAAGGTGGATGTCCCGGGTGGGTGGGCCTGTGGAATGGGAGAGGGGAGGAAGTCTATTGTCATGCAGAGGGACATGGAAAGACTTGTCTGAAGCTTATCCCCTGCACTGGGGTCAGGTCGGGAAGGGACGGCACAGAGGTGAGCAGGAACCAACCGGCCTCTCTGTGGTGGGGCTGGCCCCGGGGCAGGCGTGGGGGTGATGGCTGGAAGTGGGATGGCGCGTGAGTTGGCACCAGCCAGCGGTGGAGGCAGAGACTCAGAGGTCAGGGATCTCTCTCTCTGTCTCTGTCTCTGTCTCTCTCCCTCAGGGAGCTGAGGAGAGTAAGGTGGCGCCCCCTGCCCACCTCGCCTACCTCTCCATGGGCCCTTCTTTCTCTGGCCGCTCCGGGAGCCCTGCGGGCTTGGGTTCAACCCCCCACACACCGCACAGGCCAAGGGCGCATGCGCGACCGCCGGGGCCTAGGGCTGGCCTGGGGGGGGTGGGGGGGGTCCTCAGTGAAGGCCACGCCCTCCCTCCAGGCTCTGACCCAGCTGCAGCTCTTCCATCGCCGCCCTTCTGGACTCGGCTTCAGCTGTCTCCCTCCCCTCCCCCACTCCCACTCAGCTTGCAGGCCGCTTCCCTGCCTTGAAAGCATGCCTCTGGCCCTGAGGGCCACAGACCTACTGGGCTTCAAGCTCAAGGCTCTGCCTGGGCCTGCTGCTTCGGCCAGGGGCTCATTTTTTCCTGGAAAGACAAAGCCATGGCCTCACCCCACGCCTGCACTTTGCCACGGCAGGCAGCCCAGATGTAGGAAAGGCTCTGTGGAGTCAGAAGTGCCGAGACAGGCAGATGGCACCAGAGGGTTTGGGGGCCAGGGCGCAACTGGGCTAGCCCCTCCTCCCGGGAGTCGGGGAGGCCCGGCCTTCCTAGTGCCCAGGCCACGGCTCCGGGGAGAAACCCGCCATGGAGGGCACGCGGGAGGCCCTCTGCCTGAGGTGGCAGGTGTCACGCCAGGGCCACTGCAAGCCTGGCTCGGCTTGCCTGCTTTCTCCAAAGGAGGCTGGCCGACCAGCCGAACCTGGCACCTGGGCCAGGCCCCTTCCAAGGGGACGAGTTCCAGAGGATAGAGCCCTGGGGGAGGCTGCCAAGTCTCCTGGGGCGTGTGCTGGGCCCCCGTCAGAGGAGGAAGCAGCCTGGTAAACGGTGTGCCAGGCCTGAGATCTGGAGGCCTCCCACACCCGGGTCCCTGTCCTGCCCAGGCCCCCCGAGGGAGGACGTTGGTCGGGGAGTGGCGAGCGGGGTGGGGCTGGCGCCGAGCCTGCCCTTGGATGCCCCGGGGAAGGGCGCCGGGGGATGGGCTGCCCCTCGCCAGGTCTGAGGGACCGACCCAGCTCGGGGCTGTCGGGGGCAGAGAGAGAAACCCCCTCCGCCCTTTCCCTTCAGGTTCTTAGGGCTGGCCAAATCCTTCCCAAGACAGCTTGTCTGGAGAAAATCAGACCCAGCTGAAGAACATGTGTCCATGGGGGAAACCCGGGAAACTGAGTCTCCCCACACAATAGCAGAGATTCTCATCTTGCATCCTCTCCTGAGCTAATGACAAAGGTGGATGTCCCGGGTGGGTGGGCCTGTGGAATGGGAGAGGGGAGGAAGTCTATTGTCATGCAGAGGGACATGGAAAGACTTGTCTGAAGCTTATCCCCTGCACTGGGGTCAGGTCGGGAAGGGACGGCACAGAGGTGAGCAGGAACCAACCGGCCTCTCTGTGGTGGGGCTGGCCCCGGGGCAGGCGTGGGGGTGATGGCTGGAAGTGGGATGGCGCGTGAGTTGGCACCAGCCAGCGGTGGAGGCAGAGACTCAGAGGTCAGGGATCTCTCTCTCTGTCTCTGTCTCTGTCTCTCTCCCTCAGGGAGCTGAGGAGAGTAAGGTGGCGCCCCCTGCCCACCTCGCCTACCTCTCCATGGGCCCTTCTTTCTCTGGCCGCTCCGGGAGCCCTGCGGGCTTGGGTTCAACCCCCCACACACCGCACAGGCCAAGGGCGCATGCGCGACCGCCGGGGCCTAGGGCTGGCCTGGGGGGGGTGGGGGGGGTCCTCAGTGAAGGCCACGCCCTCCCTCCAGGCTCTGACCCAGCTGCAGCTCTTCCATCGCCACCCTTCTGGACTCGGCTTCAGCTGTCTCCCTCCCCTCCCCCACTCCCACTCAGCTTGCAGGCCGCTTCCCTGCCTTGAAAGCATGCCTCTGGCCCTGAGGGCCACAGACCTACTGGGCTTCAAGCTCAAGGCTCTGCCTGGGCCTGCTGCTTCGGCCAGGGGCTCATTTTTTCCTGGAAAGACAAAGCCATGGCCTCACCCCACGCCTGCACTTTGCCACGGCAGGCAGCCCAGATGTAGGAAAGGCTCTGTGGAGTCAGAAGTGCCGAGACAGGCAGATGGCACCAGAGGGTTTGGGGGCCAGGGCGCAACTGGGCTAGCCCCTCCTCCCGGGAGTCGGGGAGGCCCGGCCTTCCTAGTGCCCAGGCCACGGCTCCGGGGAGAAACCCGCCATGGAGGGCACGCGGGAGGCCCTCTGCCTGAGGTGGCAGGTGTCACGCCAGGGCCACTGCAAGCCTGGCTCGGCTTGCCTGCTTTCTCCAAAGGAGGCTGGCCGACCAGCCGAACCTGGCACCTGGGCCAGGCCCCTTCCAAGGGGACGAGTTCCAGAGGATAGAGCCCTGGGGGAGGCTGCCAAGTCTCCTGGGGCGTGTGCTGGGCCCCCGTCAGAGGAGGAAGCAGCCTGGTAAACGGTGTGCCAGGCCTGAGATCTGGAGGCCTCCCACACCCGGGTCCCTGTCCTGCCCAGGCCCCCCGAGGGAGGACGTTGGTCGGGGAGTGGCGAGCGGGGTGGGGCTGGCGCCGAGCCTGCCCTTGGATGCCCCGGGGAAGGGCGCCGGGGGATGGGCTGCCCCTCGCCAGGTCTGAGGGACCGACCCAGCTCGGGGCTGTCGGGGGCAGAGAGAGAACCCCCCTCCGCCCTTTCCCTTCAGGTTCTTAGGGCTGGCCAAATCCTTCCCAAGACAGCTTGTCTGGAGAAAATCAGACCCAGCTGAAGAACATGTGTCCATGGGGGAAACCCGGGAAACTGAGTCTCCCCACACAATAGCAGAGATTCTCATCTTGCATCCTCTCCTGAGCTAATGACAAAGGTGGATGTCCCGGGTGGGTGGGCCTGTGGAATGGGAGAGGGGAGGAAGTCTATTGTCATGCAGAGGGACATGGAAAGACTTGTCTGAAGCTTATCCCCTGCACTGGGGTCAGGTCGGGAAGGGACGGCACAGAGGTGAGCAGGAACCAAGCGGCCTCTCTGTGGTGGGGCTGGCCCCGGGGCAGGCGTGGGGGTGATGGCTGGAAGTGGGATGGCGCGTGAGTTGGCACCAGCCAGCGGTGGAGGCAGAGACTCAGAGGTCAGGGATCTCTCTCTCTGTCTCTGTCTCTGTCTCTCTCCCTCAGGGAGCTGAGGAGAGTAAGGTGGCGCCCCCTGCCCACCTCGCCTACCTCTCCATGGGCCCTTCTTTCTCTGGCCGCTCCGGGAGCCCTGCGGGCTTGTGTTCAACCCCCCACACACCGCACAGGCCAAGGGCGCATGCGCGACCGCCGGGGCCTAGGGCTGGCCTGGGGGGGGTTGGGGGGGTCCTCAGTGAAGGCCACGCCCTCCCTCCAGGCTCTGACCCAGCTGCAGCTCTTCCATCGCCACCCTTCTGGACTCGGCTTCAGCTGTCTCCCTCCCCTCCCCCACTCCCACTCAGCTTGCAGGCCGCTTCCCTGCCTTGAAAGCATGCCTCTGGCCCTGAGGGCCACAGACCTACTGGGCTTCAAGCTCAAGGCTCTGCCTGGGCCTGCTGCTTCGGCCAGGGGCTCATTTTTTCCTGGAAAGACAAAGCCATGGCCTCACCCCACGCCTGCACTTTGCCACGGCAGGCAGCCCAGATGTAGGAAAGGCTCTGTGGAGTCAGAAGTGCCGAGACAGGCAGATGGCACCAGAGGGTTTGGGGGCCAGGGCGCAACTGGGCTAGCCCCTCCTCCCGGGAGTCGGGGAGGCCCGGCCTTCCTAGTGCCCAGGCCACGGCTCCGGGGAGAAACCCGCCATGGAGGGCACGCGGGAGGCCCTCTGCCTGAGGTGGCAGGTGTCACGCCAGGGCCACTGCAAGCCTGGCTCGGCTTGCCTGCTTTCTCCAAAGGAGGCTGGCCGACCAGCCGAACCTGGCACCTGGGCCAGGCCCCTTCCAAGGGGACGAGTTCCAGAGGATAGAGCCCTGGGGGAGGCTGCCAAGTCTCCTGGGGCGTGTGCTGGGCCCCCGTCAGAGGAGGAAGCAGCCTGGTAAACGGTGTGCCAGGCCTGAGATCTGGAGGCCTCCCACACCCGGGTCCCTGTCCTGCCCAGGCCCCCCGAGGGAGGACGTTGGTCGGGGAGTGGCGAGCGGGGTGGGGCTGGCGCCGAGCCTGCCCTTGGATGCCCCGGGGAAGGGCGCCGGGGGATGGGCTGCCCCTCGCCAGGTCTGAGGGACCGACCCAGCTCGGGGCTGTCGGGGGCAGAGAGAGAACCCCCCTCCGCCCTTTCCCTTCAGGTTCTTAGGGCTGGCCAAATCCTTCCCAAGACAGCTTGTCTGGAGAAAATCAGACCCAGCTGAAGAACATGTGTCCATGGGGGAAACCCGGGAAACTGAGTCTCCCCACACAATAGCAGAGATTCTCATCTTGCATCCTCTCCTGAGCTAATGACAAAGGTGGATGTCCCGGGTGGGTGGGCCTGTGGAATGGGAGAGGGGAGGAAGTCTATTGTCATGCAGAGGGACATGGAAAGACTTGTCTGAAGCTTATCCCCTGCACTGGGGTCAGGTCGGGAAGGGACGGCACAGAGGTGAGCAGGAACCAAGCGGCCTCTCTGTGGTGGGGCTGGCCCCGGGGCAGGCGTGGGGGTGATGGCTGGAAGTGGGATGGCGCGTGAGTTGGCACCAGCCAGCGGTGGAGGCAGAGACTCAGAGGTCAGGGATCTCTCTCTCTGTCTCTGTCTCTGTCTCTCTCCCTCAGGGAGCTGAGGAGAGTAAGGTGGCGCCCCCTGCCCACCTCGCCTACCTCTCCATGGGCCCTTCTTTCTCTGGCCGCTCCGGGAGCCCTGCGGGCTTGGGTTCAACCCCCCACACACCGCACAGGCCAAGGGCGCATGCGCGACCGCCGGGGCCTAGGGCTGGCCTGGGGGGGGTGGGGGGGGTCCTCAGTGAAGGCCACGCCCTCCCTCCAGGCTCTGACCCAGCTGCAGCTCTTCCATCGCCACCCTTCTGGACTCGGCTTCAGCTGTCTCCCTCCCCTCCCCCACTCCCACTCAGCTTGCAGGCCGCTTCCCTGCCTTGAAAGCATGGCTCTGGCCCTGAGGGCCACAGACCTACTGGGCTTCAAGCTCAAGGCTCTGCCTGGGCCTGCTGCTTCGGCCAGGGGCTCATTTTTTCCTGGAAAGACAAAGCCATGGCCTCACCCCACGCCTGCACTTTGCCACGGCAGGCAGCCCAGATGTAGGAAAGGCTCTGTGGAGTCAGAAGTGCCGAGACAGGCAGATGGCACCAGAGGGTTTGGGGGCCAGGGCGCAACTGGGCTAGCCCCTCCTCCCGGGAGTCGGGGAGGCCCGGCCTTCCTAGTGCCCAGGCCACGGCTCCGGGGAGAAACCCGCCATGGAGGGCACGCGGGAGGCCCTCTGCCTGAGGTGGCAGGTGTCACGCCAGGGCCACTGCAAGCCTGGCTCGGCTTGCCTGCTTTCTCCAAAGGAGGCTGGCCGACCAGCCGAACCTGGCACCTGGGCCAGGCCCCTTCCAAGGGGACGAGTTCCAGAGGATAGAGCCCTGGGGGAGGCTGCCAAGTCTCCTGGGGCGTGTGCTGGGCCCCCGTCAGAGGAGGAAGCAGCCTGGTAAACGGTGTGCCAGGCCTGAGATCTGGAGGCCTCCCACACCCGGGTCCCTGTCCTGCCCAGGCCCCCCGAGGGAGGACGTTGGTCGGGGAGTGGCGAGCGGGGTGGGGCTGGCGCCGAGCCTGCCCTTGGATGCCCCGGGGAAGGGCGCCGGGGGATGGGCTGCCCCTCGCCAGGTCTGAGGGACCGACCCAGCTCGGGGCTGTCGGGGGCAGAGAGAGAACCCCCCTCCGCCCTTTCCCTTCAGGTTCTTAGGGCTGGCCAAATCCTTCCCAAGACAGCTTGTCTGGAGAAAATCAGACCCAGCTGAAGAACATGTGTCCATGGGGGAAACCCGGGAAACTGAGTCTCCCCACACAATAGCAGAGATTCTCATCTTGCATCCTCTCCTGAGCTAATGACAAAGGTGGATGTCCCGGGTGGGTGGGCCTGTGGAATGGGAGAGGGGAGGAAGTCTATTGTCATGCAGAGGGACATGGAAAGACTTGTCTGAAGCTTATCCCCTGCACTGGGGTCAGGTCGGGAAGGGACGGCACAGAGGTGAGCAGGAACCAACCGGCCTCTCTGTGGTGGGGCTGGCCCCGGGGCAGGCGTGGGGGTGATGGCTGGAAGTGGGATGGCGCGTGAGTTGGCACCAGCCAGCGGTGGAGGCAGAGACTCAGAGGTCAGGGATCTCTCTCTCTGTCTCTGTCTCTGTCTCTCTCCCTCAGGGAGCTGAGGAGAGTAAGGTGGCGCCCCCTGCCCACCTCGCCTACCTCTCCATGGGCCCTTCTTTCTCTGGCCGCTCCGGGAGCCCTGCGGGCTTGGGTTCAACCCCCCACACACCGCACAGGCCAAGGGCGCATGCGCGACCGCCGGGGCCTAGGGCTGGCCTGGGGGGGGTGGGGGGGGTCCTCAGTGAAGGCCACGCCCTCCCTCCAGGCTCTGACCCAGCTGCAGCTCTTCCATCGCCGCCCTTCTGGACTCGGCTTCAGCTGTCTCCCTCCCCTCCCCCACTCCCACTCAGCTTGCAGGCCGCTTCCCTGCCTTGAAAGCATGCCTCTGGCCCTGAGGGCCACAGACCTACTGGGCTTCAAGCTCAAGGCTCTGCCTGGGCCTGCTGCTTCGGCCAGGGGCTCATTTTTTCCTGGAAAGACAAAGCCATGGCCTCACCCCACGCCTGCACTTTGCCACGGCAGGCAGCCCAGATGTAGGAAAGGCTCTGTGGAGTCAGAAGTGCCGAGACAGGCAGATGGCACCAGAGGGTTTGGGGGCCAGGGCGCAACTGGGCTAGCCCCTCCTCCCGGGAGTCGGGGAGGCCCGGCCTTCCTAGTGCCCAGGCCACGGCTCCGGGGAGAAACCCGCCATGGAGGGCACGCGGGAGGCCCTCTGCCTGAGGTGGCAGGTGTCACGCCAGGGCCACTGCAAGCCTGGCTCGGCTTGCCTGCTTTCTCCAAAGGAGGCTGGCCGACCAGCCGAACCTGGCACCTGGGCCAGGCCCCTTCCAAGGGGACGAGTTCCAGAGGATAGAGCCCTGGGGGAGGCTGCCAAGTCTCCTGGGGCGTGTGCTGGGCCCCCGTCAGAGGAGGAAGCAGCCTGGTAAACGGTGTGCCAGGCCTGAGATCTGGAGGCCTCCCACACCCGGGTCCCTGTCCTGCCCAGGCCCCCCGAGGGAGGACGTTGGTCGGGGAGTGGCGAGCGGGGTGGGGCTGGCGCCGAGCCTGCCCTTGGATGCCCCGGGGAAGGGCGCCGGGGGATGGGCTGCCCCTCGCCAGGTCTGAGGGACCGACCCAGCTCGGGGCTGTCGGGGGCAGAGAGAGAAACCCCCTCCGCCCTTTCCCTTCAGGTTCTTAGGGCTGGCCAAATCCTTCCCAAGACAGCTTGTCTGGAGAAAATCAGACCCAGCTGAAGAACATGTGTCCATGGGGGAAACCCGGGAAACTGAGTCTCCCCACACAATAGCAGAGATTCTCATCTTGCATCCTCTCCTGAGCTAATGACAAAGGTGGATGTCCCGGGTGGGTGGGCCTGTGGAATGGGAGAGGGGAGGAAGTCTATTGTCATGCAGAGGGACATGGAAAGACTTGTCTGAAGCTTATCCCCTGCACTGGGGTCAGGTCGGGAAGGGACGGCACAGAGGTGAGCAGGAACCAACCGGCCTCTCTGTGGTGGGGCTGGCCCCGGGGCAGGCGTGGGGGTGATGGCTGGAAGTGGGATGGCGCGTGAGTTGGCACCAGCCAGCGGTGGAGGCAGAGACTCAGAGGTCAGGGATCTCTCTCTCTGTCTCTGTCTCTGTCTCTCTCCCTCAGGGAGCTGAGGAGAGTAAGGTGGCGCCCCCTGCCCACCTCGCCTACCTCTCCATGGGCCCTTCTTTCTCTGGCCGCTCCGGGAGCCCTGCGGGCTTGGGTTCAACCCCCCACACACCGCACAGGCCAAGGGCGCATGCGCGACCGCCGGGGCCTAGGGCTGGCCTGGGGGGGGTGGGGGGGGTCCTCAGTGAAGGCCACGCCCTCCCTCCAGGCTCTGACCCAGCTGCAGCTCTTCCATCGCCGCCCTTCTGGACTCGGCTTCAGCTGTCTCCCTCCCCTCCCCCACTCCCACTCAGCTTGCAGGCCGCTTCCCTGCCTTGAAAGCATGCCTCTGGCCCTGAGGGCCACAGACCTACTGGGCTTCAAGCTCAAGGCTCTGCCTGGGCCTGCTGCTTCGGCCAGGGGCTCATTTTTTCCTGGAAAGACAAAGCCATGGCCTCACCCCACGCCTGCACTTTGCCACGGCAGGCAGCCCAGATGTAGGAAAGGCTCTGTGGAGTCAGAAGTGCCGAGACAGGCAGATGGCACCAGAGGGTTTGGGGGCCAGGGCGCAACTGGGCTAGCCCCTCCTCCCGGGAGTCGGGGAGGCCCGGCCTTCCTAGTGCCCAGGCCACGGCTCCGGGGAGAAACCCGCCATGGAGGGCACGCGGGAGGCCCTCTGCCTGAGGTGGCAGGTGTCACGCCAGGGCCACTGCAAGCCTGGCTCGGCTTGCCTGCTTTCTCCAAAGGAGGCTGGCCGACCAGCCGAACCTGGCACCTGGGCCAGGCCCCTTCCAAGGGGACGAGTTCCAGAGGATAGAGCCCTGGGGGAGGCTGCCAAGTCTCCTGGGGCGTGTGCTGGGCCCCCGTCAGAGGAGGAAGCAGCCTGGTAAACGGTGTGCCAGGCCTGAGATCTGGAGGCCTCCCACACCCGGGTCCCTGTCCTGCCCAGGCCCCCCGAGGGAGGACGTTGGTCGGGGAGTGGCGAGCGGGGTGGGGCTGGCGCCGAGCCTGCCCTTGGATGCCCCGGGGAAGGGCGCCGGGGGATGGGCTGCCCCTCGCCAGGTCTGAGGGACCGACCCAGCTCGGGGCTGTCGGGGGCAGAGAGAGAAACCCCCTCCGCCCTTTCCCTTCAGGTTCTTAGGGCTGGCCAAATCCTTCCCAAGACAGCTTGTCTGGAGAAAATCAGACCCAGCTGAAGAACATGTGTCCATGGGGGAAACCCGGGAAACTGAGTCTCCCCACACAATAGCAGAGATTCTCATCTTGCATCCTCTCCTGAGCTAATGACAAAGGTGGATGTCCCGGGTGGGTGGGCCTGTGGAATGGGAGAGGGGAGGAAGTCTATTGTCATGCAGAGGGACATGGAAAGACTTGTCTGAAGCTTATCCCCTGCACTGGGGTCAGGTCGGGAAGGGACGGCACAGAGGTGAGCAGGAACCAACCGGCCTCTCTGTGGTGGGGCTGGCCCCGGGGCAGGCGTGGGGGTGATGGCTGGAAGTGGGATGGCGCGTGAGTTGGCACCAGCCAGCGGTGGAGGCAGAGACTCAGAGGTCAGGGATCTCTCTCTCTGTCTCTGTCTCTGTCTCTCTCCCTCAGGGAGCTGAGGAGAGTAAGGTGGCGCCCCCTGCCCACCTCGCCTACCTCTCCATGGGCCCTTCTTTCTCTGGCCGCTCCGGGAGCCCTGCGGGCTTGGGTTCAACCCCCCACACACCGCACAGGCCAAGGGCGCATGCGCGACCGCCGGGGCCTAGGGCTGGCCTGGGGGGGGTGGGGGGGGTCCTCAGTGAAGGCCACGCCCTCCCTCCAGGCTCTGACCCAGCTGCAGCTCTTCCATCGCCACCCTTCTGGACTCGGCTTCAGCTGTCTCCCTCCCCTCCCCCACTCCCACTCAGCTTGCAGGCCGCTTCCCTGCCTTGAAAGCATGCCTCTGGCCCTGAGGGCCACAGACCTACTGGGCTTCAAGCTCAAGGCTCTGCCTGGGCCTGCTGCTTCGGCCAGGGGCTCATTTTTTCCTGGAAAGACAAAGCCATGGCCTCACCCCACGCCTGCACTTTGCCACGGCAGGCAGCCCAGATGTAGGAAAGGCTCTGTGGAGTCAGAAGTGCCGAGACAGGCAGATGGCACCAGAGGGTTTGGGGGCCAGGGCGCAACTGGGCTAGCCCCTCCTCCCGGGAGTCGGGGAGGCCCGGCCTTCCTAGTGCCCAGGCCACGGCTCCGGGGAGAAACCCGCCATGGAGGGCACGCGGGAGGCCCTCTGCCTGAGGTGGCAGGTGTCACGCCAGGGCCACTGCAAGCCTGGCTCGGCTTGCCTGCTTTCTCCAAAGGAGGCTGGCCGACCAGCCGAACCTGGCACCTGGGCCAGGCCCCTTCCAAGGGGACGAGTTCCAGAGGATAGAGCCCTGGGGGAGGCTGCCAAGTCTCCTGGGGCGTGTGCTGGGCCCCCGTCAGAGGAGGAAGCAGCCTGGTAAACGGTGTGCCAGGCCTGAGATCTGGAGGCCTCCCACACCCGGGTCCCTGTCCTGCCCAGGCCCCCCGAGGGAGGACGTTGGTCGGGGAGTGGCGAGCGGGGTGGGGCTGGCGCCGAGCCTGCCCTTGGATGCCCCGGGGAAGGGCGCCGGGGGATGGGCTGCCCCTCGCCAGGTCTGAGGGACCGACCCAGCTCGGGGCTGTCGGGGGCAGAGAGAGAACCCCCCTCCGCCCTTTCCCTTCAGGTTCTTAGGGCTGGCCAAATCCTTCCCAAGACAGCTTGTCTGGAGAAAATCAGACCCAGCTGAAGAACATGTGTCCATGGGGGAAACCCGGGAAACTGAGTCTCCCCACACAATAGCAGAGATTCTCATCTTGCATCCTCTCCTGAGCTAATGACAAAGGTGGATGTCCCGGGTGGGTGGGCCTGTGGAATGGGAGAGGGGAGGAAGTCTATTGTCATGCAGAGGGACATGGAAAGACTTGTCTGAAGCTTATCCCCTGCACTGGGGTCAGGTCGGGAAGGGACGGCACAGAGGTGAGCAGGAACCAAGCGGCCTCTCTGTGGTGGGGCTGGCCCCGGGGCAGGCGTGGGGGTGATGGCTGGAAGTGGGATGGCGCGTGAGTTGGCACCAGCCAGCGGTGGAGGCAGAGACTCAGAGGTCAGGGATCTCTCTCTCTGTCTCTGTCTCTGTCTCTCTCCCTCAGGGAGCTGAGGAGAGTAAGGTGGCGCCCCCTGCCCACCTCGCCTACCTCTCCATGGGCCCTTCTTTCTCTGGCCGCTCCGGGAGCCCTGCGGGCTTGTGTTCAACCCCCCACACACCGCACAGGCCAAGGGCGCATGCGCGACCGCCGGGGCCTAGGGCTGGCCTGGGGGGGGTGGGGGGGGTCCTCAGTGAAGGCCACGCCCTCCCTCCAGGCTCTGACCCAGCTGCAGCTCTTCCATCGCCACCCTTCTGGACTCGGCTTCAGCTGTCTCCCTCCCCTCCCCCACTCCCACTCAGCTTGCAGGCCGCTTCCCTGCCTTGAAAGCATGCCTCTGGCCCTGAGGGCCACAGACCTACTGGGCTTCAAGCTCAAGGCTCTGCCTGGGCCTGCTGCTTCGGCCAGGGGCTCATTTTTTCCTGGAAAGACAAAGCCATGGCCTCACCCCACGCCTGCACTTTGCCACGGCAGGCAGCCCAGATGTAGGAAAGGCTCTGTGGAGTCAGAAGTGCCGAGACAGGCAGATGGCACCAGAGGGTTTGGGGGCCAGGGCGCAACTGGGCTAGCCCCTCCTCCCGGGAGTCGGGGAGGCCCGGCCTTCCTAGTGCCCAGGCCACGGCTCCGGGGAGAAACCCGCCATGGAGGGCACGCGGGAGGCCCTCTGCCTGAGGTGGCAGGTGTCACGCCAGGGCCACTGCAAGCCTGGCTCGGCTTGCCTGCTTTCTCCAAAGGAGGCTGGCCGACCAGCCGAACCTGGCACCTGGGCCAGGCCCCTTCCAAGGGGACGAGTTCCAGAGGATAGAGCCCTGGGGGAGGCTGCCAAGTCTCCTGGGGCGTGTGCTGGGCCCCCGTCAGAGGAGGAAGCAGCCTGGTAAACGGTGTGCCAGGCCTGAGATCTGGAGGCCTCCCACACCCGGGTCCCTGTCCTGCCCAGGCCCCCCGAGGGAGGACGTTGGTCGGGGAGTGGCGAGCGGGGTGGGGCTGGCGCCGAGCCTGCCCTTGGATGCCCCGGGGAAGGGCGCCGGGGGATGGGCTGCCCCTCGCCAGGTCTGAGGGACCGACCCAGCTCGGGGCTGTCGGGGGCAGAGAGAGAACCCCCCTCCGCCCTTTCCCTTCAGGTTCTTAGGGCTGGCCAAATCCTTCCCAAGACAGCTTGTCTGGAGAAAATCAGACCCAGCTGAAGAACATGTGTCCATGGGGGAAACCCGGGAAACTGAGTCTCCCCACACAATAGCAGAGATTCTCATCTTGCATCCTCTCCTGAGCTAATGACAAAGGTGGATGTCCCGGGTGGGTGGGCCTGTGGAATGGGAGAGGGGAGGAAGTCTATTGTCATGCAGAGGGACATGGAAAGACTTGTCTGAAGCTTATCCCCTGCACTGGGGTCAGGTCGGGAAGGGACGGCACAGAGGTGAGCAGGAACCAAGCGGCCTCTCTGTGGTGGGGCTGGCCCCGGGGCAGGCGTGGGGGTGATGGCTGGAAGTGGGATGGCGCGTGAGTTGGCACCAGCCAGCGGTGGAGGCAGAGACTCAGAGGTCAGGGATCTCTCTCTCTGTCTCTGTCTCTGTCTCTCTCCCTCAGGGAGCTGAGGAGAGTAAGGTGGCGCCCCCTGCCCACCTCGCCTACCTCTCCATGGGCCCTTCTTTCTCTGGCCGCTCCGGGAGCCCTGCGGGCTTGGGTTCAACCCCCCACACACCGCACAGGCCAAGGGCGCATGGGCGACCGCCGGGGCCTAGGGCTGGCCTGGGGGGGGTTGGGGGGGTCCTCAGTGAAGGCCACGCCCTCCCTCCAGGCTCTGACCCAGCTGCAGCTCTTCCATCGCCACCCTTCTGGACTCGGCTTCAGCTGTCTCCCTCCCCTCCCCCACTCCCACTCAGCTTGCAGGCCGCTTCCCTGCCTTGAAAGCATGGCTCTGGCCCTGAGGGCCACAGACCTACTGGGCTTCAAGCTCAAGGCTCTGCCTGGGCCTGCTGCTTCGGCCAGGGGCTCATTTTTTCCTGGAAAGACAAAGCCATGGCCTCACCCCACGCCTGCACTTTGCCACGGCAGGCAGCCCAGATGTAGGAAAGGCTCTGTGGAGTCAGAAGTGCCGAGACAGGCAGATGGCACCAGAGGGTTTGGGGGCCAGGGCGCAACTGGGCTAGCCCCTCCTCCCGGGAGTCGGGGAGGCCCGGCCTTCCTAGTGCCCAGGCCACGGCTCCGGGGAGAAACCCGCCATGGAGGGCACGCGGGAGGCCCTCTGCCTGAGGTGGCAGGTGTCACGCCAGGGCCACTGCAAGCCTGGCTCGGCTTGCCTGCTTTCTCCAAAGGAGGCTGGCCGACCAGCCGAACCTGGCACCTGGGCCAGGCCCCTTCCAAGGGGACGAGTTCCAGAGGATAGAGCCCTGGGGGAGGCTGCCAAGTCTCCTGGGGCGTGTGCTGGGCCCCCGTCAGAGGAGGAAGCAGCCTGGTAAACGGTGTGCCAGGCCTGAGATCTGGAGGCCTCCCACACCCGGGTCCCTGTCCTGCCCAGGCCCCCCGAGGGAGGACGTTGGTCGGGGAGTGGCGAGCGGGGTGGGGCTGGCGCCGAGCCTGCCCTTGGATGCCCCGGGGAAGGGCGCCGGGGGATGGGCTGCCCCTCGCCAGGTCTGAGGGACCGACCCAGCTCGGGGCTGTCGGGGGCAGAGAGAGAAACCCCCTCCGCCCTTTCCCTTCAGGTTCTTAGGGCTGGCCAAATCCTTCCCAAGACAGCTTGTCTGGAGAAAATCAGACCCAGCTGAAGAACATGTGTCCATGGGGGAAACCCGGGAAACTGAGTCTCCCCACACAATAGCAGAGATTCTCATCTTGCATCCTCTCCTGAGCTAATGACAAAGGTGGATGTCCCGGGTGGGTGGGCCTGTGGAATGGGAGAGGGGAGGAAGTCTATTGTCATGCAGAGGGACATGGAAAGACTTGTCTGAAGCTTATCCCCTGCACTGGGGTCAGGTCGGGAAGGGACGGCACAGAGGTGAGCAGGAACCAACCGGCCTCTCTGTGGTGGGGCTGGCCCCGGGGCAGGCGTGGGGGTGATGGCTGGAAGTGGGATGGCGCGTGAGTTGGCACCAGCCAGCGGTGGAGGCAGAAACTCAGAGGTCAGGGATCTCTCTCTCTGTCTCTGTCTCTGTCTCTCTCCCTCAGGGAGCTGAGGAGAGTAAGGTGGCGCCCCCTGCCCACCTCGCCTACCTCTCCATGGGCCCTTCTTTCTCTGGCCGCTCCGGGAGCCCTGCGGGCTTGGGTTCAACCCCCCACACACCGCACAGGCCAAGGGCGCATGCGCGACCGCCGGGGCCTAGGGCTGGCCTGGGGGGGGTGGGGGGGGTCCTCAGTGAAGGCCACGCCCTCCCTCCAGGCTCTGACCCAGCTGCAGCTCTTCCATCGCCACCCTTCTGGACTCGGCTTCAGCTGTCTCCCTCCCCTCCCCCACTCCCACTCAGCTTGCAGGCCGCTTCCCTGCCTTGAAAGCATGCCTCTGGCCCTGAGGGCCACAGACCTACTGGGCTTCAAGCTCAAGGCTCTGCCTGGGCCTGCTGCTTCGGCCAGGGGCTCATTTTTTCCTGGAAAGACAAAGCCATGGCCTCACCCCACGCCTGCACTTTGCCACGGCAGGCAGCCCAGATGTAGGAAAGGCTCTGTGGAGTCAGAAGTGCCGAGACAGGCAGATGGCACCAGAGGGTTTGGGGGCCAGGGCGCAACTGGGCTAGCCCCTCCTCCCGGGAGTCGGGGAGGCCCGGCCTTCCTAGTGCCCAGGCCACGGCTCCGGGGAGAAACCCGCCATGGAGGGCACGCGGGAGGCCCTCTGCCTGAGGTGGCAGGTGTCACGCCAGGGCCACTGCAAGCCTGGCTCGGCTTGCCTGCTTTCTCCAAAGGAGGCTGGCCGACCAGCCGAACCTGGCACCTGGGCCAGGCCCCTTCCAAGGGGACGAGTTCCAGAGGATAGAGCCCTGGGGGAGGCTGCCAAGTCTCCTGGGGCGTGTGCTGGGCCCCCGTCAGAGGAGGAAGCAGCCTGGTAAACGGTGTGCCAGGCCTGAGATCTGGAGGCCTCCCACACCCGGGTCCCTGTCCTGCCCAGGCCCCCCGAGGGAGGACGTTGGTCGGGGAGTGGCGAGCGGGGTGGGGCTGGCGCCGAGCCTGCCCTTGGATGCCCCGGGGAAGGGCGCCGGGGGATGGGCTGCCCCTCGCCAGGTCTGAGGGACCGACCCAGCTCGGGGCTGTCGGGGGCAGAGAGAGAACCCCCCTCCGCCCTTTCCCTTCAGGTTCTTAGGGCTGGCCAAATCCTTCCCAAGACAGCTTGTCTGGAGAAAATCAGACCCAGCTGAAGAACATGTGTCCATGGGGGAAACCCGGGAAACTGAGTCTCCCCACACAATAGCAGAGATTCTCATCTTGCATCCTCTCCTGAGCTAATGACAAAGGTGGATGTCCCGGGTGGGTGGGCCTGTGGAATGGGAGAGGGGAGGAAGTCTATTGTCATGCAGAGGGACATGGAAAGACTTGTCTGAAGCTTATCCCCTGCACTGGGGTCAGGTCGGGAAGGGACGGCACAGAGGTGAGCAGGAACCAACCGGCCTCTCTGTGGTGGGGCTGGCCCCGGGGCAGGCGTGGGGGTGATGGCTGGAAGTGGGATGGCGCGTGAGTTGGCACCAGCCAGCGGTGGAGGCAGAGACTCAGAGGTCAGGGATCTCTCTCTCTGTCTCTGTCTCTGTCTCTCTCCCTCAGGGAGCTGAGGAGAGTAAGGTGGCGCCCCCTGCCCACCTCGCCTACCTCTCCATGGGCCCTTCTTTCTCTGGCCGCTCCGGGAGCCCTGCGGGCTTGGGTTCAACCCCCCACACACCGCACAGGCCAAGGGCGCATGCGCGACCGCCGGGGCCTAGGGCTGGCCTGGGGGGGGTGGGGGGGGTCCTCAGTGAAGGCCACGCCCTCCCTCCAGGCTCTGACCCAGCTGCAGCTCTTCCATCGCCACCCTTCTGGACTCGGCTTCAGCTGTCTCCCTCCCCTCCCCCACTCCCACTCAGCTTGCAGGCCGCTTCCCTGCCTTGAAAGCATGGCTCTGGCCCTGAGGGCCACAGACCTACTGGGCTTCAAGCTCAAGGCTCTGCCTGGGCCTGCTGCTTCGGCCAGGGGCTCATTTTTTCCTGGAAAGACAAAGCCATGGCCTCACCCCACGCCTGCACTTTGCCACGGCAGGCAGCCCAGATGTAGGAAAGGCTCTGTGGAGTCAGAAGTGCCGAGACAGGCAGATGGCACCAGAGGGTTTGGGGGCCAGGGCGCAACTGGGCTAGCCCCTCCTCCCGGGAGTCGGGGAGGCCCGGCCTTCCTAGTGCCCAGGCCACGGCTCCGGGGAGAAACCCGCCATGGAGGGCACGCGGGAGGCCCTCTGCCTGAGGTGGCAGGTGTCACGCCAGGGCCACTGCAAGCCTGGCTCGGCTTGCCTGCTTTCTCCAAAGGAGGCTGGCCGACCAGCCGAACCTGGCACCTGGGCCAGGCCCCTTCCAAGGGGACGAGTTCCAGAGGATAGAGCCCTGGGGGAGGCTGCCAAGTCTCCTGGGGCGTGTGCTGGGCCCCCGTCAGAGGAGGAAGCAGCCTGGTAAACGGTGTGCCAGGCCTGAGATCTGGAGGCCTCCCACACCCGGGTCCCTGTCCTGCCCAGGCCCCCCGAGGGAGGACGTTGGTCGGGGAGTGGCGAGCGGGGTGGGGCTGGCGCCGAGCCTGCCCTTGGATGCCCCGGGGAAGGGCGCCGGGGGATGGGCTGCCCCTCGCCAGGTCTGAGGGACCGACCCAGCTCGGGGCTGTCGGGGGCAGAGAGAGAACCCCCCTCCGCCCTTTCCCTTCAGGTTCTTAGGGCTGGCCAAATCCTTCCCAAGACAGCTTGTCTGGAGAAAATCAGACCCAGCTGAAGAACATGTGTCCATGGGGGAAACCCGGGAAACTGAGTCTCCCCACACAATAGCAGAGATTCTCATCTTGCATCCTCTCCTGAGCTAATGACAAAGGTGGATGTCCCGGGTGGGCCTGTGGAATGGGAGAGGGGAGGAAGTCTATTGTCATGCAGAGGGACATGGAAAGACTTGTCTGAAGCTTATCCCCTGCACTGGGGTCAGGTCGGGAAGGGACGGCACAGAGGTGAGCAGGAACCAACCGGCCTCTCTGTGGTGGGGCTGGCCCCGGGGCAGGCGTGGGGGTGATGGCTGGAAGTGGGATGGCGCGTGAGTTGGCACCAGCCAGCGGTGGAGGCAGAGACTCAGAGGTCAGGGATCTCTCTCTCTGTCTCTGTCTCTCTCTCTCTCCCTCAGGGAGCTGAGCAGAGTAAGGTGGCGCCCCCTGCCCACCTCGCCTACCTCTCCATGGGCCCTTCTTTCTCTGGCCGCTCCGGGAGCCCTGCGGGCTTGGGTTCAACCCCCCACACACCGCACAGGCCAAGGGCGCATGCGCGACCGCCGGGGCCTAGGGCTGGCCTGGGGGGGGGGTCCTCAGTGAAGGCCCCGCCCTCCATCCAGGCTCTGACCCAGCTGCAGCTCTTCCATCGCCGCCCTTCTGGACTCGGCTTCAGCTGTCTCCCTCCCCTCCCCCACTCCCACTCAGCTTGCAGGCCGCTTCCCTGCCTTGAAAGCATGGCTCTGGCCCTGAGGGCCACAGACCTACTGGGCTTCAAGCTCAAGGCTCTGCCTGGGCCTGCTGCTTCGGCCAGGGGCTCATTTTTTCCTGGAAAGACAAAGCCATGGCCTCACCCCACGCCTGCACTTTGCCACGGCAGGCAGCCCAGATGTAGGAAAGGCTCTGTGGAGTCAGAAGTGCCGAGACAGGCAGATGGCACCAGAGGGTTTGGGGGCCAGGGCGCAACTGGGCTAGCCCCTCCTCCCGGGAGTCGGGGAGGCCCGGCCTTCCTAGTGCCCAGGCCACGGCTCCGGGGAGAAACCCGCCATGGAGGGCACGCGGGAGGCCCTCTGCCTGAGGTGGCAGGTGTCACGCCAGGGCCACTGCAAGCCTGGCTCGGCTTGCCTGCTTTCTCCAAAGGAGGCTGGCCGACCAGCCGAACCTGGCACCTGGGCCAGGCCCCTTCCAAGGGGACGAGTTCCAGAGGCTAGAGCCCTGGGGGCGGCTGCCAAGTCTCCTGGGGCGTGTGCTGGGCCCCCGTCAGAGGAGGAAGCAGCCTGGTAAACGGTGTGCCAGGCCTGAGATCTGGAGGCCTCCCACAGCCGGGTCCCTGTCCTGCCCAGGCCCCCCGAGGGAGGACGATGGTCGGGCAGTGGCGAGCGGGGTGGGGCTGGCGCCGAGCCTGCCCTTGGATGCCCCGGGGAAGGGCGCCGGGGGATGGGCTGCCCCTGGCCAGGTCTGAGGGACCGACCCAGCTCGGGGCTGTCGGGGGCAGAGAGAGAACCCCCCTCCGCCCTTTCCCTTCAGGTTCTTAGGGCTGGCCAAATCCTTCCCAAGACAGCTTGTCTGGAGAAAATCAGACCCAGCTGAAGAACATGTGTCCATGGGGGAAACCCGGGAAACTGAGTCTCCCCACACAATAGCAGAGATTCTCATCTTGCATCCTCTCCTGAGCTAATGACAAAGGTGGATGTCCCGGGTGGGTGGGCCTGTGGAATGGGAGAGGGGAGGAAGTCTATTGTCATGCAGAGGGACATGGAAAGACTTGTCTGAAGCTTATCCCCTGCACTGGGGTCAGGTCGGGAAGGGACGGCACAGAGGTGAGCAGGAACCAACCGGCCTCTCTGTGGTGGGGCTGGCCCCGGGGCAGGCGTGGTGGTGATGGCTGGAAGTGGGATGGCGCGTGAGTTGGCACCAGCCAGCGGTGGAGGCAGAGACTCAGAGGTCAGGGATCTCTCTCTCTGTCTCTGTCTCTGTCTCTCTCCCTCAGGGAGCTGAGGAGAGTAAGGTGGCGCCCCCTGCCCACCTCGCCTACCTCTCCATGGGCCCTTCTTTGGCCGCTCCGGGAGCCCTGCGGGCTTGGGTTCAAGCCCCCACACACCGCACAGGCCAAGGGCGCATGCGCGACCGCCGGGGCCTAGGGCTGGCCTCGGGGGGCGGGGGGGTCCTCAGTGAAGGCCCCGCCCTCCCTCCAGGCTCTGACCCAGCTGCAGCTCTTCCATCGCCGCCCTTCTGGACTCGGCTTCAGCTGTCTCCCTCCCCTCCCCCACTCCCACTCAGCTTGCAGGCCGCTTCCCTGCCTTGAAAGCATGCCTCTGGCCCTGAGGGCCACAGACCTACTGGGCTTCAAGCTCAAGGCTCTGCCTGGGCCTGCTGCTTCGGCCAGGGGCTCATTTTTTCCTGGAAAGACAAAGCCATGGCCTCACCCCACGCCTGCACTTTGCCACGGCAGGCAGCCCAGATGTAGGAAAGGCTCTGTGGAGTCAGAAGTGCCGAGACAGGCAGATGGCACCAGAGGGTTTGGGGGCCAGGGCGCAACTGGGCTAGCCCCTCCTCCCGGGAGTCGGGGAGGCCCGGCCTTCCTAGTGCCCAGGCCACGGCTCCGGGGAGAAACCCGCCATGGAGGGCACGCGGGAGGCCCTCTGCCTGAGGTGGCAGGTGTCACGCCAGGGCCACTGCAAGCCTGGCTCGGCTTGCCTGCTTTCTCCAAAGGAGGCTGGCCGACCAGCCGAACCTGGCACCTGGGCCAGGCCCCTTCCAAGGGGACGAGTTCCAGAGGCTAGAGCCCTGGGGGCGGCTGCCAAGTCTCCTGGGGCGTGTGCTGGGCCCCCGTCAGAGGAGGAAGCAGCCTGGTAAACGGTGTGCCAGGCCTGAGATCTGGAGGCCTCCCACACCCGGGTCCCTGTCCTGCCCAGGCCCCCCGAGGGAGGACGATGGTCGGGCAGTGGCGAGCGGGGTGGGGCTGGCGCCGAGCCTGCCCTTGGATGCCCCGGGGGAAGGGCGCCGGGGGATGGGCTGCCCCTGGCCAGGTCTGAGGGACCGACCCAGCTCGGGGCTGTCGGGGGCAGAGAGAGAACCCCCCTCCGCCCTTTCCCTTCAGGTTCTTAGGGCTGGCCAAATCCTTCCCAAGACAGCTTGTCTGGAGAAAATCAGACCCAGCTGAAGAACATGTGTCCATGGGGGAAACTCGGGAAACTGAGTCTACCCACACAATAGCAGAGATTCTCATCTTGCATTCTCTCCTGAGCTAATGACAAAGGTGGATGTCCCGGGTGGGTGGGCCTGTGGAATGGGAGAGGGGAGGAAGTCTATTGTCATGCAGAGGGACATGGAAAGACTTGTCTGAAGCTTATCCCCTGCACTGGGGTCAGGTCGGGAAGGGACGGCACAGAGGTGAGCAGGAACCAAGCGGCCTCTCTGTGGTGGGGCTGGCCCCGGGGCAGGCGTGGGGGTGATGGCTGGAAGTGGGATGGCGCGTGAGTTGGCACCAGCCAGCGGTGGAGGCAGAGACTCAGAGGTCAGGGATCTCTCTCTCTGTCTCTGTCTCTGTCTCTCTCCCTCAGGGAGCTGAGGAGAGTAAGGTGGCGCCCCCTGCCCACCTCGCCTACCTCTCCATGGGCCCTTCTTTCTCTGGCCGCTCCGGGAGCCCTGCGGGCTTGGGTTCAACCCCCCACACACCGCACAGGCCAAGGGCGCATGCGCGACCGCCGGGGCCTAGGGCTGGCCTGCGGGGGGGTGGGGGGGTCCTCAGTGAAGGCCACGCCCTCCCTCCAGGCTCTGACCCAGCTGCAGCTCTTCCATCGCCGCCCTTCTGGACTCGGCTTCAGCTGTCTCCCTCCCCTCCCCCACTCCCACTCAGCTTGCAGGCCGCTTCCCTGCCTTGAAAGCATGGCTCTGGCCCTGAGGGCCACAGACCTACTGGGCTTCAAGCTCAAGGCTCTGCCTGGGCCTGCTGCTTCGGCCAGGGGCTCATTTTTTCCTGGAAAGACAAAGCCATGGCCTCACCCCACGCCTGCACTTTGCCACGGCAGGCAGCCCAGATGTAGGAAAGGCTCTGTGGAGTCAGAAGTGCCGAGACAGGCAGATGGCACCAGAGGGTTTGGGGCCAGGGCGCAACTGGGCTAGCCCCTCCTCCCGGGAGTCGGGGAGGCCCGGCCTTCCTAGTGCCCAGGCCACGGCTCCGGGGAGAAACCCGCCATGGAGGGCACGCGGGAGGCCCTCTGCCTGAGGTGGCAGGTGTCACGCCAGGGCCACTGCAAGCCTGGCTCGGCTTGCCTGCTTTCTCCAAAGGAGGCTGGCCGACCAGCCGAACCTGGCACCTGGGCCAGGCCCCTTCCAAGGGGACGAGTTCCAGAGGCTAGAGCCCTGGGGGCGGCTGCCAAGTCTCCTGGGGCGTGTGCTGGGCCCCCGTCAGAGGAGGAAGCAGCCTGGTAAACGGTGTGCCAGGCCTGAGATCTGGAGGCCTCCCACACCCGGGTCCCTGTCCTGCCCAGGCCCCCCGAGGGAGGACGATGGTCGGGCAGTGGCGAGCGGGGTGGGGCTGGCGCCGAGCCTGCCCTTGGATGCCCCGGGGAAGGGCGCCGGGGGATGGGCTGCCCCTGGCCAGGTCTGAGGGACCGACCCAGCTCGGGGCTGTCGGGGGCAGAGAGAGAACCCCCCTCCGCCCTTTCCCTTCAGGTTCTTAGGGCTGGCCAAATCCTTCCCAAGACAGCTTGTCTGGAGAAAATCAGACCCAGCTGAAGAACATGTGTCCATGGGGGAAACTCGGGAAACTGAGTCTACCCACACAATAGCAGAGATTCTCATCTTGCATTCTCTCCTGAGCTAATGACAAAGGTGGATGTCCCGGGTGGGTGGGCCTGTGGAATGGGAGAGGGGAGGAAGTCTATTGTCATGCAGAGGGACATGGAAAGACTTGTCTGAAGCTTATCCCCTGCACTGGGGTCAGGTCGGGAAGGGACGGCACAGAGGTGAGCAGGAACCAAGCGGCCTCTCTGTGGTGGGGCTGGCCCCGGGGCAGGCGTGGGGGTGATGGCTGGAAGTGGGATGGCGCGTGAGTTGGCACCAGCCAGCGGTGGAGGCAGAGACTCAGAGGTCAGGGATCTCTCTCTCTGTCTCTGTCTCTGTCTCTCTCCCTCAGGGAGCTGAGGAGAGTAAGGTGGCGCCCCCTGCCCACCTCGCCTACCTCTCCATGGGCCCTTCTTTCTCTGGCCGCTCCGGGAGCCCTGCGGGCTTGGGTTCAACCCCCCACACACCGCACAGGCCAAGGGCGCATGCGCGACCGCCGGGGCCTAGGGCTGGCCTGCGGGGGGGTGGGGGGGTCCTCAGTGAAGGCCACGCCCTCCCTCCAGGCTCTGACCCAGCTGCAGCTCTTCCATCGCCGCCCTTCTGGACTCGGCTTCAGCTGTCTCCCTCCCCTCCCCCACTCCCACTCAGCTTGCAGGCCGCTTCCCTGCCTTGAAAGCATGGCTCTGGCCCTGAGGGCCACAGACCTACTGGGCTTCAAGCTCAAGGCTCTGCCTGGGCCTGCTGCTTCGGCCAGGGGCTCATTTTTTCCTGGAAAGACAAAGCCATGGCCTCACCCCACGCCTGCACTTTGCCACGGCAGGCAGCCCAGATGTAGGAAAGGCTCTGTGGAGTCAGAAGTGCCGAGACAGGCAGATGGCACCAGAGGGTTTGGGGCCAGGGCGCAACTGGGCTAGCCCCTCCTCCCGGGAGTCGGGGAGGCCCGGCCTTCCTAGTGCCCAGGCCACGGCTCCGGGGAGAAACCCGCCATGGAGGGCACGCGGGAGGCCCTCTGCCTGAGGTGGCAGGTGTCACGCCAGGGCCACTGCAAGCCTGGCTCGGCTTGCCTGCTTTCTCCAAAGGAGGCTGGCCGACCAGCCGAACCTGGCACCTGGGCCAGGCCCCTTCCAAGGGGACGAGTTCCAGAGGCTAGAGCCCTGGGGGCGGCTGCCAAGTCTCCTGGGGCGTGTGCTGGGCCCCCGTCAGAGGAGGAAGCAGCCTGGTAAACGGTGTGCCAGGCCTGAGATCTGGAGGCCTCCCACACCCGGGTCCCTGTCCTGCCCAGGCCCCCCGAGGGAGGACGTTGGTCGGGGAGTGGCGAGCGGGGTGGGGCTGGCGCCGAGCCTGCCCTTGGATGCCCCGGGGAAGGGCGCCGGGGGATGGGCTGCCCCTCGCCAGGTCTGAGGGACCGACCCAGCTCGGGGCTGTCGGGGGCAGAGAGAGAACCCCCCTCCGCCCTTTCCCTTCAGGTTCTTAGGGCTGGCCAAATCCTTCCCAAGACAGCTTGTCTGGAGAAAATCAGACCCAGCTGAAGAACATGTGTCCATGGGGGAAACCCGGGAAACTGAGTCTCCCCACACAATAGCAGAGATTCTCATCTTGCATCCTCTCCTGAGCTAAGGACAAAGGTGGATGTCCCGGGTGGGTGGGCCTGTGGAATGGGAGAGGGGAGGAAGTCTATTGTCATGCAGAGGGACATGGAAAGACTTGTCTGAAGCTTATCCCCTGCACTGGGGTCAGGTTGGGAAGGGACGGCACAGAGGTGAGCAGGAACCAACCGGCCTCTCTGTGGTGGGGCTGGCCCCGGGGCAGGCGTGGGGGTGATGGCTGGAAGTGGGATGGCGCGTGAGTTGGCACCAGCCAGCGGTGGAGGCAGAGACTCAGAGGTCAGGGATCTCTCTCTCTGTCTCTGTCTCTGTCTCTCTCCCTCAGGGAGCTGAGGAGAGTAAGGTGGCGCCCCCTGCCCACCTCGCCTACCTCTCCATGGGCCCTTCTTTCTCTGGCCGCTCCGGGAGCCCTGCGGGCTTGGGTTCAACCCCCCACACACCGCACAGGCCAAGGGCGCATGCGCGACCGCCGGGGCCTAGGGCTGGCCTGGGGGGGGTGGGGGGGGTCCTCAGTGAAGGCCACGCCCTCCCTCCAGGCTCTGACCCAGCTGCAGCTCTTCCATCGCCACCCTTCTGGACTCGGCTTCAGCTGTCTCCCTCCCCTCCCCCACTCCCACTCAGCTTGCAGGCCGCTTCCCTGCCTTGAAAGCATGGCTCTGGCCCTGAGGGCCACAGACCTACTGGGCTTCAAGCTCAAGGCTCTGCCTGGGCCTGCTGCTTCGGCCAGGGGCTCATTTTTTCCTGGAAAGACAAAGCCATGGCCTCACCCCACGCCTGCACTTTGCCACGGCAGGCAGCCCAGATGTAGGAAAGGCTCTGTGGAGTCAGAAGTGCCGAGACAGGCAGATGGCACCAGAGGGTTTGGGGGCCAGGGCGCAACTGGGCTAGCCCCTCCTCCCGGGAGTCGGGGAGGCCCGGCCTTCCTAGTGCCCAGGCCACGGCTCCGGGGAGAAACCCGCCATGGAGGGCACGCGGGAGGCCCTCTGCCTGAGGTGGCAGGTGTCACGCCAGGGCCACTGCAAGCCTGGCTCGGCTTGCCTGCTTTCTCCAAAGGAGGCTGGCCGACCAGCCGAACCTGGCACCTGGGCCAGGCCCCTTCCAAGGGGACGAGTTCCAGAGGATAGAGCCCTGGGGGAGGCTGCCAAGTCTCCTGGGGCGTGTGCTGGGCCCCCGTCAGAGGAGGAAGCAGCCTGGTAAACGGTGTGCCAGGCCTGAGATCTGGAGGCCTCCCACACCCGGGTCCCTGTCCTGCCCAGGCCCCCCGAGGGAGGACGTTGGTCGGGGAGTGGCGAGCGGGGTGGGGCTGGCGCCGAGCCTGCCCTTGGATGCCCCGGGGAAGGGCGCCGGGGGATGGGCTGCCCCTCGCCAGGTCTGAGGGACCGACCCAGCTCGGGGCTGTCGGGGGCAGAGAGAGAACCCCCCTCCGCCCTTTCCCTTCAGGTTCTTAGGGCTGGCCAAATCCTTCCCAAGACAGCTTGTCTGGAGAAAATCAGACCCAGCTGAAGAACATGTGTCCATGGGGGAAACCCGGGAAACTGAGTCTCCCCACACAATAGCAGAGATTCTCATCTTGCATCCTCTCCTGAGCTAATGACAAAGGTGGATGTCCCGGGTGGGTGGGCCTGTGGAATGGGAGAGGGGAGGAAGTCTATTGTCATGCAGAGGGACATGGAAAGACTTGTCTGAAGCTTATCCCCTGCACTGGGGTCAGGTCGGGAAGGGACGGCACAGAGGTGAGCAGGAACCAACCGGCCTCTCTGTGGTGGGGCTGGCCCCGGGGCAGGCGTGGGGGTGATGGCTGGAAGTGGGATGGCGCGTGAGTTGGCACCAGCCAGCGGTGGAGGCAGAGACTCAGAGGTCAGGGATCTCTCTCTCTGTCTCTGTCTCTGTCTCTCTCCCTCAGGGAGCTGAGGAGAGTAAGGTGGCGCCCCCTGCCCACCTCGCCTACCTCTCCATGGGCCCTTCTTTCTCTGGCCGCTCCGGGAGCCCTGCGGGCTTGGGTTCAACCCCCCACACACCGCACAGGCCAAGGGCGCATGCGCGACCGCCGGGGCCTAGGGCTGGCCTGGGGGGGGTGGGGGGGGTCCTCAGTGAAGGCCACGCCCTCCCTCCAGGCTCTGACCCAGCTGCAGCTCTTCCATCGCCACCCTTCTGGACTCGGCTTCAGCTGTCTCCCTCCCCTCCCCCACTCCCACTCAGCTTGCAGGCCGCTTCCCTGCCTTGAAAGCATGCCTCTGGCCCTGAGGGCCACAGACCTACTGGGCTTCAAGCTCAAGGCTCTGCCTGGGCCTGCTGCTTCGGCCAGGGGCTCATTTTTTCCTGGAAAGACAAAGCCATGGCCTCACCCCACGCCTGCACTTTGCCACGGCAGGCAGCCCAGATGTAGGAAAGGCTCTGTGGAGTCAGAAGTGCCGAGACAGGCAGATGGCACCAGAGGGTTTGGGGCCAGGGCGCAACTGGGCTAGCCCCTCCTCCCGGGAGTCGGGGAGGCCCGGCCTTCCTAGTGCCCAGGCCACGGCTCCGGGGAGAAACCCGCCATGGAGGGCACGCGGGAGGCCCTCTGCCTGAGGTGGCAGGTGTCACGCCAGGGCCACTGCAAGCCTGGCTCGGCTTGCCTGCTTTCTCCAAAGGAGGCTGGCCGACCAGCCGAACCTGGCACCTGGGCCAGGCCCCTTCCAAGGGGACGAGTTCCAGAGGCTAGAGCCCTGGGGGCGGCTGCCAAGTCTCCTGGGGCGTGTGCTGGGCCCCCGTCAGAGGAGGAAGCAGCCTGGTAAACGGTGTGCCAGGCCTGAGATCTGGAGGCCTCCCACACCCGGGTCCCTGTCCTGCCCAGGCCCCCCGAGGGAGGACGTTGGTCGGGGAGTGGCGAGCGGGGTGGGGCTGGCGCCGAGCCTGCCCTTGGATGCCCCGGGGAAGGGCGCCGGGGGATGGGCTGCCCCTCGCCAGGTCTGAGGGACCGACCCAGCTCGGGGCTGTCGGGGGCAGAGAGAGAACCCCCCTCCGCCCTTTCCCTTCAGGTTCTTAGGGCTGGCCAAATCCTTCCCAAGACAGCTTGTCTGGAGAAAATCAGACCCAGCTGAAGAACATGTGTCCATGGGGGAAACCCGGGAAACTGAGTCTCCCCACACAATAGCAGAGATTCTCATCTTGCATCCTCTCCTGAGCTAAGGACAAAGGTGGATGTCCCGGGTGGGTGGGCCTGTGGAATGGGAGAGGGGAGGAAGTCTATTGTCATGCAGAGGGACATGGAAAGACTTGTCTGAAGCTTATCCCCTGCACTGGGGTCAGGTTGGGAAGGGACGGCACAGAGGTGAGCAGGAACCAACCGGCCTCTCTGTGGTGGGGCTGGCCCCGGGGCAGGCGTGGGGGTGATGGCTGGAAGTGGGATGGCGCGTGAGTTGGCACCAGCCAGCGGTGGAGGCAGAGACTCAGAGGTCAGGGATCTCTCTCTCTGTCTCTGTCTCTGTCTCTCTCCCTCAGGGAGCTGAGGAGAGTAAGGTGGCGCCCCCTGCCCACCTCGCCTACCTCTCCATGGGCCCTTCTTTCTCTGGCCGCTCCGGGAGCCCTGCGGGCTTGGGTTCAACCCCCCACACACCGCACAGGCCAAGGGCGCATGCGCGACCGCCGGGGCCTAGGGCTGGCCTGGGGGGGGTGGGGGGGGTCCTCAGTGAAGGCCACGCCCTCCCTCCAGGCTCTGACCCAGCTGCAGCTCTTCCATCGCCACCCTTCTGGACTCGGCTTCAGCTGTCTCCCTCCCCTCCCCCACTCCCACTCAGCTTGCAGGCCGCTTCCCTGCCTTGAAAGCATGCCTCTGGCCCTGAGGGCCACAGACCTACTGGGCTTCAAGCTCAAGGCTCTGCCTGGGCCTGCTGCTTCGGCCAGGGGCTCATTTTTTCCTGGAAAGACAAAGCCATGGCCTCACCCCACGCCTGCACTTTGCCACGGCAGGCAGCCCAGATGTAGGAAAGGCTCTGTGGAGTCAGAAGTGCCGAGACAGGCAGATGGCACCAGAGGGTTTGGGGCCAGGGCGCAACTGGGCTAGCCCCTCCTCCCGGGAGTCGGGGAGGCCCGGCCTTCCTAGTGCCCAGGCCACGGCTCCGGGGAGAAACCCGCCATGGAGGGCACGCGGGAGGCCCTCTGCCTGAGGTGGCAGGTGTCACGCCAGGGCCACTGCAAGCCTGGCTCGGCTTGCCTGCTTTCTCCAAAGGAGGCTGGCCGACCAGCCGAACCTGGCACCTGGGCCAGGCCCCTTCCAAGGGGACGAGTTCCAGAGGCTAGAGCCCTGGGGGCGGCTGCCAAGTCTCCTGGGGCGTGTGCTGGGCCCCCGTCAGAGGAGGAAGCAGCCTGGTAAACGGTGTGCCAGGCCTGAGATCTGGAGGCCTCCCACACCCGGGTCCCTGTCCTGCCCAGGCCCCCCGAGGGAGGACGTTGGTCGGGGAGTGGCGAGCGGGGTGGGGCTGGCGCCGAGCCTGCCCTTGGATGCCCCGGGGAAGGGCGCCGGGGGATGGGCTGCCCCTCGCCAGGTCTGAGGGACCGACCCAGCTCGGGGCTGTCGGGGGCAGAGAGAGAACCCCCCTCCGCCCTTTCCCTTCAGGTTCTTAGGGCTGGCCAAATCCTTCCCAAGACAGCTTGTCTGGAGAAAATCAGACCCAGCTGAAGAACATGTGTCCATGGGGGAAACCCGGGAAACTGAGTCTCCCCACACAATAGCAGAGATTCTCATCTTGCATCCTCTCCTGAGCTAAGGACAAAGGTGGATGTCCCGGGTGGGTGGGCCTGTGGAATGGGAGAGGGGAGGAAGTCTATTGTCATGCAGAGGGACATGGAAAGACTTGTCTGAAGCTTATCCCCTGCACTGGGGTCAGGTTGGGAAGGGACGGCACAGAGGTGAGCAGGAACCAACCGGCCTCTCTGTGGTGGGGCTGGCCCCGGGGCAGGCGTGGGGGTGATGGCTGGAAGTGGGATGGCGCGTGAGTTGGCACCAGCCAGCGGTGGAGGCAGAGACTCAGAGGTCAGGGATCTCTCTCTCTGTCTCTGTCTCTGTCTCTCTCCCTCAGGGAGCTGAGGAGAGTAAGGTGGCGCCCCCTGCCCACCTCGCCTACCTCTCCATGGGCCCTTCTTTCTCTGGCCGCTCCGGGAGCCCTGCGGGCTTGGGTTCAACCCCCCACACACCGCACAGGCCAAGGGCGCATGCGCGACCGCCGGGGCCTAGGGCTGGCCTGGGGGGGGTGGGGGGGGGTCCTCAGTGAAGGCCACGCCCTCCCTCCAGGCTCTGACCCAGCTGCAGCTCTTCCATCGCCACCCTTCTGGACTCGGCTTCAGCTGTCTCCCTCCCCTCCCCCACTCCCACTCAGCTTGCAGGCCGCTTCCCTGCCTTGAAAGCATGGCTCTGGCCCTGAGGGCCACAGACCTACTGGGCTTCAAGCTCAAGGCTCTGCCTGGGCCTGCTGCTTCGGCCAGGGGCTCATTTTTTCCTGGAAAGACAAAGCCATGGCCTCACCCCACGCCTGCACTTTGCCACGGCAGGCAGCCCAGATGTAGGAAAGGCTCTGTGGAGTCAGAAGTGCCGAGACAGGCAGATGGCACCAGAGGGTTTGGGGGCCAGGGCGCAACTGGGCTAGCCCCTCCTCCCGGGAGTCGGGGAGGCCCGGCCTTCCTAGTGCCCAGGCCACGGCTCCGGGGAGAAACCCGCCATGGAGGGCACGCGGGAGGCCCTCTGCCTGAGGTGGCAGGTGTCACGCCAGGGCCACTGCAAGCCTGGCTCGGCTTGCCTGCTTTCTCCAAAGGAGGCTGGCCGACCAGCCGAACCTGGCACCTGGGCCAGGCCCCTTCCAAGGGGACGAGTTCCAGAGGATAGAGCCCTGGGGGAGGCTGCCAAGTCTCCTGGGGCGTGTGCTGGGCCCCCGTCAGAGGAGGAAGCAGCCTGGTAAACGGTGTGCCAGGCCTGAGATCTGGAGGCCTCCCACACCCGGGTCCCTGTCCTGCCCAGGCCCCCCGAGGGAGGACGTTGGTCGGGGAGTGGCGAGCGGGGTGGGGCTGGCGCCGAGCCTGCCCTTGGATGCCCCGGGGAAGGGCGCCGGGGGATGGGCTGCCCCTCGCCAGGTCTGAGGGACCGACCCAGCTCGGGGCTGTCGGGGGCAGAGAGAGAACCCCCCTCCGCCCTTTCCCTTCAGGTTCTTAGGGCTGGCCAAATCCTTCCCAAGACAGCTTGTCTGGAGAAAATCAGACCCAGCTGAAGAACATGTGTCCATGGGGGAAACCCGGGAAACTGAGTCTCCCCACACAATAGCAGAGATTCTCATCTTGCATCCTCTCCTGAGCTAATGACAAAGGTGGATGTCCCGGGTGGGTGGGCCTGTGGAATGGGAGAGGGGAGGAAGTCTATTGTCATGCAGAGGGACATGGAAAGACTTGTCTGAAGCTTATCCCCTGCACTGGGGTCAGGTCGGGAAGGGACGGCACAGAGGTGAGCAGGAACCAACCGGCCTCTCTGTGGTGGGGCTGGCCCCGGGGCAGGCGTGGGGGTGATGGCTGGAAGTGGGATGGCGCGTGAGTTGGCACCAGCCAGCGGTGGAGGCAGAGACTCAGAGGTCAGGGATCTCTCTCTCTGTCTCTGTCTCTGTCTCTCTCCCTCAGGGAGCTGAGGAGAGTAAGGTGGCGCCCCCTGCCCACCTCGCCTACCTCTCCATGGGCCCTTCTTTCTCTGGCCGCTCCGGGAGCCCTGCGGGCTTGGGTTCAACCCCCCACACACCGCACAGGCCAAGGGCGCATGCGCGACCGCCGGGGCCTAGGGCTGGCCTGGGGGGGGTGGGGGGGGTCCTCAGTGAAGGCCACGCCCTCCCTCCAGGCTCTGACCCAGCTGCAGCTCTTCCATCGCCACCCTTCTGGACTCGGCTTCAGCTGTCTCCCTCCCCTCCCCCACTCCCACTCAGCTTGCAGGCCGCTTCCCTGCCTTGAAAGCATGGCTCTGGCCCTGAGGGCCACAGACCTACTGGGCTTCAAGCTCAAGGCTCTGCCTGGGCCTGCTGCTTCGGCCAGGGGCTCATTTTTTCCTGGAAAGACAAAGCCATGGCCTCACCCCACGCCTGCACTTTGCCACGGCAGGCAGCCCAGATGTAGGAAAGGCTCTGTGGAGTCAGAAGTGCCGAGACAGGCAGATGGCACCAGAGGGTTTGGGGGCCAGGGCGCAACTGGGCTAGCCCCTCCTCCCGGGAGTCGGGGAGGCCCGGCCTTCCTAGTGCCCAGGCCACGGCTCCGGGGAGAAACCCGCCATGGAGGGCACGCGGGAGGCCCTCTGCCTGAGGTGGCAGGTGTCACGCCAGGGCCACTGCAAGCCTGGCTCGGCTTGCCTGCTTTCTCCAAAGGAGGCTGGCCGACCAGCCGAACCTGGCACCTGGGCCAGGCCCCTTCCAAGGGGACGAGTTCCAGAGGATAGAGCCCTGGGGGAGGCTGCCAAGTCTCCTGGGGCGTGTGCTGGGCCCCCGTCAGAGGAGGAAGCAGCCTGGTAAACGGTGTGCCAGGCCTGAGATCTGGAGGCCTCCCACACCCGGGTCCCTGTCCTGCCCAGGCCCCCCGAGGGAGGACGTTGGTCGGGGAGTGGCGAGCGGGGTGGGGCTGGCGCCGAGCCTGCCCTTGGATGCCCCGGGGAAGGGCGCCGGGGGATGGGCTGCCCCTCGCCAGGTCTGAGGGACCGACCCAGCTCGGGGCTGTCGGGGGCAGAGAGAGAACCCCCCTCCGCCCTTTCCCTTCAGGTTCTTAGGGCTGGCCAAATCCTTCCCAAGACAGCTTGTCTGGAGAAAATCAGACCCAGCTGAAGAACATGTGTCCATGGGGGAAACCCGGGAAACTGAGTCTCCCCACACAATAGCAGAGATTCTCATCTTGCATCCTCTCCTGAGCTAATGACAAAGGTGGATGTCCCGGGTGGGTGGGCCTGTGGAATGGGAGAGGGGAGGAAGTCTATTGTCATGCAGAGGGACATGGAAAGACTTGTCTGAAGCTTATCCCCTGCACTGGGGTCAGGTCGGGAAGGGACGGCACAGAGGTGAGCAGGAACCAACCGGCCTCTCTGTGGTGGGGCTGGCCCCGGGGCAGGCGTGGGGGTGATGGCTGGAAGTGGGATGGCGCGTGAGTTGGCACCAGCCAGCGGTGGAGGCAGAGACTCAGAGGTCAGGGATCTCTCTCTCTGTCTCTGTCTCTGTCTCTCTCCCTCAGGGAGCTGAGGAGAGTAAGGTGGCGCCCCCTGCCCGCCTCGCCTACCTCTCCATGGGCCCTTCTTTCTCTGGCCGCTCCGGGAGCCCTGCGGGCTTGGGTTCAACCCCCCACACACCGCACAGGCCAAGGGCGCATGCGCGACCGCCGGGGCCTAGGGCTGGCCTGGGGGGGGTGGGGGGGGTCCTCAGTGAAGGCCACGCCCTCCCTCCAGGCTCTGACCCAGCTGCAGCTCTTCCATCGCCACCCTTCTGGACTCGGCTTCAGCTGTCTCCCTCCCCTCCCCCACTCCCACTCAGCTTGCAGGCCGCTTCCCTGCCTTGAAAGCATGCCTCTGGCCCTGAGGGCCACAGACCTACTGGGCTTCAAGCTCAAGGCTCTGCCTGGGCCTGCTGCTTCGGCCAGGGGCTCATTTTTTCCTGGAAAGACAAAGCCATGGCCTCACCCCACGCCTGCACTTTGCCACGGCAGGCAGCCCAGATGTAGGAAAGGCTCTGTGGAGTCAGAAGTGCCGAGACAGGCAGATGGCACCAGAGGGTTTGGGGGCCAGGGCGCAACTGGGCTAGCCCCTCCTCCCGGGAGTCGGGGAGGCCCGGCCTTCCTAGTGCCCAGGCCACGGCTCCGGGGAGAAACCCGCCATGGAGGGCACGCGGGAGGCCCTCTGCCTGAGGTGGCAGGTGTCACGCCAGGGCCACTGCAAGCCTGGCTCGGCTTGCCTGCTTTCTCCAAAGGAGGCTGGCCGACCAGCCGAACCTGGCACCTGGGCCAGGCCCCTTCCAAGGGGACGAGTTCCAGAGGATAGAGCCCTGGGGGAGGCTGCCAAGTCTCCTGGGGCGTGTGCTGGGCCCCCGTCAGAGGAGGAAGCAGCCTGGTAAACGGTGTGCCAGGCCTGAGATCTGGAGGCCTCCCACACCCGGGTCCCTGTCCTGCCCAGGCCCCCCGAGGGAGGACGTTGGTCGGGGAGTGGCGAGCGGGGTGGGGCTGGCGCCGAGCCTGCCCTTGGATGCCCCGGGGAAGGGCGCCGGGGGATGGGCTGCCCCTCGCCAGGTCTGAGGGACCGACCCAGCTCGGGGCTGTCGGGGGCAGAGAGAGAACCCCCCTCCGCCCTTTCCCTTCAGGTTCTTAGGGCTGGCCAAATCCTTCCCAAGACAGCTTGTCTGGAGAAAATCAGACCCAGCTGAAGAACATGTGTCCATGGGGGAAACCCGGGAAACTGAGTCTCCCCACACAATAGCAGAGATTCTCATCTTGCATCCTCTCCTGAGCTAATGACAAAGGTGGATGTCCCGGGTGGGTGGGCCTGTGGAATGGGAGAGGGGAGGAAGTCTATTGTCATGCAGAGGGACATGGAAAGACTTGTCTGAAGCTTATCCCCTGCACTGGGGTCAGGTCGGGAAGGGACGGCACAGAGGTGAGCAGGAACCAACCGGCCTCTCTGTGGTGGGGCTGGCCCCGGGGCAGGCGTGGGGGTGATGGCTGGAAGTGGGATGGCGCGTGAGTTGGCACCAGCCAGCGGTGGAGGCAGAGACTCAGAGGTCAGGGATCTCTCTCTCTGTCTCTGTCTCTGTCTCTCTCCCTCAGGGAGCTGAGGAGAGTAAGGTGGCGCCCCCTGCCCACCTCGCCTACCTCTCCATGGGCCCTTCTTTCTCTGGCCGCTCCGGGAGCCCTGCGGGCTTGGGTTCAACCCCCCACACACCGCACAGGCCAAGGGCGCATGCGCGACCGCCGGGGCCTAGGGCTGGCCTGGGGGGGGTGGGGGGGGTCCTCAGTGAAGGCCACGCCCTCCCTCCAGGCTCTGACCCAGCTGCAGCTCTTCCATCGCCACCCTTCTGGACTCGGCTTCAGCTGTCTCCCTCCCCTCCCCCACTCCCACTCAGCTTGCAGGCCGCTTCCCTGCCTTGAAAGCATGGCTCTGGCCCTGAGGGCCACAGACCTACTGGGCTTCAAGCTCAAGGCTCTGCCTGGGCCTGCTGCTTCGGCCAGGGGCTCATTTTTTCCTGGAAAGACAAAGCCATGGCCTCACCCCACGCCTGCACTTTGCCACGGCAGGCAGCCCAGATGTAGGAAAGGCTCTGTGGAGTCAGAAGTGCCGAGACAGGCAGATGGCACCAGAGGGTTTGGGGGCCAGGGCGCAACTGGGCTAGCCCCTCCTCCCGGGAGTCGGGGAGGCCCGGCCTTCCTAGTGCCCAGGCCACGGCTCCGGGGAGAAACCCGCCATGGAGGGCACGCGGGAGGCCCTCTGCCTGAGGTGGCAGGTGTCACGCCAGGGCCACTGCAAGCCTGGCTCGGCTTGCCTGCTTTCTCCAAAGGAGGCTGGCCGACCAGCCGAACCTGGCACCTGGGCCAGGCCCCTTCCAAGGGGACGAGTTCCAGAGGATAGAGCCCTGGGGGAGGCTGCCAAGTCTCCTGGGGCGTGTGCTGGGCCCCCGTCAGAGGAGGAAGCAGCCTGGTAAACGGTGTGCCAGGCCTGAGATCTGGAGGCCTCCCACACCCGGGTCCCTGTCCTGCCCAGGCCCCCCGAGGGAGGACGTTGGTCGGGGAGTGGCGAGCGGGGTGGGGCTGGCGCCGAGCCTGCCCTTGGATGCCCCGGGGAAGGGCGCCGGGGGATGGGCTGCCCCTCGCCAGGTCTGAGGGACCGACCCAGCTCGGGGCTGTCGGGGGCAGAGAGAGAACCCCCCTCCGCCCTTTCCCTTCAGGTTCTTAGGGCTGGCCAAATCCTTCCCAAGACAGCTTGTCTGGAGAAAATCAGACCCAGCTGAAGAACATGTGTCCATGGGGGAAACCCGGGAAACTGAGTCTCCCCACACAATAGCAGAGATTCTCATCTTGCATCCTCTCCTGAGCTAATGACAAAGGTGGATGTCCCGGGTGGGTGGGCCTGTGGAATGGGAGAGGGGAGGAAGTCTATTGTCATGCAGAGGGACATGGAAAGACTTGTCTGAAGCTTATCCCCTGCACTGGGGTCAGGTCGGGAAGGGACGGCACAGAGGTGAGCAGGAACCAACCGGCCTCTCTGTGGTGGGGCTGGCCCCGGGGCAGGCGTGGGGGTGATGGCTGGAAGTGGGATGGCGCGTGAGTTGGCACCAGCCAGCGGTGGAGGCAGAGACTCAGAGGTCAGGGATCTCTCTCTCTGTCTCTGTCTCTGTCTCTCTCCCTCAGGGAGCTGAGGAGAGTAAGGTGGCGCCCCCTGCCCACCTCGCCTACCTCTCCATGGGCCCTTCTTTCTCTGGCCGCTCCGGGAGCCCTGCGGGCTTGGGTTCAACCCCCCACACACCGCACAGGCCAAGGGCGCATGCGCGACCGCCGGGGCCTAGGGCTGGCCTGGGGGGGGTGGGGGGGGTCCTCAGTGAAGGCCACGCCCTCCCTCCAGGCTCTGACCCAGCTGCAGCTCTTCCATCGCCACCCTTCTGGACTCGGCTTCAGCTGTCTCCCTCCCCTCCCCCACTCCCACTCAGCTTGCAGGCCGCTTCCCTGCCTTGAAAGCATGGCTCTGGCCCTGAGGGCCACAGACCTACTGGGCTTCAAGCTCAAGGCTCTGCCTGGGCCTGCTGCTTCGGCCAGGGGCTCATTTTTTCCTGGAAAGACAAAGCCATGGCCTCACCCCACGCCTGCACTTTGCCACGGCAGGCAGCCCAGATGTAGGAAAGGCTCTGTGGAGTCAGAAGTGCCGAGACAGGCAGATGGCACCAGAGGGTTTGGGGGCCAGGGCGCAACTGGGCTAGCCCCTCCTCCCGGGAGTCGGGGAGGCCCGGCCTTCCTAGTGCCCAGGCCACGGCTCCGGGGAGAAACCCGCCATGGAGGGCACGCGGGAGGCCCTCTGCCTGAGGTGGCAGGTGTCACGCCAGGGCCACTGCAAGCCTGGCTCGGCTTGCCTGCTTTCTCCAAAGGAGGCTGGCCGACCAGCCGAACCTGGCACCTGGGCCAGGCCCCTTCCAAGGGGACGAGTTCCAGAGGATAGAGCCCTGGGGGAGGCTGCCAAGTCTCCTGGGGCGTGTGCTGGGCCCCCGTCAGAGGAGGAAGCAGCCTGGTAAACGGTGTGCCAGGCCTGAGATCTGGAGGCCTCCCACACCCGGGTCCCTGTCCTGCCCAGGCCCCCCGAGGGAGGACGTTGGTCGGGGAGTGGCGAGCGGGGTGGGGCTGGCGCCGAGCCTGCCCTTGGATGCCCCGGGGAAGGGCGCCGGGGGATGGGCTGCCCCTCGCCAGGTCTGAGGGACCGACCCAGCTCGGGGCTGTCGGGGGCAGAGAGAGAACCCCCCTCCGCCCTTTCCCTTCAGGTTCTTAGGGCTGGCCAAATCCTTCCCAAGACAGCTTGTCTGGAGAAAATCAGACCCAGCTGAAGAACATGTGTCCATGGGGGAAACCCGGGAAACTGAGTCTCCCCACACAATAGCAGAGATTCTCATCTTGCATCCTCTCCTGAGCTAATGACAAAGGTGGATGTCCCGGGTGGGTGGGCCTGTGGAATGGGAGAGGGGAGGAAGTCTATTGTCATGCAGAGGGACATGGAAAGACTTGTCTGAAGCTTATCCCCTGCACTGGGGTCAGGTCGGGAAGGGACGGCACAGAGGTGAGCAGGAACCAACCGGCCTCTCTGTGGTGGGGCTGGCCCCGGGGCAGGCGTGGGGGTGATGGCTGGAAGTGGGATGGCGCGTGAGTTGGCACCAGCCAGCGGTGGAGGCAGAGACTCAGAGGTCAGGGATCTCTCTCTCTGTCTCTGTCTCTGTCTCTCTCCCTCAGGGAGCTGAGGAGAGTAAGGTGGCGCCCCCTGCCCACCTCGCCTACCTCTCCATGGGCCCTTCTTTCTCTGGCCGCTCCGGGAGCCCTGCGGGCTTGGGTTCAACCCCCCACACACCGCACAGGCCAAGGGCGCATGCGCGACCGCCGGGGCCTAGGGCTGGCCTGGGGGGGGTGGGGGGGGTCCTCAGTGAAGGCCACGCCCTCCCTCCAGGCTCTGACCCAGCTGCAGCTCTTCCATCGCCACCCTTCTGGACTCGGCTTCAGCTGTCTCCCTCCCCTCCCCCACTCCCACTCAGCTTGCAGGCCGCTTCCCTGCCTTGAAAGCATGGCTCTGGCCCTGAGGGCCACAGACCTACTGGGCTTCAAGCTCAAGGCTCTGCCTGGGCCTGCTGCTTCGGCCAGGGGCTCATTTTTTCCTGGAAAGACAAAGCCATGGCCTCACCCCACGCCTGCACTTTGCCACGGCAGGCAGCCCAGATGTAGGAAAGGCTCTGTGGAGTCAGAAGTGCCGAGACAGGCAGATGGCACCAGAGGGTTTGGGGGCCAGGGCGCAACTGGGCTAGCCCCTCCTCCCGGGAGTCGGGGAGGCCCGGCCTTCCTAGTGCCCAGGCCACGGCTCCGGGGAGAAACCCGCCATGGAGGGCACGCGGGAGGCCCTCTGCCTGAGGTGGCAGGTGTCACGCCAGGGCCACTGCAAGCCTGGCTCGGCTTGCCTGCTTTCTCCAAAGGAGGCTGGCCGACCAGCCGAACCTGGCACCTGGGCCAGGCCCCTTCCAAGGGGACGAGTTCCAGAGGATAGAGCCCTGGGGGAGGCTGCCAAGTCTCCTGGGGCGTGTGCTGGGCCCCCGTCAGAGGAGGAAGCAGCCTGGTAAACGGTGTGCCAGGCCTGAGATCTGGAGGCCTCCCACACCCGGGTCCCTGTCCTGCCCAGGCCCCCCGAGGGAGGACGTTGGTCGGGGAGTGGCGAGCGGGGTGGGGCTGGCGCCGAGCCTGCCCTTGGATGCCCCGGGGAAGGGCGCCGGGGGATGGGCTGCCCCTCGCCAGGTCTGAGGGACCGACCCAGCTCGGGGCTGTCGGGGGCAGAGAGAGAACCCCCCTCCGCCCTTTCCCTTCAGGTTCTTAGGGCTGGCCAAATCCTTCCCAAGACAGCTTGTCTGGAGAAAATCAGACCCAGCTGAAGAACATGTGTCCATGGGGGAAACCCGGGAAACTGAGTCTCCCCACACAATAGCAGAGATTCTCATCTTGCATCCTCTCCTGAGCTAATGACAAAGGTGGATGTCCCGGGTGGGTGGGCCTGTGGAATGGGAGAGGGGAGGAAGTCTATTGTCATGCAGAGGGACATGGAAAGACTTGTCTGAAGCTTATCCCCTGCACTGGGGTCAGGTCGGGAAGGGACGGCACAGAGGTGAGCAGGAACCAACCGGCCTCTCTGTGGTGGGGCTGGCCCCGGGGCAGGCGTGGGGGTGATGGCTGGAAGTGGGATGGCGCGTGAGTTGGCACCAGCCAGCGGTGGAGGCAGAGACTCAGAGGTCAGGGATCTCTCTCTCTGTCTCTGTCTCTGTCTCTCTCCCTCAGGGAGCTGAGGAGAGTAAGGTGGCGCCCCCTGCCCACCTCGCCTACCTCTCCATGGGCCCTTCTTTCTCTGGCCGCTCCGGGAGCCCTGCGGGCTTGGGTTCAACCCCCCACACACCGCACAGGCCAAGGGCGCATGCGCGACCGCCGGGGCCTAGGGCTGGCCTGGGGGGGGTGGGGGGGGTCCTCAGTGAAGGCCACGCCCTCCCTCCAGGCTCTGACCCAGCTGCAGCTCTTCCATCGCCACCCTTCTGGACTCGGCTTCAGCTGTCTCCCTCCCCTCCCCCACTCCCACTCAGCTTGCAGGCCGCTTCCCTGCCTTGAAAGCATGGCTCTGGCCCTGAGGGCCACAGACCTACTGGGCTTCAAGCTCAAGGCTCTGCCTGGGCCTGCTGCTTCGGCCAGGGGCTCATTTTTTCCTGGAAAGACAAAGCCATGGCCTCACCCCACGCCTGCACTTTGCCACGGCAGGCAGCCCAGATGTAGGAAAGGCTCTGTGGAGTCAGAAGTGCCGAGACAGGCAGATGGCACCAGAGGGTTTGGGGGCCAGGGCGCAACTGGGCTAGCCCCTCCTCCCGGGAGTCGGGGAGGCCCGGCCTTCCTAGTGCCCAGGCCACGGCTCCGGGGAGAAACCCGCCATGGAGGGCACGCGGGAGGCCCTCTGCCTGAGGTGGCAGGTGTCACGCCAGGGCCACTGCAAGCCTGGCTCGGCTTGCCTGCTTTCTCCAAAGGAGGCTGGCAGACCAGCCGAACCTGGCACCTGGGCCAGGCCCCTTCCAAGGGGACGAGTTCCAGAGGATAGAGCCCTGGGGGAGGCTGCCAAGTCTCCTGGGGCGTGTGCTGGGCCCCCGTCAGAGGAGGAAGCAGCCTGGTAAACGGTGTGCCAGGCCTGAGATCTGGAGGCCTCCCACACCCGGGTCCCTGTCCTGCCCAGGCCCCCCGAGGGAGGACGTTGGTCGGGGAGTGGCGAGCGGGGTGGGGCTGGCGCCGAGCCTGCCCTTGGATGCCCCGGGGAAGGGCGCCGGGGGATGGGCTGCCCCTCGCCAGGTCTGAGGGACCGACCCAGCTCGGGGCTGTCGGGGGCAGAGAGAGAACCCCCCTCCGCCCTTTCCCTTCAGGTTCTTAGGGCTGGCCAAATCCTTCCCAAGACAGCTTGTCTGGAGAAAATCAGACCCAGCTGAAGAACATGTGTCCATGGGGGAAACCCGGGAAACTGAGTCTCCCCACACAATAGCAGAGATTCTCATCTTGCATCCTCTCCTGAGCTAAGGACAAAGGTGGATGTCCCGGGTGGGTGGGCCTGTGGAATGGGAGAGGGGAGGAAGTCTATTGTCATGCAGAGGGACATGGAAAGACTTGTCTGAAGCTTATCCCCTGCACTGGGGTCAGGTTGGGAAGGGACGGCACAGAGGTGAGCAGGAACCAACCGGCCTCTCTGTGGTGGGGCTGGCCCCGGGGCAGGCGTGGGGGTGATGGCTGGAAGTGGGATGGCGCGTGAGTTGGCACCAGCCAGCGGTGGAGGCAGAGACTCAGAGGTCAGGGATCTCTCTCTCTGTCTCTGTCTCTGTCTCTCTCCCTCAGGGAGCTGAGGAGAGTAAGGTGGCGCCCCCTGCCCACCTCGCCTACCTCTCCATGGGCCCTTCTTTCTCTGGCCGCTCCGGGAGCCCTGCGGGCTTGGGTTCAACCCCCCACACACCGCACAGGCCAAGGGCGCATGCGCGACCGCCGGGGCCTAGGGCTGGCCTGGGGGGGGTGGGGGGGGTCCTCAGTGAAGGCCACGCCCTCCCTCCAGGCTCTGACCCAGCTGCAGCTCTTCCATCGCCACCCTTCTGGACTCGGCTTCAGCTGTCTCCCTCCCCTCCCCCACTCCCACTCAGCTTGCAGGCCGCTTCCCTGCCTTGAAAGCATGGCTCTGGCCCTGAGGGCCACAGACCTACTGGGCTTCAAGCTCAAGGCTCTGCCTGGGCCTGCTGCTTCGGCCAGGGGCTCATTTTTTCCTGGAAAGACAAAGCCATGGCCTCACCCCACGCCTGCACTTTGCCACGGCAGGCAGCCCAGATGTAGGAAAGGCTCTGTGGAGTCAGAAGTGCCGAGACAGGCAGATGGCACCAGAGGGTTTGGGGGCCAGGGCGCAACTGGGCTAGCCCCTCCTCCCGGGAGTCGGGGAGGCCCGGCCTTCCTAGTGCCCAGGCCACGGCTCCGGGGAGAAACCCGCCATGGAGGGAACGCGGGAGGCCCTCTGCCTGAGGTGGCAGGTGTCACGCCAGGGCCACTGCAAGCCTGGCTCGGCTTGCCTGCTTTCTCCAAAGGAGGCTGGCCGACCAGCCGAACCTGGCACCTGGGCCAGGCCCCTTCCAAGGGGACGAGTTCCAGAGGATAGAGCCCTGGGGGAGGCTGCCAAGTCTCCTGGGGCGTGTGCTGGGCCCCCGTCAGAGGAGGAAGCAGCCTGGTAAACGGTGTGCCAGGCCTGAGATCTGGAGGCCTCCCACACCCGGGTCCCTGTCCTGCCCAGGCCCCCCGAGGGAGGACGTTGGTCGGGGAGTGGCGAGCGGGGTGGGGCTGGCGCCGAGCCTGCCCTTGGATGCCCCGGGGAAGGGCGCCGGGGGATGGGCTGCCCCTCGCCAGGTCTGAGGGACCGACCCAGCTCGGGGCTGTCGGGGGCAGAGAGAGAACCCCCCTCCGCCCTTTCCCTTCAGGTTCTTAGGGCTGGCCAAATCCTTCCCAAGACAGCTTGTCTGGAGAAAATCAGACCCAGCTGAAGAACATGTGTCCATGGGGGAAACCCGGGAAACTGAGTCTCCCCACACAATAGCAGAGATTCTCATCTTGCATCCTCTCCTGAGCTAATGACAAAGGTGGATGTCCCGGGTGGGTGGGCCTGTGGAATGGGAGAGGGGAGGAAGTCTATTGTCATGCAGAGGGACATGGAAAGACTTGTCTGAAGCTTATCCCCTGCACTGGGGTCAGGTCGGGAAGGGACGGCACAGAGGTGAGCAGGAACCAACCGGCCTCTCTGTGGTGGGGCTGGCCCCGGGGCAGGCGTGGGGGTGATGGCTGGAAGTGGGATGGCGCGTGAGTTGGCACCAGCCAGCGGTGGAGGCAGAGACTCAGAGGTCAGGGATCTCTCTCTCTGTCTCTGTCTCTGTCTCTCTCCCTCAGGGAGCTGAGGAGAGTAAGGTGGCGCCCCCTGCCCACCTCGCCTACCTCTCCATGGGCCCTTCTTTCTCTGGCCGCTCCGGGAGCCCTGCGGGCTTGGGTTCAACCCCCCACACACCGCACAGGCCAAGGGCGCATGCGCGACCGCCGGGGCCTAGGGCTGGCCTGGGGGGGGTGGGGGGGTCCTCAGTGAAGGCCACGCCCTCCCTCCAGGCTCTGACCCAGCTGCAGCTCTTCCATCGCCACCCTTCTGGACTCGGCTTCAGCTGTCTCCCTCCCCTCCCCCACTCCCACTCAGCTTGCAGGCCGCTTCCCTGCCTTGAAAGCATGGCTCTGGCCCTGAGGGCCACAGACCTACTGGGCTTCAAGCTCAAGGCTCTGCCTGGGCCTGCTGCTTCGGCCAGGGGCTCATTTTTTCCTGGAAAGACAAAGCCATGGCCTCACCCCACGCCTGCACTTTGCCACGGCAGGCAGCCCAGATGTAGGAAAGGCTCTGTGGAGTCAGAAGTGCCGAGACAGGCAGATGGCACCAGAGGGTTTGGGGGCCAGGGCGCAACTGGGCTAGCCCCTCCTCCCGGGAGTCGGGGAGGCCCGGCCTTCCTAGTGCCCAGGCCACGGCTCCGGGGAGAAACCCGCCATGGAGGGCACGCGGGAGGCCCTCTGCCTGAGGTGGCAGGTGTCACGCCAGGGCCACTGCAAGCCTGGCTCGGCTTGCCTGCTTTCTCCAAAGGAGGCTGGCCGACCAGCCGAACCTGGCACCTGGGCCAGGCCCCTTCCAAGGGGACGAGTTCCAGAGGATAGAGCCCTGGGGGAGGCTGCCAAGTCTCCTGGGGCGTGTGCTGGGCCCCCGTCAGAGGAGGAAGCAGCCTGGTAAACGGTGTGCCAGGCCTGAGATCTGGAGGCCTCCCACACCCGGGTCCCTGTCCTGCCCAGGCCCCCCGAGGGAGGACGTTGGTCGGGGAGTGGCGAGCGGGGTGGGGCTGGCGCCGAGCCTGCCCTTGGATGCCCCGGGGAAGGGCGCCGGGGGATGGGCTGCCCCTCGCCAGGTCTGAGGGACCGACCCAGGTCGGGGCTGTCGGGGGCAGAGAGAGAACCCCCCTCCGCCCTTTCCCTTCAGGTTCTTAGGGCTGGCCAAATCCTTCCCAAGACAGCTTGTCTGGAGAAAATCAGACCCAGCTGAAGAACATGTGTCCATGGGGGAAACCCGGGAAACTGAGTCTCCCCACACAATAGCAGAGATTCTCATCTTGCATCCTCTCCTGAGCTAATGACAAAGGTGGATGTCCCGGGTGGGTGGGCCTGTGGAATGGGAGAGGGGAGGAAGTCTATTGTCATGCAGAGGGACATGGAAAGACTTGTCTGAAGCTTATCCCCTGCACTGGGGTCAGGTCGGGAAGGGACGGCACAGAGGTGAGCAGGAACCAACCGGCCTCTCTGTGGTGGGGCTGGCCCCGGGGCAGGCGTGGGGGTGATGGCTGGAAGTGGGATGGCGCGTGAGTTGGCACCAGCCAGCGCGGAGGCAGAGACTCAGAGGTCAGGGATCTCTCTCTCTGTCTCTGTCTCTGTCTCTCTCCCTCAGGGAGCTGAGGAGAGTAAGGTGGCGCCCCCTGCCCACCTCGCCTACCTCTCCATGGGCCCTTCTTTCTCTGGCCGCTCCGGGAGCCCTGCGGGCTTGGGTTCAACCCCCCACACACCGCACAGGCCAAGGGCGCATGCGCGACCGCCGGGGCCTAGGGCTGGCCTGGGGGGGGTGGGGGGGGTCCTCAGTGAAGGCCACGCCCTCCCTCCAGGCTCTGACCCAGCTGCAGCTCTTCCATCGCCACCCTTCTGGACTCGGCTTCAGCTGTCTCCCTCCCCTCCCCCACTCCCACTCAGCTTGCAGGCCGCTTCCCTGCCTTGAAAGCATGGCTCTGGCCCTGAGGGCCACAGACCTACTGGGCTTCAAGCTCAAGGCTCTGCCTGGGCCTGCTGCTTCGGCCAGGGGCTCATTTTTTCCTGGAAAGACAAAGCCATGGCCTCACCCCACGCCTGCACTTTGCCACGGCAGGCAGCCCAGATGTAGGAAAGGCTCTGTGGAGTCAGAAGTGCCGAGACAGGCAGATGGCACCAGAGGGTTTGGGGGCCAGGGCGCAACTGGGCTAGCCCCTCCTCCCGGGAGTCGGGGAGGCCCGGCCTTCCTAGTGCCCAGGCCACGGCTCCGGGGAGAAACCCGCCATGGAGGGCACGCGGGAGGCCCTCTGCCTGAGGTGGCAGGTGTCACGCCAGGGCCACTGCAAGCCTGGCTCGGCTTGCCTGCTTTCTCCAAAGGAGGCTGGCCGACCAGCCGAACCTGGCACCTGGGCCAGGCCCCTTCCAAGGGGACGAGTTCCAGAGGATAGAGCCCTGGGGGAGGCTGCCAAGTCTCCTGGGGCGTGTGCTGGGCCCCCGTCAGAGGAGGAAGCAGCCTGGTAAACGGTGTGCCAGGCCTGAGATCTGGAGGCCTCCCACACCCGGGTCCCTGTCCTGCCCAGGCCCCCCGAGGGAGGACGTTGGTCGGGGAGTGGCGAGCGGGGTGGGGCTGGCGCCGAGCCTGCCCTTGGATGCCCCGGGGAAGGGCGCCGGGGGATGGGCTGCCCCTCGCCAGGTCTGAGGGACCGACCCAGCTCGGGGCTGTCGGGGGCAGAGAGAGAACCCCCCTCCGCCCTTTCCCTTCAGGTTCTTAGGGCTGGCCAAATCCTTCCCAAGACAGCTTGTCTGGAGAAAATCAGACCCAGCTGAAGAACATGTGTCCATGGGGGAAACCCGGGAAACTGAGTCTCCCCACACAATAGCAGAGATTCTCATCTTGCATCCTCTCCTGAGCTAATGACAAAGGTGGATGTCCCGGGTGGGTGGGCCTGTGGAATGGGAGAGGGGAGGAAGTCTATTGTCATGCAGAGGGACATGGAAAGACTTGTCTGAAGCTTATCCCCTGCACTGGGGTCAGGTCGGGAAGGGACGGCACAGAGGTGAGCAGGAACCAACCGGCCTCTCTGTGGTGGGGCTGGCCCCGGGGCAGGCGTGGGGGTGATGGCTGGAAGTGGGATGGCGCGTGAGTTGGCACCAGCCAGCGGTGGAGGCAGAGACTCAGAGGTCAGGGATCTCTCTCTCTGTCTCTGTCTCTGTCTCTCTCCCTCAGGGAGCTGAGGAGAGTAAGGTGGCGCCCCCTGCCCACCTCGCCTACCTCTCCATGGGCCCTTCTTTCTCTGGCCGCTCCGGGAGCCCTGCGGGCTTGGGTTCAACCCCCCACACACCGCACAGGCCAAGGGCGCATGCGCGACCGCCGGGGCCTAGGGCTGGCCTGGGGGGGGTGGGGGGGGTCCTCAGTGAAGGCCACGCCCTCCCTCCAGGCTCTGACCCAGCTGCAGCTCTTCCATCGCCACCCTTCTGGACTCGGCTTCAGCTGTCTCCCTCCCCTCCCCCACTCCCACTCAGCTTGCAGGCCGCTTCCCTGCCTTGAAAGCATGGCTCTGGCCCTGAGGGCCACAGACCTACTGGGCTTCAAGCTCAAGGCTCTGCCTGGGCCTGCTGCTTCGGCCAGGGGCTCATTTTTTCCTGGAAAGACAAAGCCATGGCCTCACCCCACGCCTGCACTTTGCCACGGCAGGCAGCCCAGATGTAGGAAAGGCTCTGTGGAGTCAGAAGTGCCGAGACAGGCAGATGGCACCAGAGGGTTTGGGGGCCAGGGCGCAACTGGGCTAGCCCCTCCTCCCGGGAGTCGGGGAGGCCCGGCCTTCCTAGTGCCCAGGCCACGGCTCCGGGGAGAAACCCGCCATGGAGGGCACGCGGGAGGCCCTCTGCCTGAGGTGGCAGGTGTCACGCCAGGGCCACTGCAAGCCTGGCTCGGCTTGCCTGCTTTCTCCAAAGGAGGCTGGCCGACCAGCCGAACCTGGCACCTGGGCCAGGCCCCTTCCAAGGGGACGAGTTCCAGAGGATAGAGCCCTGGGGGAGGCTGCCAAGTCTCCTGGGGCGTGTGCTGGGCCCCCGTCAGAGGAGGAAGCAGCCTGGTAAACGGTGTGCCAGGCCTGAGATCTGGAGGCCTCCCACACCCGGGTCCCTGTCCTGCCCAGGCCCCCCGAGGGAGGACGTTGGTCGGGGAGTGGCGAGCGGGGTGGGGCTGGCGCCGAGCCTGCCCTTGGATGCCCCGGGGAAGGGCGCCGGGGGATGGGCTGCCCCTCGCCAGGTCTGAGGGACCGACCCAGCTCGGGGCTGTCGGGGGCAGAGAGAGAACCCCCCTCCGCCCTTTCCCTTCAGGTTCTTAGGGCTGGCCAAATCCTTCCCAAGACAGCTTGTCTGGAGAAAATCAGACCCAGCTGAAGAACATGTGTCCATGGGGGAAACCCGGGAAACTGAGTCTCCCCACACAATAGCAGAGATTCTCATCTTGCATCCTCTCCTGAGCTAATGACAAAGGTGGATGTCCCGGGTGGGTGGGCCTGTGGAATGGGAGAGGGGAGGAAGTCTATTGTCATGCAGAGGGACATGGAAAGACTTGTCTGAAGCTTATCCCCTGCACTGGGGTCAGGTCGGGAAGGGACGGCACAGAGGTGAGCAGGAACCAACCGGCCTCTCTGTGGTGGGGCTGGCCCCGGGGCAGGCGTGGGGGTGATGGCTGGAAGTGGGATGGCGCGTGAGTTGGCACCAGCCAGCGGTGGAGGCAGAGACTCAGAGGTCAGGGATCTCTCTCTCTGTCTCTGTCTCTGTCTCTCTCCCTCAGGGAGCTGAGGAGAGTAAGGTGGCGCCCCCTGCCCACCTCGCCTACCTCTCCATGGGCCCTTCTTTCTCTGGCCGCTCCGGGAGCCCTGCGGGCTTGGGTTCAACCCCCCACACACCGCACAGGCCAAGGGCGCATGCGCGACCGCCGGGGCCTAGGGCTGGCCTGGGGGGGGTGGGGGGGGTCCTCAGTGAAGGCCACGCCCTCCCTCCAGGCTCTGACCCAGCTGCAGCTCTTCCATCGCCACCCTTCTGGACTCGGCTTCAGCTGTCTCCCTCCCCTCCCCCACTCCCACTCAGCTTGCAGGCCGCTTCCCTGCCTTGAAAGCATGGCTCTGGCCCTGAGGGCCACAGACCTACTGGGCTTCAAGCTCAAGGCTCTGCCTGGGCCTGCTGCTTCGGCCAGGGGCTCATTTTTTCCTGGAAAGACAAAGCCATGGCCTCACCCCACGCCTGCACTTTGCCACGGCAGGCAGCCCAGATGTAGGAAAGGCTCTGTGGAGTCAGAAGTGCCGAGACAGGCAGATGGCACCAGAGGGTTTGGGGGCCAGGGCGCAACTGGGCTAGCCCCTCCTCCCGGGAGTCGGGGAGGCCCGGCCTTCCTAGTGCCCAGGCCACGGCTCCGGGGAGAAACCCGCCATGGAGGGCACGCGGGAGGCCCTCTGCCTGAGGTGGCAGGTGTCACGCCAGGGCCACTGCAAGCCTGGCTCGGCTTGCCTGCTTTCTCCAAAGGAGGCTGGCCGACCAGCCGAACCTGGCACCTGGGCCAGGCCCCTTCCAAGGGGACGAGTTCCAGAGGATAGAGCCCTGGGGGAGGCTGCCAAGTCTCCTGGGGCGTGTGCTGGGCCCCCGTCAGAGGAGGAAGCAGCCTGGTAAACGGTGTGCCAGGCCTGAGATCTGGAGGCCTCCCACACCCGGGTCCCTGTCCTGCCCAGGCCCCCCGAGGGAGGACGTTGGTCGGGGAGTGGCGAGCGGGGTGGGGCTGGCGCCGAGCCTGCCCTTGGATGCCCCGGGGAAGGGCGCCGGGGGATGGGCTGCCCCTCGCCAGGTCTGAGGGACCGACCCAGCTCGGGGCTGTCGGGGGCAGAGAGAGAACCCCCCTCCGCCCTTTCCCTTCAGGTTCTTAGGGCTGGCCAAATCCTTCCCAAGACAGCTTGTCTGGAGAAAATCAGACCCAGCTGAAGAACATGTGTCCATGGGGGAAACCCGGGAAACTGAGTCTCCCCACACAATAGCAGAGATTCTCATCTTGCATCCTCTCCTGAGCTAAGGACAAAGGTGGATGTCCCGGGTGGGTGGGCCTGTGGAATGGGAGAGGGGAGGAAGTCTATTGTCATGCAGAGGGACATGGAAAGACTTGTCTGAAGCTTATCCCCTGCACTGGGGTCAGGTTGGGAAGGGACGGCACAGAGGTGAGCAGGAACCAACCGGCCTCTCTGTGGTGGGGCTGGCCCCGGGGCAGGCGTGGGGGTGATGGCTGGAAGTGGGATGGCGCGTGAGTTGGCACCAGCCAGCGGTGGAGGCAGAGACTCAGAGGTCAGGGATCTCTCTCTCTGTCTCTGTCTCTGTCTCTCTCCCTCAGGGAGCTGAGGAGAGTAAGGTGGCGCCCCCTGCCCACCTCGCCTACCTCTCCATGGGCCCTTCTTTCTCTGGCCGCTCCGGGAGCCCTGCGGGCTTGGGTTCAACCCCCCACACACCGCACAGGCCAAGGGCGCATGCGCGACCGCCGGGGCCTAGGGCTGGCCTGGGGGGGGTGGGGGGGGTCCTCAGTGAAGGCCACGCCCTCCCTCCAGGCTCTGACCCAGCTGCAGCTCTTCCATCGCCACCCTTCTGGACTCGGCTTCAGCTGTCTCCCTCCCCTCCCCCACTCCCACTCAGCTTGCAGGCCGCTTCCCTGCCTTGAAAGCATGGCTCTGGCCCTGAGGGCCACAGACCTACTGGGCTTCAAGCTCAAGGCTCTGCCTGGGCCTGCTGCTTCGGCCAGGGGCTCATTTTTTCCTGGAAAGACAAAGCCATGGCCTCACCCCACGCCTGCACTTTGCCACGGCAGGCAGCCCAGATGTAGGAAAGGCTCTGTGGAGTCAGAAGTGCCGAGACAGGCAGATGGCACCAGAGGGTTTGGGGGCCAGGGCGCAACTGGGCTAGCCCCTCCTCCCGGGAGTCGGGGAGGCCCGGCCTTCCTAGTGCCCAGGCCACGGCTCCGGGGAGAAACCCGCCATGGAGGGAACGCGGGAGGCCCTCTGCCTGAGGTGGCAGGTGTCACGCCAGGGCCACTGCAAGCCTGGCTCGGCTTGCCTGCTTTCTCCAAAGGAGGCTGGCCGACCAGCCGAACCTGGCACCTGGGCCAGGCCCCTTCCAAGGGGACGAGTTCCAGAGGATAGAGCCCTGGGGGAGGCTGCCAAGTCTCCTGGGGCGTGTGCTGGGCCCCCGTCAGAGGAGGAAGCAGCCTGGTAAACGGTGTGCCAGGCCTGAGATCTGGAGGCCTCCCACACCCGGGTCCCTGTCCTGCCCAGGCCCCCCGAGGGAGGACGTTGGTCGGGGAGTGGCGAGCGGGGTGGGGCTGGCGCCGAGCCTGCCCTTGGATGCCCCGGGGAAGGGCGCCGGGGGATGGGCTGCCCCTCGCCAGGTCTGAGGGACCGACCCAGCTCGGGGCTGTCGGGGGCAGAGAGAGAACCCCCCTCCGCCCTTTCCCTTCAGGTTCTTAGGGCTGGCCAAATCCTTCCCAAGACAGCTTGTCTGGAGAAAATCAGACCCAGCTGAAGAACATGTGTCCATGGGGGAAACCCGGGAAACTGAGTCTCCCCACACAATAGCAGAGATTCTCATCTTGCATCCTCTCCTGAGCTAATGACAAAGGTGGATGTCCCGGGTGGGTGGGCCTGTGGAATGGGAGAGGGGAGGAAGTCTATTGTCATGCAGAGGGACATGGAAAGACTTGTCTGAAGCTTATCCCCTGCACTGGGGTCAGGTCGGGAAGGGACGGCACAGAGGTGAGCAGGAACCAACCGGCCTCTCTGTGGTGGGGCTGGCCCCGGGGCAGGCGTGGGGGTGATGGCTGGAAGTGGGATGGCGCGTGAGTTGGCACCAGCCAGCGGTGGAGGCAGAGACTCAGAGGTCAGGGATCTCTCTCTCTGTCTCTGTCTCTGTCTCTCTCCCTCAGGGAGCTGAGGAGAGTAAGGTGGCGCCCCCTGCCCACCTCGCCTACCTCTCCATGGGCCCTTCTTTCTCTGGCCGCTCCGGGAGCCCTGCGGGCTTGGGTTCAACCCCCCACACACCGCACAGGCCAAGGGCGCATGCGCGACCGCCGGGGCCTAGGGCTGGCCTGGGGGGGGTGGGGGGGTCCTCAGTGAAGGCCACGCCCTCCCTCCAGGCTCTGACCCAGCTGCAGCTCTTCCATCGCCACCCTTCTGGACTCGGCTTCAGCTGTCTCCCTCCCCTCCCCCACTCCCACTCAGCTTGCAGGCCGCTTCCCTGCCTTGAAAGCATGGCTCTGGCCCTGAGGGCCACAGACCTACTGGGCTTCAAGCTCAAGGCTCTGCCTGGGCCTGCTGCTTCGGCCAGGGGCTCATTTTTTCCTGGAAAGACAAAGCCATGGCCTCACCCCACGCCTGCACTTTGCCACGGCAGGCAGCCCAGATGTAGGAAAGGCTCTGTGGAGTCAGAAGTGCCGAGACAGGCAGATGGCACCAGAGGGTTTGGGGGCCAGGGCGCAACTGGGCTAGCCCCTCCTCCCGGGAGTCGGGGAGGCCCGGCCTTCCTAGTGCCCAGGCCACGGCTCCGGGGAGAAACCCGCCATGGAGGGCACGCGGGAGGCCCTCTGCCTGAGGTGGCAGGTGTCACGCCAGGGCCACTGCAAGCCTGGCTCGGCTTGCCTGCTTTCTCCAAAGGAGGCTGGCCGACCAGCCGAACCTGGCACCTGGGCCAGGCCCCTTCCAAGGGGACGAGTTCCAGAGGATAGAGCCCTGGGGGAGGCTGCCAAGTCTCCTGGGGCGTGTGCTGGGCCCCCGTCAGAGGAGGAAGCAGCCTGGTAAACGGTGTGCCAGGCCTGAGATCTGGAGGCCTCCCACACCCGGGTCCCTGTCCTGCCCAGGCCCCCCGAGGGAGGACGTTGGTCGGGGAGTGGCGAGCGGGGTGGGGCTGGCGCCGAGCCTGCCCTTGGATGCCCCGGGGAAGGGCGCCGGGGGATGGGCTGCCCCTCGCCAGGTCTGAGGGACCGACCCAGGTCGGGGCTGTCGGGGGCAGAGAGAGAACCCCCCTCCGCCCTTTCCCTTCAGGTTCTTAGGGCTGGCCAAATCCTTCCCAAGACAGCTTGTCTGGAGAAAATCAGACCCAGCTGAAGAACATGTGTCCATGGGGGAAACCCGGGAAACTGAGTCTCCCCACACAATAGCAGAGATTCTCATCTTGCATCCTCTCCTGAGCTAATGACAAAGGTGGATGTCCCGGGTGGGTGGGCCTGTGGAATGGGAGAGGGGAGGAAGTCTATTGTCATGCAGAGGGACATGGAAAGACTTGTCTGAAGCTTATCCCCTGCACTGGGGTCAGGTCGGGAAGGGACGGCACAGAGGTGAGCAGGAACCAACCGGCCTCTCTGTGGTGGGGCTGGCCCCGGGGCAGGCGTGGGGGTGATGGCTGGAAGTGGGATGGCGCGTGAGTTGGCACCAGCCAGCGGTGGAGGCAGAGACTCAGAGGTCAGGGATCTCTCTCTCTGTCTCTGTCTCTGTCTCTCTCCCTCAGGGAGCTGAGGAGAGTAAGGTGGCGCCCCCTGCCCACCTCGCCTACCTCTCCATGGGCCCTTCTTTCTCTGGCCGCTCCGGGAGCCCTGCGGGCTTGGGTTCAACCCCCCACACACCGCACAGGCCAAGGGCGCATGCGCGACCGCCGGGGCCTAGGGCTGGCCTGGGGGGGGTGGGGGGGGTCCTCAGTGAAGGCCACGCCCTCCCTCCAGGCTCTGACCCAGCTGCAGCTCTTCCATCGCCACCCTTCTGGACTCGGCTTCAGCTGTCTCCCTCCCCTCCCCCACTCCCACTCAGCTTGCAGGCCGCTTCCCTGCCTTGAAAGCATGGCTCTGGCCCTGAGGGCCACAGACCTACTGGGCTTCAAGCTCAAGGCTCTGCCTGGGCCTGCTGCTTCGGCCAGGGGCTCATTTTTTCCTGGAAAGACAAAGCCATGGCCTCACCCCACGCCTGCACTTTGCCACGGCAGGCAGCCCAGATGTAGGAAAGGCTCTGTGGAGTCAGAAGTGCCGAGACAGGCAGATGGCACCAGAGGGTTTGGGGGCCAGGGCGCAACTGGGCTAGCCCCTCCTCCCGGGAGTCGGGGAGGCCCGGCCTTCCTAGTGCCCAGGCCACGGCTCCGGGGAGAAACCCGCCATGGAGGGCACGCGGGAGGCCCTCTGCCTGAGGTGGCAGGTGTCACGCCAGGGCCACTGCAAGCCTGGCTCGGCTTGCCTGCTTTCTCCAAAGGAGGCTGGCCGACCAGCCGAACCTGGCACCTGGGCCAGGCCCCTTCCAAGGGGACGAGTTCCAGAGGATAGAGCCCTGGGGGAGGCTGCCAAGTCTCCTGGGGCGTGTGCTGGGCCCCCGTCAGAGGAGGAAGCAGCCTGGTAAACGGTGTGCCAGGCCTGAGATCTGGAGGCCTCCCACACCCGGGTCCCTGTCCTGCCCAGGCCCCCCGAGGGAGGACGTTGGTCGGGGAGTGGCGAGCGGGGTGGGGCTGGCGCCGAGCCTGCCCTTGGATGCCCCGGGGAAGGGCGCCGGGGGATGGGCTGCCCCTCGCCAGGTCTGAGGGACCGACCCAGCTCGGGGCTGTCGGGGGCAGAGAGAGAACCCCCCTCCGCCCTTTCCCTTCAGGTTCTTAGGGCTGGCCAAATCCTTCCCAAGACAGCTTGTCTGGAGAAAATCAGACCCAGCTGAAGAACATGTGTCCATGGGGGAAACCCGGGAAACTGAGTCTCCCCACACAATAGCAGAGATTCTCATCTTGCATCCTCTCCTGAGCTAAGGACAAAGGTGGATGTCCCGGGTGGGTGGGCCTGTGGAATGGGAGAGGGGAGGAAGTCTATTGTCATGCAGAGGGACATGGAAAGACTTGTCTGAAGCTTATCCCCTGCACTGGGGTCAGGTTGGGAAGGGACGGCACAGAGGTGAGCAGGAACCAACCGGCCTCTCTGTGGTGGGGCTGGCCCCGGGGCAGGCGTGGGGGTGATGGCTGGAAGTGGGATGGCGCGTGAGTTGGCACCAGCCAGCGGTGGAGGCAGAGACTCAGAGGTCAGGGATCTCTCTCTCTGTCTCTGTCTCTGTCTCTCTCCCTCAGGGAGCTGAGGAGAGTAAGGTGGCGCCCCCTGCCCACCTCGCCTACCTCTCCATGGGCCCTTCTTTCTCTGGCCGCTCCGGGAGCCCTGCGGGCTTGGGTTCAACCCCCCACACACCGCACAGGCCAAGGGCGCATGCGCGACCGCCGGGGCCTAGGGCTGGCCTGGGGGGGGTGGGGGGGGTCCTCAGTGAAGGCCACGCCCTCCCTCCAGGCTCTGACCCAGCTGCAGCTCTTCCATCGCCACCCTTCTGGACTCGGCTTCAGCTGTCTCCCTCCCCTCCCCCACTCCCACTCAGCTTGCAGGCCGCTTCCCTGCCTTGAAAGCATGGCTCTGGCCCTGAGGGCCACAGACCTACTGGGCTTCAAGCTCAAGGCTCTGCCTGGGCCTGCTGCTTCGGCCAGGGGCTCATTTTTTCCTGGAAGGCAAAGCCATGGCCTCACCCCACGCCTGCACTTTGCCACGGCAGGCAGCCCAGATGTAGGAAAGGCTCTGTGGAGTCAGAAGTGCCGAGACAGGCAGATGGCACCAGAGGGTTTGGGGGCCAGGGCGCAACTGGGCTAGCCCCTCCTCCCGGGAGTCGGGGAGGCCCGGCCTTCCTAGTGCCCAGGCCACGGCTCCGGGGAGAAACCCGCCATGGAGGGAACGCGGGAGGCCCTCTGCCTGAGGTGGCAGGTGTCACGCCAGGGCCACTGCAAGCCTGGCTCGGCTTGCCTGCTTTCTCCAAAGGAGGCTGGCCGACCAGCCGAACCTGGCACCTGGGCCAGGCCCCTTCCAAGGGGACGAGTTCCAGAGGATAGAGCCCTGGGGGAGGCTGCCAAGTCTCCTGGGGCGTGTGCTGGGCCCCCGTCAGAGGAGGAAGCAGCCTGGTAAACGGTGTGCCAGGCCTGAGATCTGGAGGCCTCCCACACCCGGGTCCCTGTCCTGCCCAGGCCCCCCGAGGGAGGACGTTGGTCGGGGAGTGGCGAGCGGGGTGGGGCTGGCGCCGAGCCTGCCCTTGGATGCCCCGGGGAAGGGCGCCGGGGGATGGGCTGCCCCTCGCCAGGTCTGAGGGACCGACCCAGCTCGGGGCTGTCGGGGGCAGAGAGAGAACCCCCCTCCGCCCTTTCCCTTCAGGTTCTTAGGGCTGGCCAAATCCTTCCCAAGACAGCTTGTCTGGAGAAAATCAGACCCAGCTGAAGAACATGTGTCCATGGGGGAAACCCGGGAAACTGAGTCTCCCCACACAATAGCAGAGATTCTCATCTTGCATCCTCTCCTGAGCTAATGACAAAGGTGGATGTCCCGGGTGGGTGGGCCTGTGGAATGGGAGAGGGGAGGAAGTCTATTGTCATGCAGAGGGACATGGAAAGACTTGTCTGAAGCTTATCCCCTGCACTGGGGTCAGGTCGGGAAGGGACGGCACAGAGGTGAGCAGGAACCAACCGGCCTCTCTGTGGTGGGGCTGGCCCCGGGGCAGGCGTGGGGGTGATGGCTGGAAGTGGGATGGCGCGTGAGTTGGCACCAGCCAGCGGTGGAGGCAGAGACTCAGAGGTCAGGGATCTCTCTCTCTGTCTCTGTCTCTGTCTCTCTCCCTCAGGGAGCTGAGGAGAGTAAGGTGGCGCCCCCTGCCCACCTCGCCTACCTCTCCATGGGCCCTTCTTTCTCTGGCCGCTCCGGGAGCCCTGCGGGCTTGGGTTCAACCCCCCACACACCGCACAGGCCAAGGGCGCATGCGCGACCGCCGGGGCCTAGGGCTGGCCTGGGGGGGGTGGGGGGGGTCCTCAGTGAAGGCCACGCCCTCCCTCCAGGCTCTGACCCAGCTGCAGCTCTTCCATCGCCACCCTTCTGGACTCGGCTTCAGCTGTCTCCCTCCCCTCCCCCACTCCCACTCAGCTTGCAGGCCGCTTCCCTGCCTTGAAAGCATGGCTCTGGCCCTGAGGGCCACAGACCTACTGGGCTTCAAGCTCAAGGCTCTGCCTGGGCCTGCTGCTTCGGCCAGGGGCTCATTTTTTCCTGGAAAGACAAAGCCATGGCCTCACCCCACGCCTGCACTTTGCCACGGCAGGCAGCCCAGATGTAGGAAAGGCTCTGTGGAGTCAGAAGTGCCGAGACAGGCAGATGGCACCAGAGGGTTTGGGGGCCAGGGCGCAACTGGGCTAGCCCCTCCTCCCGGGAGTCGGGGAGGCCCGGCCTTCCTAGTGCCCAGGCCACGGCTCCGGGGAGAAACCCGCCATGGAGGGCACGCGGGAGGCCCTCTGCCTGAGGTGGCAGGTGTCACGCCAGGGCCACTGCAAGCCTGGCTCGGCTTGCCTGCTTTCTCCAAAGGAGGCTGGCCGACCAGCCGAACCTGGCACCTGGGCCAGGCCCCTTCCAAGGGGACGAGTTCCAGAGGATAGAGCCCTGGGGGAGGCTGCCAAGTCTCCTGGGGCGTGTGCTGGGCCCCCGTCAGAGGAGGAAGCAGCCTGGTAAACGGTGTGCCAGGCCTGAGATCTGGAGGCCTCCCACACCCGGGTCCCTGTTCTGCCCAGGCCCCCCGAGGGAGGACGTTGGTCGGGGAGTGGCGAGCGGGGTGGGGCTGGCGCCGAGCCTGCCCTTGGATGCCCCGGGGAAGGGCGCCGGGGGATGGGCTGCCCCTCGCCAGGTCTGAGGGACCGACCCAGCTCGGGGCTGTCGGGGGCAGAGAGAGAACCCCCCTCCGCCCTTTCCCTTCAGGTTCTTAGGGCTGGCCAAATCCTTCCCAAGACAGCTTGTCTGGAGAAAATCAGACCCAGCTGAAGAACATGTGTCCATGGGGGAAACCCGGGAAACTGAGTCTCCCCACACAATAGCAGAGATTCTCATCTTGCATCCTCTCCTGAGCTAATGACAAAGGTGGATGTCCCGGGTGGGTGGGCCTGTGGAATGGGAGAGGGGAGGAAGTCTATTGTCATGCAGAGGGACATGGAAAGACTTGTCTGAAGCTTATCCCCTGCACTGGGGTCAGGTCGGGAAGGGACGGCACAGAGGTGAGCAGGAACCAACCGGCCTCTCTGTGGTGGGGCTGGCCCCGGGGCAGGCGTGGGGGTGATGGCTGGAAGTGGGATGGCGCGTGAGTTGGCACCAGCCAGCGGTGGAGGCAGAGACTCAGAGGTCAGGGATCTCTCTCTCTGTCTCTGTCTCTGTCTCTCTCCCTCAGGGAGCTGAGGAGAGTAAGGTGGCGCCCCCTGCCCACCTCGCCTACCTCTCCATGGGCCCTTCTTTCTCTGGCCGCTCCGGGAGCCCTGCGGGCTTGGGTTCAACCCCCCACACACCGCACAGGCCAAGGGCGCATGCGCGACCGCCGGGGCCTAGGGCTGGCCTGGGGGGGGTGGGGGGGGTCCTCAGTGAAGGCCACGCCCTCCCTCCAGGCTCTGACCCAGCTGCAGCTCTTCCATCGCCACCCTTCTGGACTCGGCTTCAGCTGTCTCCCTCCCCTCCCCCACTCCCACTCAGCTTGCAGGCCGCTTCCCTGCCTTGAAAGCATGGCTCTGGCCCTGAGGGCCACAGACCTACTGGGCTTCAAGCTCAAGGCTCTGCCTGGGCCTGCTGCTTCGGCCAGGGGCTCATTTTTTCCTGGAAAGACAAAGCCATGGCCTCACCCCACGCCTGCACTTTGCCACGGCAGGCAGCCCAGATGTAGGAAAGGCTCTGTGGAGTCAGAAGTGCCGAGACAGGCAGATGGCACCAGAGGGTTTGGGGGCCAGGGCGCAACTGGGCTAGCCCCTCCTCCCGGGAGTCGGGGAGGCCCGGCCTTCCTAGTGCCCAGGCCACGGCTCCGGGGAGAAACCCGCCATGGAGGGCACGCGGGAGGCCCTCTGCCTGAGGTGGCAGGTGTCACGCCAGGGCCACTGCAAGCCTGGCTCGGCTTGCCTGCTTTCTCCAAAGGAGGCTGGCCGACCAGCCGAACCTGGCACCTGGGCCAGGCCCCTTCCAAGGGGACGAGTTCCAGAGGATAGAGCCCTGGGGGAGGCTGCCAAGTCTCCTGGGGCGTGTGCTGGGCCCCCGTCAGAGGAGGAAGCAGCCTGGTAAACGGTGTGCCAGGCCTGAGATCTGGAGGCCTCCCACACCCGGGTCCCTGTTCTGCCCAGGCCCCCCGAGGGAGGACGTTGGTCGGGGAGTGGCGAGCGGGGTGGGGCTGGCGCCGAGCCTGCCCTTGGATGCCCCGGGGAAGGGCGCCGGGGGATGGGCTGCCCCTCGCCAGGTCTGAGGGACCGACCCAGCTCGGGGCTGTCGGGGGCAGAGAGAGAACCCCCCTCCGCCCTTTCCCTTCAGGTTCTTAGGGCTGGCCAAATCCTTCCCAAGACAGCTTGTCTGGAGAAAATCAGACCCAGCTGAAGAACATGTGTCCATGGGGGAAACCCGGGAAACTGAGTCTCCCCACACAATAGCAGAGATTCTCATCTTGCATCCTCTCCTGAGCTAATGACAAAGGTGGATGTCCCGGGTGGGTGGGCCTGTGGAATGGGAGAGGGGAGGAAGTCTATTGTCATGCAGAGGGACATGGAAAGACTTGTCTGAAGCTTATCCCCTGCACTGGGGTCAGGTCGGGAAGGGACGGCACAGAGGTGAGCAGGAACCAACCGGCCTCTCTGTGGTGGGGCTGGCCCCGGGGCAGGCGTGGGGGTGATGGCTGGAAGTGGGATGGCGCGTGAGTTGGCACCAGCCAGCGGTGGAGGCAGAGACTCAGAGGTCAGGGATCTCTCTCTCTGTCTCTGTCTCTGTCTCTCTCCCTCAGGGAGCTGAGGAGAGTAAGGTGGCGCCCCCTGCCCACCTCGCCTACCTCTCCATGGGCCCTTCTTTCTCTGGCCGCTCCGGGAGCCCTGCGGGCTTGGGTTCAACCCCCCACACACCGCACAGGCCAAGGGCGCATGCGCGACCGCCGGGGCCTAGGGCTGGCCTGGGGGGGGTGGGGGGGGTCCTCAGTGAAGGCCACGCCCTCCCTCCAGGCTCTGACCCAGCTGCAGCTCTTCCATCGCCACCCTTCTGGACTCGGCTTCAGCTGTCTCCCTCCCCTCCCCCACTCCCACTCAGCTTGCAGGCCGCTTCCCTGCCTTGAAAGCATGGCTCTGGCCCTGAGGGCCACAGACCTACTGGGCTTCAAGCTCAAGGCTCTGCCTGGGCCTGCTGCTTCGGCCAGGGGCTCATTTTTTCCTGGAAAGACAAAGCCATGGCCTCACCCCACGCCTGCACTTTGCCACGGCAGGCAGCCCAGATGTAGGAAAGGCTCTGTGGAGTCAGAAGTGCCGAGACAGGCAGATGGCACCAGAGGGTTTGGGGGCCAGGGCGCAACTGGGCTAGCCCCTCCTCCCGGGAGTCGGGGAGGCCCGGCCTTCCTAGTGCCCAGGCCACGGCTCCGGGGAGAAACCCGCCATGGAGGGCACGCGGGAGGCCCTCTGCCTGAGGTGGCAGGTGTCACGCCAGGGCCACTGCAAGCCTGGCTCGGCTTGCCTGCTTTCTCCAAAGGAGGCTGGCCGACCAGCCGAACCTGGCACCTGGGCCAGGCCCCTTCCAAGGGGACGAGTTCCAGAGGATAGAGCCCTGGGGGAGGCTGCCAAGTCTCCTGGGGCGTGTGCTGGGCCCCCGTCAGAGGAGGAAGCAGCCTGGTAAACGGTGTGCCAGGCCTGAGATCTGGAGGCCTCCCACACCCGGGTCCCTGTCCTGCCCAGGCCCCCCGAGGGAGGACGTTGGTCGGGGAGTGGCGAGCGGGGTGGGGCTGGCGCCGAGCCTGCCCTTGGATGCCCCGGGGAAGGGCGCCGGGGGATGGGCTGCCCCTCGCCAGGTCTGAGGGACCGACCCAGCTCGGGGCTGTCGGGGGCAGAGAGAGAACCCCCCTCCGCCCTTTCCCTTCAGGTTCTTAGGGCTGGCCAAATCCTTCCCAAGACAGCTTGTCTGGAGAAAATCAGACCCAGCTGAAGAACATGTGTCCATGGGGGAAACCCGGGAAACTGAGTCTCCCCACACAATAGCAGAGATTCTCATCTTGCATCCTCTCCTGAGCTAATGACAAAGGTGGATGTCCCGGGTGGGTGGGCCTGTGGAATGGGAGAGGGGAGGAAGTCTATTGTCATGCAGAGGGACATGGAAAGACTTGTCTGAAGCTTATCCCCTGCACTGGGGTCAGGTCGGGAAGGGACGGCACAGAGGTGAGCAGGAACCAACCGGCCTCTCTGTGGTGGGGCTAGCCCCGGGGCAGGCGTGGGGGTGATGGCTGGAAGTGGGATGGCGCGTGAGTTGGCACCAGCCAGCGGTGGAGGCAGAGACTCAGAGGTCAGGGATCTCTCTCTCTGTCTCTGTCTCTGTCTCTCTCCCTCAGGGAGCTGAGGAGAGTAAGGTGGCGCCCCCTGCCCACCTCGCCTACCTCTCCATGGGCCCTTCTTTCTCTGGCCGCTCCGGGAGCCCTGCGGGCTTGGGTTCAACCCCCCACACACCGCACAGGCCAAGGGCGCATGCGCGACCGCCGGGGCCTAGGGCTGGCCTGGGGGGGGTGGGGGGGGTCCTCAGTGAAGGCCACGCCCTCCCTCCAGGCTCTGACCCAGCTGCAGCTCTTCCATCGCCACCCTTCTGGACTTGGCTTCAGCTGTCTCCCTCCCCTCCCCCACTCCCACTCAGCTTGCAGGCCGCTTCCCTGCCTTGAAAGCATGGCTCTGGCCCTGAGGGCCACAGACCTACTGGGCTTCAAGCTCAAGGCTCTGCCTGGGCCTGCTGCTTCGGCCAGGGGCTCATTTTTTCCTGGAAAGACAAAGCCATGGCCTCACCCCACGCCTGCACTTTGCCACGGCAGGCAGCCCAGATGTAGGAAAGGCTCTGTGGAGTCAGAAGTGCCGAGACAGGCAGATGGCACCAGAGGGTTTGGGGGCCAGGGCGCAACTGGGCTAGCCCCTCCTCCCGGGAGTCGGGGAGGCCCGGCCTTCCTAGTGCCCAGGCCACGGCTCCGGGGAGAAACCCGCCATGGAGGGCACGCGGGAGGCCCTCTGCCTGAGGTGGCAGGTGTCACGCCAGGGCCACTGCAAGCCTGGCTCGGCTTGCCTGCTTTCTCCAAAGGAGGCTGGCCGACCAGCCGAACCTGGCACCTGGGCCAGGCCCCTTCCAAGGGGACGAGTTCCAGAGGATAGAGCCCTGGGGGAGGCTGCCAAGTCTCCTGGGGCGTGTGCTGGGCCCCCGTCAGAGGAGGAAGCAGCCTGGTAAACGGTGTGCCAGGCCTGAGATCTGGAGGCCTCCCACACCCGGGTCCCTGTCCTGCCCAGGCCCCCCGAGGGAGGACGTTGGTCGGGGAGTGGCGAGCGGGGTGGGGCTGGCGCCGAGCCTGCCCTTGGATGCCCCGGGGAAGGGCGCCGGGGGATGGGCTGCCCCTCGCCAGGTCTGAGGGACCGACCCAGCTCGGGGCTGTCGGGGGCAGAGAGAGAACCCCCCTCCGCCCTTTCCCTTCAGGTTCTTAGGGCTGGCCAAATCCTTCCCAAGACAGCTTGTCTGGAGAAAATCAGACCCAGCTGAAGAACATGTGTCCATGGGGGAAACCCGGGAAACTGAGTCTCCCCACACAATAGCAGAGATTCTCATCTTGCATCCTCTCCTGAGCTAATGACAAAGGTGGATGTCCCGGGTGGGTGGGCCTGTGGAATGGGAGAGGGGAGGAAGTCTATTGTCATGCAGAGGGACATGGAAAGACTTGTCTGAAGCTTATCCCCTGCACTGGGGTCAGGTCGGGAAGGGACGGCACAGAGGTGAGCAGGAACCAACCGGCCTCTCTGTGGTGGGGCTGGCCCCGGGGCAGGCGTGGGGGTGATGGCTGGAAGTGGGATGGCGCGTGAGTTGGCACCAGCCAGCGGTGGAGGCAGAGACTCAGAGGTCAGGGATCTCTCTCTCTGTCTCTGTCTCTGTCTCTCTCCCTCAGGGAGCTGAGGAGAGTAAGGTGGCGCCCCCTGCCCACCTCGCCTACCTCTCCATGGGCCCTTCTTTCTCTGGCCGCTCCGGGAGCCCTGCGGGCTTGGGTTCAACCCCCCACACACCGCACAGGCCAAGGGCGCATGCGCGACCGCCGGGGCCTAGGGCTGGCCTGGGGGGGGTGGGGGGGGTCCTCAGTGAAGGCCACGCCCTCCCTCCAGGCTCTGACCCAGCTGCAGCTCTTCCATCGCCACCCTTCTGGACTCGGCTTCAGCTGTCTCCCTCCCCTCCCCCACTCCCACTCAGCTTGCAGGCCGCTTCCCTGCCTTGAAAGCATGGCTCTGGCCCTGAGGGCCACAGACCTACTGGGCTTCAAGCTCAAGGCTCTGCCTGGGCCTGCTGCTTCGGCCAGGGGCTCATTTTTTCCTGGAAAGACAAAGCCATGGCCTCACCCCACGCCTGCACTTTGCCACGGCAGGCAGCCCAGATGTAGGAAAGGCTCTGTGGAGTCAGAAGTGCCGAGACAGGCAGATGGCACCAGAGGGTTTGGGGGCCAGGGCGCAACTGGGCTAGCCCCTCCTCCCGGGAGTCGGGGAGGCCCGGCCTTCCTAGTGCCCAGGCCACGGCTCCGGGGAGAAACCCGCCATGGAGGGCACGCGGGAGGCCCTCTGCCTGAGGTGGCAGGTGTCACGCCAGGGCCACTGCAAGCCTGGCTCGGCTTGCCTGCTTTCTCCAAAGGAGGCTGGCCGACCAGCCGAACCTGGCACCTGGGCCAGGCCCCTTCCAAGGGGACGAGTTCCAGAGGATAGAGCCCTGGGGGAGGCTGCCAAGTCTCCTGGGGCGTGTGCTGGGCCCCCGTCAGAGGAGGAAGCAGCCTGGTAAACGGTGTGCCAGGCCTGAGATCTGGAGGCCTCCCACACCCGGGTCCCTGTCCTGCCCAGGCCCCCCGAGGGAGGACGTTGGTCGGGGAGTGGCGAGCGGGGTGGGGCTGGTGCCGAGCCTGCCCTTGGATGCCCCGGGGAAGGGCGCCGGGGGATGGGCTGCCCCTCGCCAGGTCTGAGGGACCGACCCAGCTCGGGGCTGTCGGGGGCAGAGAGAGAACCCCCCTCCGCCCTTTCCCTTCAGGTTCTTAGGGCTGGCCAAATCCTTCCCAAGACAGCTTGTCTGGAGAAAATCAGACCCAGCTGAAGAACATGTGTCCATGGGGGAAACCCGGGAAACTGAGTCTCCCCACACAATAGCAGAGATTCTCATCTTGCATCCTCTCCTGAGCTAATGACAAAGGTGGATGTCCCGGGTGGGTGGGCCTGTGGAATGGGAGAGGGGAGGAAGTCTATTGTCATGCAGAGGGACATGGAAAGACTTGTCTGAAGCTTATCCCCTGCACTGGGGTCAGGTCGGGAAGGGACGGCACAGAGGTGAGCAGGAACCAACCGGCCTCTCTGTGGTGGGGCTGGCCCCGGGGCAGGCGTGGGGGTGATGGCTGGAAGTGGGATGGCGCGTGAGTTGGCACCAGCCAGCGGTGGAGGCAGAGACTCAGAGGTCAGGGATCTCTCTCTCTGTCTCTGTCTCTGTCTCTCTCCCTCAGGGAGCTGAGGAGAGTAAGGTGGCGCCCCCTGCCCACCTCGCCTACCTCTCCATGGGCCCTTCTTTCTCTGGCCGCTCCGGGAGCCCTGCGGGCTTGGGTTCAACCCCCCACACACCGCACAGGCCAAGGGCGCATGCGCGACCGCCGGGGCCTAGGGCTAGCCTGGGGGAGGTGGGGGGGGTCCTCAGTGAAGGCCACGCCCTCCCTCCAGGCTCTGACCCAGCTGCAGCTCTTCCATCGCCACCCTTCTGGACTCGGCTTCAGCTGTCTCCCTCCCCTCCCCCACTCCCACTCAGCTTGCAGGCCGCTTCCCTGCCTTGAAAGCATGGCTCTGGCCCTGAGGGCCACAGACCTACTGGGCTTCAAGCTCAAGGCTCTGCCTGGGCCTGCTGCTTCGGCCAGGGGCTCATTTTTTCCTGGAAAGACAAAGCCATGGCCTCACCCCACGCCTGCACTTTGCCACGGCAGGCAGCCCAGATGTAGGAAAGGCTCTGTGGAGTCAGAAGTGCCGAGACAGGCAGATGGCACCAGAGGGTTTGGGGGCCAGGGCGCAACTGGGCTAGCCCCTCCTCCCGGGAGTCGGGGAGGCCCGGCCTTCCTAGTGCCCAGGCCACGGCTCCGGGGAGAAACCCGCCATGGAGGGCACGCGGGAGGCCCTCTGCCTGAGGTGGCAGGTGTCACGCCAGGGCCACTGCAAGCCTGGCTCGGCTTGCCTGCTTTCTCCAAAGGAGGCTGGCCGACCAGCCGAACCTGGCACCTGGGCCAGGCCCCTTCCAAGGGGACGAGTTCCAGAGGATAGAGCCCTGGGGGAGGCTGCCAAGTCTCCTGGGGCGTGTGCTGGGCCCCCGTCAGAGGAGGAAGCAGCCTGGTAAACGGTGTGCCAGGCCTGAGATCTGGAGGCCTCCCACACCCGGGTCCCTGTCCTGCCCAGGCCCCCCGAGGGAGGACGTTGGTCGGGGAGTGGCGAGCGGGGTGGGGCTGGCGCCGAGCCTGCCCTTGGATGCCCCGGGGAAGGGCGCCGGGGGATGGGCTGCCCCTCGCCAGGTCTGAGGGACCGACCCAGCTCGGGGCTGTCGGGGGCAGAGAGAGAACCCCCCTCCGCCCTTTCCCTTCAGGTTCTTAGGGCTGGCCAAATCCTTCCCAAGACAGCTTGTCTGGAGAAAATCAGACCCAGCTGAAGAACATGTGTCCATGGGGGAAACCCGGGAAACTGAGTCTCCCCACACAATAGCAGAGATTCTCATCTTGCATCCTCTCCTGAGCTAAGGACAAAGGTGGATGTCCCGGGTGGGTGGGCCTGTGGAATGGGAGAGGGGAGGAAGTCTATTGTCATGCAGAGGGACATGGAAAGACTTGTCTGAAGCTTATCCCCTGCACTGGGGTCAGGTCGGGAAGGGACGGCACAGAGGTGAGCAGGAACCAACCGGCCTCTCTGTGGTGGGGCTGGCCCCGGGGCAGGCGTGGGGGTGATGGCTGGAAGTGGGATGGCGCGTGAGTTGGCACCAGCCAGCGGTGGAGGCAGAGACTCAGAGGTCAGGGATCTCTCTCTCTGTCTCTGTCTCTGTCTCTCTCCCTCAGGGAGCTGAGGAGAGTAAGGTGGCGCCCCCTGCCCACCTCGCCTACCTCTCCATGGGCCCTTCTTTCTCTGGCCGCTCCGGGAGCCCTGCGGGCTTGGGTTCAACCCCCCACACACCGCACAGGCCAAGGGCGCATGCGCGACCGCCGGGGCCTAGGGCTGGCCTGGGGGGGGTGGGGGGGTCCTCAGTGAAGGCCACGCCCTCCCTCCAGGCTCTGACCCAGCTGCAGCTCTTCCATCGCCACCCTTCTGGACTCGGCTTCAGCTGTCTCCCTCCCCTCCCCCACTCCCACTCAGCTTGCAGGCCGCTTCCCTGCCTTGAAAGCATGGCTCTGGCCCTGAGGGCCACAGACCTACTGGGCTTCAAGCTCAAGGCTCTGCCTGGGCCTGCTGCTTCGGCCAGGGGCTCATTTTTTCCTGGAAAGACAAAGCCATGGCCTCACCCCACGCCTGCACTTTGCCACGGCAGGCAGCCCAGATGTAGGAAAGGCTCTGTGGAGTCAGAAGTGCCGAGACAGGCAGATGGCACCAGAGGGTTTGGGGGCCAGGGCGCAACTGGGCTAGCCCCTCCTCCCGGGAGTCGGGGAGGCCCGGCCTTCCTAGTGCCCAGGCCACGGCTCCGGGGAGAAACCCGCCATGGAGGGCACGCGGGAGGCCCTCTGCCTGAGGTGGCAGGTGTCACGCCAGGGCCACTGCAAGCCTGGCTCGGCTTGCCTGCTTTCTCCAAAGGAGGCTGGCCGACCAGCCGAACCTGGCACCTGGGCCAGGCCCCTTCCAAGGGGACGAGTTCCAGAGGATAGAGCCCTGGGGGAGGCTGCCAAGTCTCCTGGGGCGTGTGCTGGGCCCCCGTCAGAGGAGGAAGCAGCCTGGTAAACGGTGTGCCAGGCCTGAGATCTGGAGGCCTCCCACACCCGGGTCCCTGTCCTGCCCAGGCCCCCCGAGGGAGGACGTTGGTCGGGGAGTGGCGAGCGGGGTGGGGCTGGCGCCGAGCCTGCCCTTGGATGCCCCGGGGAAGGGCGCCGGGGGATGGGCTGCCCCTCGCCAGGTCTGAGGGACCGACCCAGCTCGGGGCTGTCGGGGGCAGAGAGAGAACCCCCCTCCGCCCTTTCCCTTCAGGTTCTTAGGGCTGGCCAAATCCTTCCCAAGACAGCTTGTCTGGAGAAAATCAGACCCAGCTGAAGAACATGTGTCCATGGGGGAAACCCGGGAAACTGAGTCTCCCCACACAATAGCAGAGATTCTCATCTTGCATCCTCTCCTGAGCTAATGACAAAGGTGGATGTCCCGGGTGGGTGGGCCTGTGGAATGGGAGAGGGGAGGAAGTCTATTGTCATGCAGAGGGACATGGAAAGACTTGTCTGAAGCTTATCCCCTGCACTGGGGTCAGGTCGGGAAGGGACGGCACAGAGGTGAGCAGGAACCAACCGGCCTCTCTGTGGTGGGGCTGGCCCCGGGGCAGGCGTGGGGGTGATGGCTGGAAGTGGGATGGCGCGTGAGTTGGCACCAGCCAGCGGTGGAGGCAGAGACTCAGAGGTCAGGGATCTCTCTCTCTGTCTCTGTCTCTGTCTCTCTCCCTCAGGGAGCTGAGGAGAGTAAGGTGGCGCCCCCTGCCCACCTCGCCTACCTCTCCATGGGCCCTTCTTTCTCTGGCCGCTCCGGGAGCCCTGCGGGCTTGGGTTCAACCCCCCACACACCGCACAGGCCAAGGGCGCATGCGCGACCGCCGGGGCCTAGGGCTGGCCTGGGGGGGGTGGGGGGGGTCCTCAGTGAAGGCCACGCCCTCCCTCCAGGCTCTGACCCAGCTGCAGCTCTTCCATCGCCACCCTTCTGGACTCGGCTTCAGCTGTCTCCCTCCCCTCCCCCACTCCCACTCAGCTTGCAGGCCGCTTCCCTGCCTTGAAAGCATGGCTCTGGCCCTGAGGGCCACAGACCTACTGGGCTTCAAGCTCAAGGCTCTGCCTGGGCCTGCTGCTTCGGCCAGGGGCTCATTTTTTCCTGGAAAGACAAAGCCATGGCCTCACCCCACGCCTGCACTTTGCCACGGCAGGCAGCCCAGATGTAGGAAAGGCTCTGTGGAGTCAGAAGTGCCGAGACAGGCAGATGGCACCAGAGGGTTTGGGGGCCAGGGCGCAACTGGGCTAGCCCCTCCTCCCGGGAGTCGGGGAGGCCCGGCCTTCCTAGTGCCCAGGCCACGGCTCCGGGGAGAAACCCGCCATGGAGGGCACGCGGGAGGCCCTCTGCCTGAGGTGGCAGGTGTCACGCCAGGGCCACTGCAAGCCTGGCTCGGCTTGCCTGCTTTCTCCAAAGGAGGCTGGCCGACCAGCCGAACCTGGCACCTGGGCCAGGCCCCTTCCAAGGGGACGAGTTCCAGAGGATAGAGCCCTGGGGGAGGCTGCCAAGTCTCCTGGGGCGTGTGCTGGGCCCCCGTCAGAGGAGGAAGCAGCCTGGTAAACGGTGTGCCAGGCCTGAGATCTGGAGGCCTCCCACACCCGGGTCCCTGTCCTGCCCAGGCCCCCCGAGGGAGGACGTTGGTCGGGGAGTGGCGAGCGGGGTGGGGCTGGCGCCGAGCCTGCCCTTGGATGCCCCGGGGAAGGGCGCCGGGGGATGGGCTGCCCCTCGCCAGGTCTGAGGGACCGACCCAGCTCGGGGCTGTCGGGGGCAGAGAGAGAACCCCCCTCCGCCCTTTCCCTTCAGGTTCTTAGGGCTGGCCAAATCCTTCCCAAGACAGCTTGTCTGGAGAAAATCAGACCCAGCTGAAGAACATGTGTCCATGGGGGAAACCCGGGAAACTGAGTCTCCCCACACAATAGCAGAGATTCTCATCTTGCATCCTCTCCTGAGCTAATGACAAAGGTGGATGTCCCGGGTGGGTGGGCCTGTGGAATGGGAGAGGGGAGGAAGTCTATTGTCATGCAGAGGGACATGGAAAGACTTGTCTGAAGCTTATCCCCTGCACTGGGGTCAGGTCGGGAAGGGACGGCACAGAGGTGAGCAGGAACCAAGCGGCCTCTCTGTGGTGGGGCTGGCCCCGGGGCAGGCGTGGGGGTGATGGCTGGAAGTGGGATGGCGCGTGAGTTGGCACCAGCCAGCGGTGGAGGCAGAGACTCAGAGGTCAGGGATCTCTCTCTCTGTCTCTGTCTCTGTCTCTCTCCCTCAGGGAGCTGAGGAGAGTAAGGTGGCGCCCCCTGCCCACCTCGCCTACCTCTCCATGGGCCCTTCTTTCTCTGGCCGCTCCGGGAGCCCTGCGGGCTTGGGTTCAACCCCCCACACACCGCACAGGCCAAGGGCGCATGCGCGACCGCCGGGGCCTAGGGCTGGCCTGGGGGGGGTGGGGGGGGTCCTCAGTGAAGGCCACGCCCTCCCTCCAGGCTCTGACCCAGCTGCAGCTCTTCCATCGCCACCCTTCTGGACTCGGCTTCAGCTGTCTCCCTCCCCTCCCCCACTCCCACTCAGCTTGCAGGCCGCTTCCCTGCCTTGAAAGCATGGCTCTGGCCCTGAGGGCCACAGACCTACTGGGCTTCAAGCTCAAGGCTCTGCCTGGGCCTGCTGCTTCGGCCAGGGGCTCATTTTTTCCTGGAAAGACAAAGCCATGGCCTCACCCCACGCCTGCACTTTGCCACGGCAGGCAGCCCAGATGTAGGAAAGGCTCTGTGGAGTCAGAAGTGCCGAGACAGGCAGATGGCACCAGAGGGTTTGGGGGCCAGGGCGCAACTGGGCTAGCCCCTCCTCCCGGGAGTCGGGGAGGCCCGGCCTTCCTAGTGCCCAGGCCACGGCTCCGGGGAGAAACCCGCCATGGAGGGCACGCGGGAGGCCCTCTGCCTGAGGTGGCAGGTGTCACGCCAGGGCCACTGCAAGCCTGGCTCGGCTTGCCTGCTTTCTCCAAAGGAGGCTGGCCGACCAGCCGAACCTGGCACCTGGGCCAGGCCCCTTCCAAGGGGACGAGTTCCAGAGGATAGAGCCCTGGGGGAGGCTGCCAAGTCTCCTGGGGCGTGTGCTGGGCCCCCGTCAGAGGAGGAAGCAGCCTGGTAAACGGTGTGCCAGGCCTGAGATCTGGAGGCCTCCCACACCCGGGTCCCTGTCCTGCCCAGGCCCCCCGAGGGAGGACGTTGGTCGGGGAGTGGCGAGCGGGGTGGGGCTGGCGCCGAGCCTGCCCTTGGATGCCCCGGGGAAGGGCGCCGGGGGATGGGCTGCCCCTCGCCAGGTCTGAGGGACCGACCCAGCTCGGGGCTGTCGGGGGCAGAGAGAGAAACCCCCTCCGCCCTTTCCCTTCAGGTTCTTAGGGCTGGCCAAATCCTTCCCAAGACAGCTTGTCTGGAGAAAATCAGACCCAGCTGAAGAACATGTGTCCATGGGGGAAACCCGGGAAACTGAGTCTCCCCACACAATAGCAGAGATTCTCATCTTGCATCCTCTCCTGAGCTAATGACAAAGGTGGATGTCCCGGGTGGGTGGGCCTGTGGAATGGGAGAGGGGAGGAAGTCTATTGTCATGCAGAGGGACATGGAAAGACTTGTCTGAAGCTTATCCCCTGCACTGGGGTCAGGTCGGGAAGGGACGGCACAGAGGTGAGCAGGAACCAACCGGCCTCTCTGTGGTGGGGCTGGCCCCGGGGCAGGCGTGGGGGTGATGGCTGGAAGTGGGATGGCGCGTGAGTTGGCACCAGCCAGCGGTGGAGGCAGAGACTCAGAGGTCAGGGATCTCTCTCTCTGTCTCTGTCTCTGTCTCTCTCCCTCAGGGAGCTGAGGAGAGTAAGGTGGCGCCCCCTGCCCACCTCGCCTACCTCTCCATGGGCCCTTCTTTCTCTGGCCGCTCCGGGAGCCCTGCGGGCTTGGGTTCAACCCCCCACACACCGCACAGGCCAAGGGCGCATGCGCGACCGCCGGGGCCTAGGGCTAGCCTGGGGGAGGTGGGGGGGGTCCTCAGTGAAGGCCACGCCCTCCCTCCAGGCTCTGACCCAGCTGCAGCTCTTCCATCGCCACCCTTCTGGACTCGGCTTCAGCTGTCTCCCTCCCCTCCCCCACTCCCACTCAGCTTGCAGGCCGCTTCCCTGCCTTGAAAGCATGGCTCTGGCCCTGAGGGCCACAGACCTACTGGGCTTCAAGCTCAAGGCTCTGCCTGGGCCTGCTGCTTCGGCCAGGGGCTCATTTTTTCCTGGAAAGACAAAGCCATGGCCTCACCCCACGCCTGCACTTTGCCACGGCAGGCAGCCCAGATGTAGGAAAGGCTCTGTGGAGTCAGAAGTGCCGAGACAGGCAGATGGCACCAGAGGGTTTGGGGGCCAGGGCGCAACTGGGCTAGCCCCTCCTCCCGGGAGTCGGGGAGGCCCGGCCTTCCTAGTGCCCAGGCCACGGCTCCGGGGAGAAACCCGCCATGGAGGGCACGCGGGAGGCCCTCTGCCTGAGGTGGCAGGTGTCACGCCAGGGCCACTGCAAGCCTGGCTCGGCTTGCCTGCTTTCTCCAAAGGAGGCTGGCCGACCAGCCGAACCTGGCACCTGGGCCAGGCCCCTTCCAAGGGGACGAGTTCCAGAGGATAGAGCCCTGGGGGAGGCTGCCAAGTCTCCTGGGGCGTGTGCTGGGCCCCCGTCAGAGGAGGAAGCAGCCTGGTAAACGGTGTGCCAGGCCTGAGATCTGGAGGCCTCCCACACCCGGGTCCCTGTCCTGCCCAGGCCCCCCGAGGGAGGACGTTGGTCGGGGAGTGGCGAGCGGGGTGGGGCTGGCGCCGAGCCTGCCCTTGGATGCCCCGGGGAAGGGCGCCGGGGGATGGGCTGCCCCTCGCCAGGTCTGAGGGACCGACCCAGCTCGGGGCTGTCGGGGGCAGAGAGAGAAACCCCCTCCGCCCTTTCCCTTCAGGTTCTTAGGGCTGGCCAAATCCTTCCCAAGACAGCTTGTCTGGAGAAAATCAGACCCAGCTGAAGAACATGTGTCCATGGGGGAAACCCGGGAAACTGAGTCTCCCCACACAATAGCAGAGATTCTCATCTTGCATCCTCTCCTGAGCTAATGACAAAGGTGGATGTCCCGGGTGGGTGGGCCTGTGGAATGGGAGAGGGGAGGAAGTCTATTGTCATGCAGAGGGACATGGAAAGACTTGTCTGAAGCTTATCCCCTGCACTGGGGTCAGGTCGGGAAGGGACGGCACAGAGGTGAGCAGGAACCAACCGGCCTCTCTGTGGTGGGGCTGGCCCCGGGGCAGGCGTGGGGGTGATGGCTGGAAGTGGGATGGCGCGTGAGTTGGCACCAGCCAGCGGTGGAGGCAGAGACTCAGAGGTCAGGGATCTCTCTCTCTGTCTCTGTCTCTGTCTCTCTCCCTCAGGGAGCTGAGGAGAGTAAGGTGGCGCCCCCTGCCCACCTCGCCTACCTCTCCATGGGCCCTTCTTTCTCTGGCCGCTCCGGGAGCCCTGCGGGCTTGGGTTCAACCCCCCACACACCGCACAGGCCAAGGGCGCATGCGCGACCGCCGGGGCCTAGGGCTGGCCTGGGGGGGGTGGGGGGGGTCCTCAGTGAAGGCCACGCCCTCCCTCCAGGCTCTGACCCAGCTGCAGCTCTTCCATCGCCACCCTTCTGGACTCGGCTTCAGCTGTCTCCCTCCCCTCCCCCACTCCCACTCAGCTTGCAGGCCGCTTCCCTGCCTTGAAAGCATGGCTCTGGCCCTGAGGGCCACAGACCTACTGGGCTTCAAGCTCAAGGCTCTGCCTGGGCCTGCTGCTTCGGCCAGGGGCTCATTTTTTCCTGGAAAGACAAAGCCATGGCCTCACCCCACGCCTGCACTTTGCCACGGCAGGCAGCCCAGATGTAGGAAAGGCTCTGTGGAGTCAGAAGTGCCGAGACAGGCAGATGGCACCAGAGGGTTTGGGGGCCAGGGCGCAACTGGGCTAGCCCCTCCTCCCGGGAGTCGGGGAGGCCCGGCCTTCCTAGTGCCCAGGCCACGGCTCCGGGGAGAAACCCGCCATGGAGGGCACGCGGGAGGCCCTCTGCCTGAGGTGGCAGGTGTCACGCCAGGGCCACTGCAAGCCTGGCTCGGCTTGCCTGCTTTCTCCAAAGGAGGCTGGCCGACCAGCCGAACCTGGCACCTGGGCCAGGCCCCTTCCAAGGGGACGAGTTCCAGAGGATAGAGCCCTGGGGGAGGCTGCCAAGTCTCCTGGGGCGTGTGCTGGGCCCCCGTCAGAGGAGGAAGCAGCCTGGTAAACGGTGTGCCAGGCCTGAGATCTGGAGGCCTCCCACACCCGGGTCCCTGTCCTGCCCAGGCCCCCCGAGGGAGGACGTTGGTCGGGGAGTGGCGAGCGGGGTGGGGCTGGCGCCGAGCCTGCCCTTGGATGCCCCGGGGAAGGGCGCCGGGGGATGGGCTGCCCCTCGCCAGGTCTGAGGGACCGACCCAGCTCGGGGCTGTCGGGGGCAGAGAGAGAAACCCCCTCCGCCCTTTCCCTTCAGGTTCTTAGGGCTGGCCAAATCCTTCCCAAGACAGCTTGTCTGGAGAAAATCAGACCCAGCTGAAGAACATGTGTCCATGGGGGAAACCCGGGAAACTGAGTCTCCCCACACAATAGCAGAGATTCTCATCTTGCATCCTCTCCTGAGCTAATGACAAAGGTGGATGTCCCGGGTGGGTGGGCCTGTGGAATGGGAGAGGGGAGGAAGTCTATTGTCATGCAGAGGGACATGGAAAGACTTGTCTGAAGCTTATCCCCTGCACTGGGGTCAGGTCGGGAAGGGACGGCACAGAGGTGAGCAGGAACCAACCGGCCTCTCTGTGGTGGGGCTGGCCCCGGGGCAGGCGTGGGGGTGATGGCTGGAAGTGGGATGGCGCGTGAGTTGGCACCAGCCAGCGGTGGAGGCAGAGACTCAGAGGTCAGGGATCTCTCTCTCTGTCTCTGTCTCTGTCTCTCTCCCTCAGGGAGCTGAGGAGAGTAAGGTGGCGCCCCCTGCCCACCTCGCCTACCTCTCCATGGGCCCTTCTTTCTCTGGCCGCTCCGGGAGCCCTGCGGGCTTGGGTTCAACCCCCCACACACCGCACAGGCCAAGGGCGCATGCGCGACCGCCGGGGCCTAGGGCTGGCCTGGGGGGGGTGGGGGGGGTCCTCAGTGAAGGCCACGCCCTCCCTCCAGGCTCTGACCCAGCTGCAGCTCTTCCATCGCCACCCTTCTGGACTCGGCTTCAGCTGTCTCCCTCCCCTCCCCCACTCCCACTCAGCTTGCAGGCCGCTTCCCTGCCTTGAAAGCATGGCTCTGGCCCTGAGGGCCACAGACCTACTGGGCTTCAAGCTCAAGGCTCTGCCTGGGCCTGCTGCTTCGGCCAGGGGCTCATTTTTTCCTGGAAAGACAAAGCCATGGCCTCACCCCACGCCTGCACTTTGCCACGGCAGGCAGCCCAGATGTAGGAAAGGCTCTGTGGAGTCAGAAGTGCCGAGACAGGCAGATGGCACCAGAGGGTTTGGGGGCCAGGGCGCAACTGGGCTAGCCCCTCCTCCCGGGAGTCGGGGAGGCCCGGCCTTCCTAGTGCCCAGGCCACGGCTCCGGGGAGAAACCCGCCATGGAGGGCACGCGGGAGGCCCTCTGCCTGAGGTGGCAGGTGTCACGCCAGGGCCACTGCAAGCCTGGCTCGGCTTGCCTGCTTTCTCCAAAGGAGGCTGGCCGACCAGCCGAACCTGGCACCTGGGCCAGGCCCCTTCCAAGGGGACGAGTTCCAGAGGATAGAGCCCTGGGGGAGGCTGCCAAGTCTCCTGGGGCGTGTGCTGGGCCCCCGTCAGAGGAGGAAGCAGCCTGGTAAACGGTGTGCCAGGCCTGAGATCTGGAGGCCTCCCACACCCGGGTCCCTGTCCTGCCCAGGCCCCCCGAGGGAGGACGTTGGTCGGGGAGTGGCGAGCGGGGTGGGGCTGGCGCCGAGCCTGCCCTTGGATGCCCCGGGGAAGGGCGCCGGGGGATGGGCTGCCCCTCGCCAGGTCTGAGGGACCGACCCAGCTCGGGGCTGTCGGGGGCAGAGAGAGAACCCCCCTCCGCCCTTTCCCTTCAGGTTCTTAGGGCTGGCCAAATCCTTCCCAAGACAGCTTGTCTGGAGAAAATCAGACCCAGCTGAAGAACATGTGTCCATGGGGGAAACCCGGGAAACTGAGTCTCCCCACACAATAGCAGAGATTCTCATCTTGCATCCTCTCCTGAGCTAATGACAAAGGTGGATGTCCCGGGTGGGTGGGCCTGTGGAATGGGAGAGGGGAGGAAGTCTATTGTCATGCAGAGGGACATGGAAAGACTTGTCTGAAGCTTATCCCCTGCACTGGGGTCAGGTCGGGAAGGGACGGCACAGAGGTGAGCAGGAACCAACCGGCCTCTCTGTGGTGGGGCTGGCCCCGGGGCAGGCGTGGGGGTGATGGCTGGAAGTGGGATGGCGCGTGAGTTGGCACCAGCCAGCGGTGGAGGCAGAGACTCAGAGGTCAGGGATCTCTCTCTCTGTCTCTGTCTCTGTCTCTCTCCCTCAGGGAGCTGAGGAGAGTAAGGTGGCGCCCCCTGCCCACCTCGCCTACCTCTCCATGGGCCCTTCTTTCTCTGGCCGCTCCGGGAGCCCTGCGGGCTTGGGTTCAACCCCCCACACACCGCACAGGCCAAGGGCGCATGCGCGACCGCCGGGGCCTAGGGCTGGCCTGGGGGGGGTGGGGGGGGTCCTCAGTGAAGGCCACGCCCTCCCTCCAGGCTCTGACCCAGCTGCAGCTCTTCCATCGCCACCCTTCTGGACTTGGCTTCAGCTGTCTCCCTCCCCTCCCCCACTCCCACTCAGCTTGCAGGCCGCTTCCCTGCCTTGAAAGCATGGCTCTGGCCCTGAGGGCCACAGACCTACTGGGCTTCAAGCTCAAGGCTCTGCCTGGGCCTGCTGCTTCGGCCAGGGGCTCATTTTTTCCTGGAAAGACAAAGCCATGGCCTCACCCCACGCCTGCACTTTGCCACGGCAGGCAGCCCAGATGTAGGAAAGGCTCTGTGGAGTCAGAAGTGCCGAGACAGGCAGATGGCACCAGAGGGTTTGGGGGCCAGGGCGCAACTGGGCTAGCCCCTCCTCCCGGGAGTCGGGGAGGCCCGGCCTTCCTAGTGCCCAGGCCACGGCTCCGGGGAGAAACCCGCCATGGAGGGCACGCGGGAGGCCCTCTGCCTGAGGTGGCAGGTGTCACGCCAGGGCCACTGCAAGCCTGGCTCGGCTTGCCTGCTTTCTCCAAAGGAGGCTGGCCGACCAGCCGAACCTGGCACCTGGGCCAGGCCCCTTCCAAGGGGACGAGTTCCAGAGGATAGAGCCCTGGGGGAGGCTGCCAAGTCTCCTGGGGCGTGTGCTGGGCCCCCGTCAGAGGAGGAAGCAGCCTGGTAAACGGTGTGCCAGGCCTGAGATCTGGAGGCCTCCCACACCCGGGTCCCTGTCCTGCCCAGGCCCCCCGAGGGAGGACGTTGGTCGGGGAGTGGCGAGCGGGGTGGGGCTGGCGCCGAGCCTGCCCTTGGATGCCCCGGGGAAGGGCGCCGGGGGATGGGCTGCCCCTCGCCAGGTCTGAGGGACCGACCCAGCTCGGGGCTGTCGGGGGCAGAGAGAGAACCCCCCTCCGCCCTTTCCCTTCAGGTTCTTAGGGCTGGCCAAATCCTTCCCAAGACAGCTTGTCTGGAGAAAATCAGACCCAGCTGAAGAACATGTGTCCATGGGGGAAACCCGGGAAACTGAGTCTCCCCACACAATAGCAGAGATTCTCATCTTGCATCCTCTCCTGAGCTAATGACAAAGGTGGATGTCCCGGGTGGGTGGGCCTGTGGAATGGGAGAGGGGAGGAAGTCTATTGTCATGCAGAGGGACATGGAAAGACTTGTCTGAAGCTTATCCCCTGCACTGGGGTCAGGTCGGGAAGGGACGGCACAGAGGTGAGCAGGAACCAACCGGCCTCTCTGTGGTGGGGCTGGCCCCGGGGCAGGCGTGGGGGTGATGGCTGGAAGTGGGATGGCGCGTGAGTTGGCACCAGCCAGCGGTGGAGGCAGAGACTCAGAGGTCAGGGATCTCTCTCTCTGTCTCTGTCTCTGTCTCTCTCCCTCAGGGAGCTGAGGAGAGTAAGGTGGCGCCCCCTGCCCACCTCGCCTACCTCTCCATGGGCCCTTCTTTCTCTGGCCGCTCCGGGAGCCCTGCGGGCTTGGGTTCAACCCCCCACACACCGCACAGGCCAAGGGCGCATGCGCGACCGCCGGGGCCTAGGGCTGGCCTGGGGGGGGTGGGGGGGGTCCTCAGTGAAGGCCACGCCCTCCCTCCAGGCTCTGACCCAGCTGCAGCTCTTCCATCGCCACCCTTCTGGACTTGGCTTCAGCTGTCTCCCTCCCCTCCCCCACTCCCACTCAGCTTGCAGGCCGCTTCCCTGCCTTGAAAGCATGGCTCTGGCCCTGAGGGCCACAGACCTACTGGGCTTCAAGCTCAAGGCTCTGCCTGGGCCTGCTGCTTCGGCCAGGGGCTCATTTTTTCCTGGAAAGACAAAGCCATGGCCTCACCCCACGCCTGCACTTTGCCACGGCAGGCAGCCCAGATGTAGGAAAGGCTCTGTGGAGTCAGAAGTGCCGAGACAGGCAGATGGCACCAGAGGGTTTGGGGGCCAGGGCGCAACTGGGCTAGCCCCTCCTCCCGGGAGTCGGGGAGGCCCGGCCTTCCTAGTGCCCAGGCCACGGCTCCGGGGAGAAACCCGCCATGGAGGGCACGCGGGAGGCCCTCTGCCTGAGGTGGCAGGTGTCACGCCAGGGCCACTGCAAGCCTGGCTCGGCTTGCCTGCTTTCTCCAAAGGAGGCTGGCCGACCAGCCGAACCTGGCACCTGGGCCAGGCCCCTTCCAAGGGGACGAGTTCCAGAGGATAGAGCCCTGGGGGAGGCTGCCAAGTCTCCTGGGGCGTGTGCTGGGCCCCCGTCAGAGGAGGAAGCAGCCTGGTAAACGGTGTGCCAGGCCTGAGATCTGGAGGCCTCCCACACCCGGGTCCCTGTCCTGCCCAGGCCCCCCGAGGGAGGACGTTGGTCGGGGAGTGGCGAGCGGGGTGGGGCTGGCGCCGAGCCTGCCCTTGGATGCCCCGGGGAAGGGCGCCGGGGGATGGGCTGCCCCTCGCCAGGTCTGAGGGACCGACCCAGCTCGGGGCTGTCGGGGGCAGAGAGAGAACCCCCCTCCGCCCTTTCCCTTCAGGTTCTTAGGGCTGGCCAAATCCTTCCCAAGACAGCTTGTCTGGAGAAAATCAGACCCAGCTGAAGAACATGTGTCCATGGGGGAAACCCGGGAAACTGAGTCTCCCCACACAATAGCAGAGATTCTCATCTTGCATCCTCTCCTGAGCTAATGACAAAGGTGGATGTCCCGGGTGGGTGGGCCTGTGGAATGGGAGAGGGGAGGAAGTCTATTGTCATGCAGAGGGACATGGAAAGACTTGTCTGAAGCTTATCCCCTGCACTGGGGTCAGGTCGGGAAGGGACGGCACAGAGGTGAGCAGGAACCAACCGGCCTCTCTGTGGTGGGGCTGGCCCCGGGGCAGGCGTGGGGGTGATGGCTGGAAGTGGGATGGCGCGTGAGTTGGCACCAGCCAGCGGTGGAGGCAGAGACTCAGAGGTCAGGGATCTCTCTCTCTGTCTCTGTCTCTGTCTCTCTCCCTCAGGGAGCTGAGGAGAGTAAGGTGGCGCCCCCTGCCCACCTCGCCTACCTCTCCATGGGCCCTTCTTTCTCTGGCCGCTCCGGGAGCCCTGCGGGCTTGGGTTCAACCCCCCACACACCGCACAGGCCAAGGGCGCATGCGCGACCGCCGGGGCCTAGGGCTGGCCTGGGGGGGGTGGGGGGGGTCCTCAGTGAAGGCCACGCCCTCCCTCCAGGCTCTGACCCAGCTGCAGCTCTTCCATCGCCACCCTTCTGGACTCGGCTTCAGCTGTCTCCCTCCCCTCCCCCACTCCCACTCAGCTTGCAGGCCGCTTCCCTGCCTTGAAAGCATGGCTCTGGCCCTGAGGGCCACAGACCTACTGGGCTTCAAGCTCAAGGCTCTGCCTGGGCCTGCTGCTTCGGCCAGGGGCTCATTTTTTCCTGGAAAGACAAAGCCATGGCCTCACCCCACGCCTGCACTTTGCCACGGCAGGCAGCCCAGATGTAGGAAAGGCTCTGTGGAGTCAGAAGTGCCGAGACAGGCAGATGGCACCAGAGGGTTTGGGGGCCAGGGCGCAACTGGGCTAGCCCCTCCTCCCGGGAGTCGGGGAGGCCCGGCCTTCCTAGTGCCCAGGCCACGGCTCCGGGGAGAAACCCGCCATGGAGGGCACGCGGGAGGCCCTCTGCCTGAGGTGGCAGGTGTCACGCCAGGGCCACTGCAAGCCTGGCTCGGCTTGCCTGCTTTCTCCAAAGGAGGCTGGCCGACCAGCCGAACCTGGCACCTGGGCCAGGCCCCTTCCAAGGGGACGAGTTCCAGAGGATAGAGCCCTGGGGGAGGCTGCCAAGTCTCCTGGGGCGTGTGCTGGGCCCCCGTCAGAGGAGGAAGCAGCCTGGTAAACGGTGTGCCAGGCCTGAGATCTGGAGGCCTCCCACACCCGGGTCCCTGTCCTGCCCAGGCCCCCCGAGGGAGGACGTTGGTCGGGGAGTGGCGAGCGGGGTGGGGCTGGCGCCGAGCCTGCCCTTGGATGCCCCGGGGAAGGGCGCCGGGGGATGGGCTGCCCCTCGCCAGGTCTGAGGGACCGACCCAGCTCGGGGCTGTCGGGGGCAGAGAGAGAAACCCCCTCCGCCCTTTCCCTTCAGGTTCTTAGGGCTGGCCAAATCCTTCCCAAGACAGCTTGTCTGGAGAAAATCAGACCCAGCTGAAGAACATGTGTCCATGGGGGAAACCCGGGAAACTGAGTCTCCCCACACAATAGCAGAGATTCTCATCTTGCATCCTCTCCTGAGCTAATGACAAAGGTGGATGTCCCGGGTGGGTGGGCCTGTGGAATGGGAGAGGGGAGGAAGTCTATTGTCATGCAGAGGGACATGGAAAGACTTGTCTGAAGCTTATCCCCTGCACTGGGGTCAGGTCGGGAAGGGACGGCACAGAGGTGAGCAGGAACCAAGCGGCCTCTCTGTGGTGGGGCTGGCCCCGGGGCAGGCGTGGGGGTGATGGCTGGAAGTGGGATGGCGCGTGAGTTGGCACCAGCCAGCGGTGGAGGCAGAGACTCAGAGGTCAGGGATCTCTCTCTCTGTCTCTGTCTCTGTCTCTCTCCCTCAGGGAGCTGAGGAGAGTAAGGTGGCGCCCCCTGCCCACCTCGCCTACCTCTCCATGGGCCCTTCTTTCTCTGGCCGCTCCGGGAGCCCTGCGGGCTTGGGTTCAACCCCCCACACACCGCACAGGCCAAGGGCGCATGCGCGACCGCCGGGGCCTAGGGCTGGCCTGGGGGGGGTGGGGGGGGTCCTCAGTGAAGGCCACGCCCTCCCTCCAGGCTCTGACCCAGCTGCAGCTCTTCCATCGCCACCCTTCTGGACTCGGCTTCAGCTGTCTCCCTCCCCTCCCCCACTCCCACTCAGCTTGCAGGCCGCTTCCCTGCCTTGAAAGCATGGCTCTGGCCCTGAGGGCCACAGACCTACTGGGCTTCAAGCTCAAGGCTCTGCCTGGGCCTGCTGCTTCGGCCAGGGGCTCATTTTTTCCTGGAAAGACAAAGCCATGGCCTCACCCCACGCCTGCACTTTGCCACGGCAGGCAGCCCAGATGTAGGAAAGGCTCTGTGGAGTCAGAAGTGCCGAGACAGGCAGATGGCACCAGAGGGTTTGGGGGCCAGGGCGCAACTGGGCTAGCCCCTCCTCCCGGGAGTCGGGGAGGCCCGGCCTTCCTAGTGCCCAGGCCACGGCTCCGGGGAGAAACCCGCCATGGAGGGCACGCGGGAGGCCCTCTGCCTGAGGTGGCAGGTGTCACGCCAGGGCCACTGCAAGCCTGGCTCGGCTTGCCTGCTTTCTCCAAAGGAGGCTGGCCGACCAGCCGAACCTGGCACCTGGGCCAGGCCCCTTCCAAGGGGACGAGTTCCAGAGGATAGAGCCCTGGGGGAGGCTGCCAAGTCTCCTGGGGCGTGTGCTGGGCCCCCGTCAGAGGAGGAAGCAGCCTGGTAAACGGTGTGCCAGGCCTGAGATCTGGAGGCCTCCCACACCCGGGTCCCTGTCCTGCCCAGGCCCCCCGAGGGAGGACGTTGGTCGGGGAGTGGCGAGCGGGGTGGGGCTGGCGCCGAGCCTGCCCTTGGATGCCCCGGGGAAGGGCGCCGGGGGATGGGCTGCCCCTCGCCAGGTCTGAGGGACCGACCCAGCTCGGGGCTGTCGGGGGCAGAGAGAGAACCCCCCTCCGCCCTTTCCCTTCAGGTTCTTAGGGCTGGCCAAATCCTTCCCAAGACAGCTTGTCTGGAGAAAATCAGACCCAGCTGAAGAACATGTGTCCATGGGGGAAACCCGGGAAACTGAGTCTCCCCACACAATAGCAGAGATTCTCATCTTGCATCCTCTCCTGAGCTAATGACAAAGGTGGATGTCCCGGGTGGGTGGGCCTGTGGAATGGGAGAGGGGAGGAAGTCTATTGTCATGCAGAGGGACATGGAAAGACTTGTCTGAAGCTTATCCCCTGCACTGGGGTCAGGTCGGGAAGGGACGGCACAGAGGTGAGCAGGAACCAAGCGGCCTCTCTGTGGTGGGGCTGGCCCCGGGGCAGGCGTGGGGGTGATGGCTGGAAGTGGGATGGCGCGTGAGTTGGCACCAGCCAGCGGTGGAGGCAGAGACTCAGAGGTCAGGGATCTCTCTCTCTGTCTCTGTCTCTGTCTCTCTCCCTCAGGGAGCTGAGGAGAGTAAGGTGGCGCCCCCTGCCCACCTCGCCTACCTCTCCATGGGCCCTTCTTTCTCTGGCCGCTCCGGGAGCCCTGCGGGCTTGGGTTCAACCCCCCACACACCGCACAGGCCAAGGGCGCATGCGCGACCGCCGGGGCCTAGGGCTGGCCTGGGGGGGGTGGGGGGGGTCCTCAGTGAAGGCCACGCCCTCCCTCCAGGCTCTGACCCAGCTGCAGCTCTTCCATCGCCACCCTTCTGGACTTGGCTTCAGCTGTCTCCCTCCCCTCCCCCACTCCCACTCAGCTTGCAGGCCGCTTCCCTGCCTTGAAAGCATGGCTCTGGCCCTGAGGGCCACAGACCTACTGGGCTTCAAGCTCAAGGCTCTGCCTGGGCCTGCTGCTTCGGCCAGGGGCTCATTTTTTCCTGGAAAGACAAAGCCATGGCCTCACCCCACGCCTGCACTTTGCCACGGCAGGCAGCCCAGATGTAGGAAAGGCTCTGTGGAGTCAGAAGTGCCGAGACAGGCAGATGGCACCAGAGGGTTTGGGGGCCAGGGCGCAACTGGGCTAGCCCCTCCTCCCGGGAGTCGGGGAGGCCCGGCCTTCCTAGTGCCCAGGCCACGGCTCCGGGGAGAAACCCGCCATGGAGGGCACGCGGGAGGCCCTCTGCCTGAGGTGGCAGGTGTCACGCCAGGGCCACTGCAAGCCTGGCTCGGCTTGCCTGCTTTCTCCAAAGGAGGCTGGCCGACCAGCCGAACCTGGCACCTGGGCCAGGCCCCTTCCAAGGGGACGAGTTCCAGAGGATAGAGCCCTGGGGGAGGCTGCCAAGTCTCCTGGGGCGTGTGCTGGGCCCCCGTCAGAGGAGGAAGCAGCCTGGTAAACGGTGTGCCAGGCCTGAGATCTGGAGGCCTCCCACACCCGGGTCCCTGTCCTGCCCAGGCCCCCCGAGGGAGGACGTTGGTCGGGGAGTGGCGAGCGGGGTGGGGCTGGCGCCGAGCCTGCCCTTGGATGCCCCGGGGAAGGGCGCCGGGGGATGGGCTGCCCCTCGCCAGGTCTGAGGGACCGACCCAGCTCGGGGCTGTCGGGGGCAGAGAGAGAACCCCCCTCCGCCCTTTCCCTTCAGGTTCTTAGGGCTGGCCAAATCCTTCCCAAGACAGCTTGTCTGGAGAAAATCAGACCCAGCTGAAGAACATGTGTCCATGGGGGAAACCCGGGAAACTGAGTCTCCCCACACAATAGCAGAGATTCTCATCTTGCATCCTCTCCTGAGCTAATGACAAAGGTGGATGTCCCGGGTGGGTGGGCCTGTGGAATGGGAGAGGGGAGGAAGTCTATTGTCATGCAGAGGGACATGGAAAGACTTGTCTGAAGCTTATCCCCTGCACTGGGGTCAGGTCGGGAAGGGACGGCACAGAGGTGAGCAGGAACCAACCGGCCTCTCTGTGGTGGGGCTGGCCCCGGGGCAGGCGTGGGGGTGATGGCTGGAAGTGGGATGGCGCGTGAGTTGGCACCAGCCAGCGGTGGAGGCAGAGACTCAGAGGTCAGGGATCTCTCTCTCTGTCTCTGTCTCTGTCTCTCTCCCTCAGGGAGCTGAGGAGAGTAAGGTGGCGCCCCCTGCCCACCTCGCCTACCTCTCCATGGGCCCTTCTTTCTCTGGCCGCTCCGGGAGCCCTGCGGGCTTGGGTTCAACCCCCCACACACCGCACAGGCCAAGGGCGCATGCGCGACCGCCGGGGCCTAGGGCTGGCCTGGGGGGGGTGGGGGGGGGTCCTCAGTGAAGGCCACGCCCTCCCTCCAGGCTCTGACCCAGCTGCAGCTCTTCCATCGCCACCCTTCTGGACTCGGCTTCAGCTGTCTCCCTCCCCTCCCCCACTCCCACTCAGCTTGCAGGCCGCTTCCCTGCCTTGAAAGCATGGCTCTGGCCCTGAGGGCCACAGACCTACTGGGCTTCAAGCTCAAGGCTCTGCCTGGGCCTGCTGCTTCGGCCAGGGGCTCATTTTTTCCTGGAAAGACAAAGCCATGGCCTCACCCCACGCCTGCACTTTGCCACGGCAGGCAGCCCAGATGTAGGAAAGGCTCTGTGGAGTCAGAAGTGCCGAGACAGGCAGATGGCACCAGAGGGTTTGGGGGCCAGGGCGCAACTGGGCTAGCCCCTCCTCCCGGGAGTCGGGGAGGCCCGGCCTTCCTAGTGCCCAGGCCACGGCTCCGGGGAGAAACCCGCCATGGAGGGCACGCGGGAGGCCCTCTGCCTGAGGTGGCAGGTGTCACGCCAGGGCCACTGCAAGCCTGGCTCGGCTTGCCTGCTTTCTCCAAAGGAGGCTGGCCGACCAGCCGAACCTGGCACCTGGGCCAGGCCCCTTCCAAGGGGACGAGTTCCAGAGGATAGAGCCCTGGGGGAGGCTGCCAAGTCTCCTGGGGCGTGTGCTGGGCCCCCGTCAGAGGAGGAAGCAGCCTGGTAAACGGTGTGCCAGGCCTGAGATCTGGAGGCCTCCCACACCCGGGTCCCTGTCCTGCCCAGGCCCCCCGAGGGAGGACGTTGGTCGGGGAGTGGCGAGCGGGGTGGGGCTGGCGCCGAGCCTGCCCTTGGATGCCCCGGGGAAGGGCGCCGGGGGATGGGCTGCCCCTCGCCAGGTCTGAGGGACCGACCCAGCTCGGGGCTGTCGGGGGCAGAGAGAGAAACCCCCTCCGCCCTTTCCCTTCAGGTTCTTAGGGCTGGCCAAATCCTTCCCAAGACAGCTTGTCTGGAGAAAATCAGACCCAGCTGAAGAACATGTGTCCATGGGGGAAACCCGGGAAACTGAGTCTCCCCACACAATAGCAGAGATTCTCATCTTGCATCCTCTCCTGAGCTAATGACAAAGGTGGATGTCCCGGGTGGGTGGGGCCTGTGGAATGGGAGAGGGGAGGAAGTCTATTGTCATGCAGAGGGACATGGAAAGACTTGTCTGAAGCTTATCCCCTGCACTGGGGTCAGGTCGGGAAGGGACGGCACAGAGGTGAGCAGGAACCAAGCGGCCTCTCTGTGGTGGGGCTGGCCCCGGGGCAGGCGTGGGGGTGATGGCTGGAAGTGGGATGGCGCGTGAGTTGGCACCAGCCAGCGGTGGAGGCAGAGACTCAGAGGTCAGGGATCTCTCTCTCTGTCTCTGTCTCTGTCTCTCTCCCTCAGGGAGCTGAGGAGAGTAAGGTGGCGCCCCCTGCCCACCTCGCCTACCTCTCCATGGGCCCTTCTTTCTCTGGCCGCTCCGGGAGCCCTGCGGGCTTGGGTTCAACCCCCCACACACCGCACAGGCCAAGGGCGCATGCGCGACCGCCGGGGCCTAGGGCTGGCCTGGGGGGGGTGGGGGGGGTCCTCAGTGAAGGCCACGCCCTCCCTCCAGGCTCTGACCCAGCTGCAGCTCTTCCATCGCCACCCTTCTGGACTCGGCTTCAGCTGTCTCCCTCCCCTCCCCCACTCCCACTCAGCTTGCAGGCCGCTTCCCTGCCTTGAAAGCATGGCTCTGGCCCTGAGGGCCACAGACCTACTGGGCTTCAAGCTCAAGGCTCTGCCTGGGCCTGCTGCTTCGGCCAGGGGCTCATTTTTTCCTGGAAAGACAAAGCCATGGCCTCACCCCACGCCTGCACTTTGCCACGGCAGGCAGCCCAGATGTAGGAAAGGCTCTGTGGAGTCAGAAGTGCCGAGACAGGCAGATGGCACCAGAGGGTTTGGGGGCCAGGGCGCAACTGGGCTAGCCCCTCCTCCCGGGAGTCGGGGAGGCCCGGCCTTCCTAGTGCCCAGGCCACGGCTCCGGGGAGAAACCCGCCATGGAGGGCACGCGGGAGGCCCTCTGCCTGAGGTGGCAGGTGTCACGCCAGGGCCACTGCAAAGCCTGGCTCGGCTTGCCTGCTTTCTCCAAAGGAGGCTGGCCGACCAGCCGAACCTGGCACCTGGCCAGGCCCCTTCCAAGGGGACGAGTTCCAGAGGATAGAGCCCTGGGGGAGGCTGCCAAGTCTCCTGGGGCGTGTGCTGGGCCCCCGTCAGAGGAGGAAGCAGCCTGGTAAACGGTGTGCCAGGCCTGAGATCTGGAGGCCTCCCACACCCGGGTCCCTGTCCTGCCCAGGCCCCCCGAGGGAGGACGTTGGTCGGGGAGTGGCGAGCGGGGTGGGGCTGGCGCCGAGCCTGCCCTTGGATGCCCCGGGGAAGGGCGCCGGGGGATGGGCTGCCCCTCGCCAGGTCTGAGGGACCGACCCAGCTCGGGGCTGTCGGGGGCAGAGAGAGAACCCCCCTCCGCCCTTTCCCTTCAAGGTTCTTAGGGCTGGCCAAATCCTTCCCAAGACAGCTTGTCTGGAGAAAATCAGACCCAGCTGAAGAACATGTGTCCATGGGGGAAACCCGGGAAACTGAGTCTCCCCACACAATAGCAGAGATTCTCATCTTGCATCCTCTCCTGAGCTAATGACAAAGGAGGATGTCCCGGGTGGGTGGGCCTGTGGAATGGGAGAGGGGAGGAAGTCTATTGTCATGCAGAGGGACATGGAAAGACTTGTCTGAAGCTTATCCCCTGCACTGGGGTCAGGTCGGGAAGGGACGGCACAGAGGTGAGCAGGAACCAAGCGGCCTCTCTGTGGTGGGGCTGGCCCCGGGGCAGGCGTGGGGGTGATGGCTGGAAGTGGGATGGCGCGTGAGTTGGCACCCAGCCAGCGGTGGAGGCAGAGACTCAGAGGTCAGGGATCTCTCTCTCTGTCTCTGTCTCTGTCTCTCTCCCTCAGGGAGCTGAGGAGAGTAAGGTGGCGCCCCCTGCCCACCTCGCCTACCTCTCCATGGGCCCTTCTTTCTCTGGCCGCTCCGGGAGCCCTGCGGGCTTGGGTTCAACCCCCCACACACCGCACAGGCCAAGGGCGCATGCGCGACCGCCGGGGCCTAGGGCTGGCCTGGGGGGGGTGGGGGGGGTCCTCAGTGAAGGCCACGCCCTCCCTCCAGGCTCTGACCCAGCTGCAGCTCTTCCATCGCCACCCTTCTGGACTCGGCTTCAGCTGTCTCCCTCCCCTCCCCCCACTCCCACTCAGCTTGCAGGCCGCTTCCCTGCCTTGAAAGCATGGCTCTGGCCCTGAGGGCCACAGACCTACTGGGCTTCAAGCTCAAGGCTCTGCCTGGGCCTGCTGCTTCGGCCAGGGGCTCATTTTTTCCTGGAAAGACAAAGCCATGGCCTCACCCCACGCCTGCACTTTGCCACGGCAGGCAGCCCAGATGTAGGAAAGGCTCAGTCAGAAGTGCCGAGACAGGCAGATGGCACCAGAGGGTTTGGGGGCCAGGGCGCAACTGGGCTAGCCCCTCCTCCCGGGAGTCGGGGAGGCCCGGCCTTCCTAGTGCCCAGGCCACGGCTCCGGGGAGAAACCCGCCATGGAGGGCACGCGGGAGGCCCTCTGCCTGAGGTGGCAGGTGTCACGCCAGGGCCACTGCAAGCCTGGCTCGGCTTGCCTGCTTTCTCCAAAGGAGGCTGGCCGACCAGCCGAACCTGGCACCTGGGCCAGGCCCCTTCCAAGGGGACGAGTTCCAGAGGATAGAGCCCTGGGGGAGGCTGCCAAGTCTCCTGGGGCGTGTGCTGGGCCCCCGTCAGAGGAGGAAGCAGCCTGGTAAACGGTGTGCCAGGCCTGAGATCTGGAGGCCTCCCACACCCGGGTCCCTGTCCTGCCCAGGCCCCCCGAGGGAGGACGTTGGTCGGGGAGTGGCGAGCGGGGTGGGGCTGGCGCCGAGCCTGCCCTTGGATGCCCCGGGGAAGGGCGCCGGGGGATGGGCTGCCCCTCGCCAGGTCTGAGGGACCGACCCAGCTCGGGGCTGTCGGGGGCAGAGAGAGAAACCCCCTCCGCCCTTTCCCTTCAGGTTCTTAGGGCTGGCCAAATCCTTCCCAAGACAGCTTGTCTGGAGAAAATCAGACCCAGCTGAAGAACATGTGTCCATGGGGGAAACCCGGGAAACTGAGTCTCCCCACACAATAGCAGAGATTCTCATCTTGCATCCTCTCCTGAGCTAATGACAAAGGTGGATGTCCCGGGTGGGTGGGCCTGTGGAATGGGAGAGGGGAGGAAGTCTATTGTCATGCAGAGGGACATGGAAAGACTTGTCTGAAGCTTATCCCCTGCACTGGGGTCAGGTCGGGAAGGGACGGCACAGAGGTGAGCAGGAACCAAGCGGCCTCTCTGTGGTGGGGCTGGCCCCGGGGCAGGCGTGGGGGTGATGGCTGGAAGTGGGATGGCGCGTGAGTTGGCACCAGCCAGCGGTGGAGGCAGAGACTCAGAGGTCAGGGATCTCTCTCTCTGTCTCTGTCTCTGTCTCTCTCCCTCAGGGAGCTGAGGAGAGTAAGGTGGCGCCCCCTGCCCACCTCGCCTACCTCTCCATGGGCCCTTCTTTCTCTGGCCGCTCCGGGAGCCCTGCGGGCTTGGGTTCAACCCCCCACACACCGCACAGGCCAAGGGCGCATGCGCGACCGCCGGGGCCTAGGGCTGGCCTGGGGGGGGTGGGGGGGGTCCTCAGTGAAGGCCACGCCCTCCCTCCAGGCTCTGACCCAGCTGCAGCTCTTCCATCGCCACCCTTCTGGACTCGGCTTCAGCTGTCTCCCTCCCCTCCCCCACTCCCACTCAGCTTGCAGGCCGCTTCCCTGCCTTGAAAGCATGGCTCTGGCCCTGAGGGCCACAGACCTACTGGGCTTCAAGCTCAAGGCTCTGCCTGGGCCTGCTGCTTCGGCCAGGGGCTCATTTTTTCCTGGAAAGACAAAGCCATGGCCTCACCCCACGCCTGCACTTTGCCACGGCAGGCAGCCCAGATGTAGGAAAGGCTCTGTGGAGTCAGAAGTGCCGAGACAGGCAGATGGCACCAGAGGGTTTGGGGGCCAGGGCGCAACTGGGCTAGCCCCTCCTCCCGGGAGTCGGGGAGGCCCGGCCTTCCTAGTGCCCAGGCCACGGCTCCGGGGAGAAACCCGCCATGGAGGGCACGCGGGAGGCCCTCTGCCTGAGGTGGCAGGTGTCACGCCAGGGCCACTGCAAGCCTGGCTCGGCTTGCCTGCTTTCTCCAAAGGAGGCTGGCCGACCAGCCGAACCTGGCACCTGGGCCAGGCCCCTTCCAAGGGGACGAGTTCCAGAGGATAGAGCCCTGGGGGAGGCTGCCAAGTCTCCTGGGGCGTGTGCTGGGCCCCCGTCAGAGGAGGAAGCAGCCTGGTAAACGGTGTGCCAGGCCTGAGATCTGGAGGCCTCCCACACCCGGGTCCCTGTCCTGCCCAGGCCCCCCGAGGGAGGACGTTGGTCGGGGAGTGGCTAGCGGGGTGGGGCTGGCGCCGAGCCTGCCCTTGGATGCCCCGGGGAAGGGCGCCGGGGGATGGGCTGCCCCTCGCCAGGTCTGAGGGACCGACCCAGCTCGGGGCTGTCGGGGGCAGAGAGAGAAACCCCCTCCGCCCTTTCCCTTCAGGTTCTTAGGGCTGGCCAAATCCTTCCCAAGACAGCTTGTCTGGAGAAAATCAGACCCAGCTGAAGAACATGTGTCCATGGGGGAAACCCGGGAAACTGAGTCTCCCCACACAATAGCAGAGATTCTCATCTTGCATCCTCTCCTGAGCTAATGACAAAGGTGGATGTCCCGGGTGGGCCTGTGGAATGGGAGAGGGGAGGAAGTCTATTGTCATGCAGAGGGACATGGAAAGACTTGTCTGAAGCTTATCCCCTGCACTGGGGTCAGGTCGGGAAGGGACGGCACAGAGGTGAGCAGGAACCAACCGGCCTCTCTGTGGTGGGGCTGGCCCCGGGGCAGGCGTGGGGGTGATGGCTGGAAGTGGGATGGCGCGTGAGTTGGCACCAGCCAGCGGTGGAGGCAGAGACTCAGAGGTCAGGGATCTCTCTCTCTGTCTCTGTCTCTGTCTCTCTCCCTCAGGGAGCTGAGGAGAGTAAGGTGGCGCCCCCTGCCCACCTCGCCTACCTCTCCATGGGCCCTTCTTTCTCTGGCCGCTCCGGGAGCCCTGCGGGCTTGGGTTCAACCCCCCACACACCGCACAGGCCAAGGGCGCATGCGCGACCGCCGGGGCCTAGGGCTGGCCTGGGGGGGGTGGGGGGGGTCCTCAGTGAAGGCCACGCCCTCCCTCCAGGCTCTGACCCAGCTGCAGCTCTTCCATCGCCGCCCTTCTGGACTCGGCTTCAGCTGTCTCCCTCCCCTCCCCCACTCCCACTCAGCTTGCAGGCCGCTTCCCTGCCTTGAAAGCATGGCTCTGGCCCTGAGGGCCACAGACCTACTGGGCTTCAAGCTCAAGGCTCTGCCTGGGCCTGCTGCTTCGGCCAGGGGCTCATTTTTTCCTGGAAAGACAAAGCCATGGCCTCACCCCACGCCTGCACTTTGCCACGGCAGGCAGCCCAGATGTAGGAAAGGCTCTGTGGAGTCAGAAGTGCCGAGACAGGCAGATGGCACCAGAGGGTTTGGGGGCCAGGGCGCAACTGGGCTAGCCCCTCCTCCCGGGAGTCGGGGAGGCCCGGCCTTCCTAGTGCCCAGGCCACGGCTCCGGGGAGAAACCCGCCATGGAGGGCACGCGGGAGGCCCTCTGCCTGAGGTGGCAGGTGTCACGCCAGGGCCACTGCAAGCCTGGCTCGGCTTGCCTGCTTTCTCCAAAGGAGGCTGGCCGACCAGCCGAACCTGGCACCTGGGCCAGGCCCCTTCCAAGGGGACGAGTTCCAGAGGATAGAGCCCTGGGGGAGGCTGCCAAGTCTCCTGGGGCGTGTGCTGGGCCCCCGTCAGAGGAGGAAGCAGCCTGGTAAACGGTGTGCCAGGCCTGAGATCTGGAGGCCTCCCACACCCGGGTCCCTGTCCTGCCCAGGCCCCCCGAGGGAGGACGTTGGTCGGGGAGTGGCGAGCGGGGTGGGGCTGGCGCCGAGCCTGCCCTTGGATGCCCCGGGGAAGGGCGCCGGGGGATGGGCTGCCCCTCGCCAGGTCTGAGGGACCGACCCAGCTCGGGGCTGTCGGGGGCAGAGAGAGAAACCCCCTCCGCCCTTTCCCTTCAGGTTCTTAGGGCTGGCCAAATCCTTCCCAAGACAGCTTGTCTGGAGAAAATCAGACCCAGCTGAAGAACATGTGTCCATGGGGGAAACCCGGGAAACTGAGTCTCCCCACACAATAGCAGAGATTCTCATCTTGCATCCTCTCCTGAGCTAATGACAAAGGTGGATGTCCCGGGTGGGTGGGCCTGTGGAATGGGAGAGGGGAGGAAGTCTATTGTCATGCAGAGGGACATGGAAAGACTTGTCTGAAGCTTATCCCCTGCACTGGGGTCAGGTCGGGAAGGGACGGCACAGAGGTGAGCAGGAACCAACCGGCCTCTCTGTGGTGGGGCTGGCCCCGGGGCAGGCGTGGGGGTGATGGCTGGAAGTGGGATGGCGCGTGAGTTGGCACCAGCCAGCGGTGGAGGCAGAGACTCAGAGGTCAGGGATCTCTCTCTCTGTCTCTGTCTCTGTCTCTCTCCCTCAGGGAGCTGAGGAGAGTAAGGTGGCGCCCCCTGCCCACCTCGCCTACCTCTCCATGGGCCCTTCTTTCTCTGGCCGCTCCGGGAGCCCTGCGGGCTTGGGTTCAACCCCCCACACACCGCACAGGCCAAGGGCGCATGCGCGACCGCCGGGGCCTAGGGCTGGCCTGGGGGGGGTGGGGGGGGTCCTCAGTGAAGGCCACGCCCTCCCTCCAGGCTCTGACCCAGCTGCAGCTCTTCCATCGCCGCCCTTCTGGACTCGGCTTCAGCTGTCTCCCTCCCCTCCCCCACTCCCACTCAGCTTGCAGGCCGCTTCCCTGCCTTGAAAGCATGGCTCTGGCCCTGAGGGCCACAGACCTACTGGGCTTCAAGCTCAAGGCTCTGCCTGGGCCTGCTGCTTCGGCCAGGGGCTCATTTTTTCCTGGAAAGACAAAGCCATGGCCTCACCCCACGCCTGCACTTTGCCACGGCAGGCAGCCCAGATGTAGGAAAGGCTCTGTGGAGTCAGAAGTGCCGAGACAGGCAGATGGCACCAGAGGGTTTGGGGGCCAGGGCGCAACTGGGCTAGCCCCTCCTCCCGGGAGTCGGGGAGGCCCGGCCTTCCTAGTGCCCAGGCCACGGCTCCGGGGAGAAACCCGCCATGGAGGGCACGCGGGAGGCCCTCTGCCTGAGGTGGCAGGTGTCACGCCAGGGCCACTGCAAGCCTGGCTCGGCTTGCCTGCTTTCTCCAAAGGAGGCTGGCCGACCAGCCGAACCTGGCACCTGGGCCAGGCCCCTTCCAAGGGGACGAGTTCCAGAGGATAGAGCCCTGGGGGAGGCTGCCAAGTCTCCTGGGGCGTGTGCTGGGCCCCCGTCAGAGGAGGAAGCAGCCTGGTAAACGGTGTGCCAGGCCTGAGATCTGGAGGCCTCCCACACCCGGGTCCCTGTCCTGCCCAGGCCCCCCGAGGGAGGACGTTGGTCGGGGAGTGGCGAGCGGGGTGGGGCTGGCGCCGAGCCTGCCCTTGGATGCCCCGGGGAAGGGCGCCGGGGGATGGGCTGCCCCTCGCCAGGTCTGAGGGACCGACCCAGCTCGGGGCTGTCGGGGGCAGAGAGAGAAACCCCCTCCGCCCTTTCCCTTCAGGTTCTTAGGGCTGGCCAAATCCTTCCCAAGACAGCTTGTCTGGAGAAAATCAGACCCAGCTGAAGAACATGTGTCCATGGGGGAAACCCGGGAAACTGAGTCTCCCCACACAATAGCAGAGATTCTCATCTTGCATCCTCTCCTGAGCTAATGACAAAGGTGGATGTCCCGGGTGGGTGGGCCTGTGGAATGGGAGAGGGGAGGAAGTCTATTGTCATGCAGAGGGACATGGAAAGACTTGTCTGAAGCTTATCCCCTGCACTGGGGTCAGGTCGGGAAGGGACGGCACAGAGGTGAGCAGGAACCAACCGGCCTCTCTGTGGTGGGGCTGGCCCCGGGGCAGGCGTGGGGGTGATGGCTGGAAGTGGGATGGCGCGTGAGTTGGCACCAGCCAGCGGTGGAGGCAGAGACTCAGAGGTCAGGGATCTCTCTCTCTGTCTCTGTCTCTGTCTCTCTCCCTCAGGGAGCTGAGGAGAGTAAGGTGGCGCCCCCTGCCCACCTCGCCTACCTCTCCATGGGCCCTTCTTTCTCTGGCCGCTCCGGGAGCCCTGCGGGCTTGGGTTCAACCCCCCACACACCGCACAGGCCAAGGGCGCATGCGCGACCGCCGGGGCCTAGGGCTGGCCTGGGGGGGGTGGGGGGGGTCCTCAGTGAAGGCCACGCCCTCCCTCCAGGCTCTGACCCAGCTGCAGCTCTTCCATCGCCGCCCTTCTGGACTCGGCTTCAGCTGTCTCCCTCCCCTCCCCCACTCCCACTCAGCTTGCAGGCCGCTTCCCTGCCTTGAAAGCATGCCTCTGGCCCTGAGGGCCACAGACCTACTGGGCTTCAAGCTCAAGGCTCTGCCTGGGCCTGCTGCTTCGGCCAGGGGCTCATTTTTTCCTGGAAAGACAAAGCCATGGCCTCACCCCACGCCTGCACTTTGCCACGGCAGGCAGCCCAGATGTAGGAAAGGCTCTGTGGAGTCAGAAGTGCCGAGACAGGCAGATGGCACCAGAGGGTTTGGGGGCCAGGGCGCAACTGGGCTAGCCCCTCCTCCCGGGAGTCGGGGAGGCCCGGCCTTCCTAGTGCCCAGGCCACGGCTCCGGGGAGAAACCCGCCATGGAGGGCACGCGGGAGGCCCTCTGCCTGAGGTGGCAGGTGTCACGCCAGGGCCACTGCAAGCCTGGCTCGGCTTGCCTGCTTTCTCCAAAGGAGGCTGGCCGACCAGCCGAACCTGGCACCTGGGCCAGGCCCCTTCCAAGGGGACGAGTTCCAGAGGATAGAGCCCTGGGGGAGGCTGCCAAGTCTCCTGGGGCGTGTGCTGGGCCCCCGTCAGAGGAGGAAGCAGCCTGGTAAACGGTGTGCCAGGCCTGAGATCTGGAGGCCTCCCACACCCGGGTCCCTGTCCTGCCCAGGCCCCCCGAGGGAGGACGTTGGTCGGGGAGTGGCGAGCGGGGTGGGGCTGGCGCCGAGCCTGCCCTTGGATGCCCCGGGGAAGGGCGCCGGGGGATGGGCTGCCCCTCGCCAGGTCTGAGGGACCGACCCAGCTCGGGGCTGTCGGGGGCAGAGAGAGAAACCCCCTCCGCCCTTTCCCTTCAGGTTCTTAGGGCTGGCCAAATCCTTCCCAAGACAGCTTGTCTGGAGAAAATCAGACCCAGCTGAAGAACATGTGTCCATGGGGGAAACCCGGGAAACTGAGTCTCCCCACACAATAGCAGAGATTCTCATCTTGCATCCTCTCCTGAGCTAATGACAAAGGTGGATGTCCCGGGTGGGTGGGCCTGTGGAATGGGAGAGGGGAGGAAGTCTATTGTCATGCAGAGGGACATGGAAAGACTTGTCTGAAGCTTATCCCCTGCACTGGGGTCAGGTCGGGAAGGGACGGCACAGAGGTGAGCAGGAACCAACCGGCCTCTCTGTGGTGGGGCTGGCCCCGGGGCAGGCGTGGGGGTGATGGCTGGAAGTGGGATGGCGCGTGAGTTGGCACCAGCCAGCGGTGGAGGCAGAGACTCAGAGGTCAGGGATCTCTCTCTCTGTCTCTGTCTCTGTCTCTCTCCCTCAGGGAGCTGAGGAGAGTAAGGTGGCGCCCCCTGCCCACCTCGCCTACCTCTCCATGGGCCCTTCTTTCTCTGGCCGCTCCGGGAGCCCTGCGGGCTTGGGTTCAACCCCCCACACACCGCACAGGCCAAGGGCGCATGCGCGACCGCCGGGGCCTAGGGCTGGCCTGGGGGGGGTGGGGGGGGTCCTCAGTGAAGGCCACGCCCTCCCTCCAGGCTCTGACCCAGCTGCAGCTCTTCCATCGCCACCCTTCTGGACTCGGCTTCAGCTGTCTCCCTCCCCTCCCCCACTCCCACTCAGCTTGCAGGCCGCTTCCCTGCCTTGAAAGCATGGCTCTGGCCCTGAGGGCCACAGACCTACTGGGCTTCAAGCTCAAGGCTCTGCCTGGGCCTGCTGCTTCGGCCAGGGGCTCATTTTTTCCTGGAAAGACAAAGCCATGGCCTCACCCCACGCCTGCACTTTGCCACGGCAGGCAGCCCAGATGTAGGAAAGGCTCTGTGGAGTCAGAAGTGCCGAGACAGGCAGATGGCACCAGAGGGTTTGGGGGCCAGGGCGCAAGTGGGCTAGCCCCTCCTCCCGGGAGTCGGGGAGGCCCGGCCTTCCTAGTGCCCAGGCCACGGCTCCGGGGAGAAACCCGCCATGGAGGGCACGCGGGAGGCCCTCTGCCTGAGGTGGCAGGTGTCACGCCAGGGCCACTGCAAGCCTGGCTCGGCTTGCCTGCTTTCTCCAAAGGAGGCTGGCCGACCAGCCGAACCTGGCACCTGGGCCAGGCCCCTTCCAAGGGGACGAGTTCCAGAGGCTAGAGCCCTGGGGTCGGCTGCCAAGTCTCCTGGGGCGTGTGCTGGGCCCCCGTCAGAGGAGGAAGCAGCCTGGTAAACGGTGTGCCAGGCCTGAGATCTGGAGGCCTCCCACAGCCGGGTCCCTGTCCTGCCCAGGCCCCCCGAGGGAGGACGATGGTCGGGCAGTGGCGAGCGGGGTGGGGCTGGCGCCGAGCCTGCCCTTGGATGCCCCGGGGAAGGGCGCCGGGGGATGGGCTGCCCCTGGCCGGGTCTGAGGGACCGACCCGGCTCGGGGCTGTCGGGGGCAGAGAGAGAACCCCCCTCCGCCCTTTCCCTTCAGGTTCTTAGGGCTGGCCAAATCCTTCCCAAGACAGCTTGTCTGGAGAAAATCAGACCCAGCTGAAGAACATGTGTCCATGGGGGAAACCCGGGAAACTGAGTCTCCCCACACAATAGCAGAGATTCTCATCTTGCATCCTCTCCTGAGCTAATGACAAAGGTGGATGTCCCCGGTGGGCCTGTGGAATGGGAGAGGGGAGGAAGTCTATTGTCATGCAGAGGGACATGGAAAGACTTGTCTGAAGCTTATCCCCTGCACTGGGGTCAGGTCGGGAAGGGACGGCACAGAGGTGAGCAGGAACCAACCGGCCTCTCTGTGGTGGGGCTGGCCCCGGGGCAGGCGTGGGGGTGATGGCTGGAAGTGGGATGGCGCGTGAGTTGGCAACAGCCAGCGGTGGAGGCAGAGACTCAGAGGTCAGGGATCTCTCTCTCTGTCTCTGTCTCTCTCTCTCTCCCTCAGGGAGCTGAGCAGAGTAAGGTGGCGCCCCCTGCCCACCTCGCCTACCTCTCCATGGGCCCTTCTTTCTCTGGCCGCTCCGGGAGCCCTGCGGGCTTGGGTTCAACCCCCCACACACCGCACAGGCCAAGGGCGCATGCGCGACCGCCGGGGCCTAGGGCTGGCCTCGGGGGGGGGGTGGGGGGGTCCTCAGTGAAGGCACCGCCCTCCCTCCAGGCTCTGACCCAGCTGCAGCTCTTCCATCGCCGCCCTTCTGGACTCGGCTTCAGCTGTCTCCCTCCCCTCCCCCACTCCCACTCAGCTTGCAGGCCGCTTCCCTGCCTTGAAAGCATGGCTCTGGCCCTGAGGGCCACAGACCTACTGGGCTTCAAGCTCAAGGCTCTGCCTGGGCCTGCTGCTTCGGCCAGGGGCTCATTTTTTCCTGGAAAGACAAAGCCATGGCCTCACCCCACGCCTGCACTTTGCCACGGCAGGCAGCCCAGATGTAGGAAAGGCTCTGTGGAGTCAGAAGTGCCGAGACAGGCAGATGGCACCAGAGGGTTTGGGGGCCAGGGCGCAAGTGGGCTAGCCCCTCCTCCCGGGAGTCGGGGAGGCCCGGCCTTCCTAGTGCCCAGGCCACGGCTCCGGGGAGAAACCCGCCATGGAGGGCACGCGGGAGGCCCTCTGCCTGAGGTGGCAGGTGTCACGCCAGGGCCACTGCAAGCCTGGCTCGGCTTGCCTGCTTTCTCCAAAGGAGGCTGGCCGACCAGCCGAACCTGGCACCTGGGCCAGGCCCCTTCCAAGGGGACGAGTTCCAGAGGCTAGAGCCCTGGGGGCGGCTGCCAAGTCTCCTGGGGCGTGTGCTGGGCCCCCGTCAGAGGAGGAAGCAGCCTGGTAAACGGTGTGCCAGGCCTGAGATCTGGAGGCCTCCCACAGCCGGGTCCCTGTCCTGCCCAGGCCCCCCGAGGGAGGACGATGGTCGGGCAGTGGCGAGCGGGGTGGGGCTGGCGCCGAGCCTGCCCTTGGATGCCCCGGGGAAGGGCGCCGGGGGATGGGCTGCCCCTGGCCGGGTCTGAGGGACCGACCCGGCTCGGGGCTGTCGGGGGCAGAGAGAGAACCCCCCTCCGCCCTTTCCCTTCAGGTTCTTAGGGCTGGCCAAATCCTTCCCAAGACAGCTTGTCTGGAGAAAATCAGACCCAGCTGAAGAACATGTGTCCATGGGGGAAACCCGGGAAACTGAGTCTCCCCACACAATAGCAGAGATTCTCATCTTGCATCCTCTCCTGAGCTAATGACAAAGGTGGATGTCCCGGGTGGGCCTGTGGAATGGGAGAGGGGAGGAAGTCTATTGTCATGCAGAGGGACATGGAAAGACTTGTCTGAAGCTTATCCCCTGCACTGGGGTCAGGTCGGGAAGGGACGGCACAGAGGTGAGCAGGAACCAACCGGCCTCTCTGTGGTGGGGCTGGCCCCGGGGCAGGCGTGGGGGTGATGGCTGGAAGTGGGATGGCGCGTGAGTTGGCAACAGCCAGCGGTGGAGGCAGAGACTCAGAGGTCAGGGATCTCTCTCTCTGTCTCTGTCTCTCTCTCTCTCCCTCAGGGAGCTGAGCAGAGTAAGGTGGCGCCCCCTGCCCACCTCGCCTACCTCTCCATGGGCCCTTCTTTCTCTGGCCGCTCCGGGAGCCCTGCGGGCTTGGGTTCAACCCCCCACACACCGCACAGGCCAAGGGCGCATGCGCGACCGCCGGGGCCTAGGGCTGGCCTCGGGGGGGGGTGGGGGGTCCTCAGTGAAGGCACCGCCCTCCCTCCAGGCTCTGACCCAGCTGCAGCTCTTCCATCGCCGCCCTTCTGGACTCGGCTTCAGCTGTCTCCCTCCCCTCCCCCACTCCCACTCAGCTTGCAGGCCGCTTCCCTGCCTTGAAAGCATGGCTCTGGCCCTGAGGGCCACAGACCTACTGGGCTTCAAGCTCAAGGCTCTGCCTGGGCCTGCTGCTTCGGCCAGGGGCTCATTTTTTCCTGGAAAGACAAAGCCATGGCCTCACCCCACGCCTGCACTTTGCCACGGCAGGCAGCCCAGATGTAGGAAAGGCTCTGTGGAGTCAGAAGTGCCGAGACAGGCAGATGGCACCAGAGGGTTTGGGGGCCAGGGCGCAAGTGGGCTAGCCCCTCCTCCCGGGAGTCGGGGAGGCCCGGCCTTCCTAGTGCCCAGGCCACGGCTCCGGGGAGAAACCCGCCATGGAGGGCACGCGGGAGGCCCTCTGCCTGAGGTGGCAGGTGTCACGCCAGGGCCACTGCAAGCCTGGCTCGGCTTGCCTGCTTTCTCCAAAGGAGGCTGGCCGACCAGCCGAACCTGGCACCTGGGCCAGGCCCCTTCCAAGGGGACGAGTTCCAGAGGCTAGAGCCCTGGGGGCGGCTGCCAAGTCTCCTGGGGCGTGTGCTGGGCCCCCGTCAGAGGAGGAAGCAGCCTGGTAAACGGTGTGCCAGGCCTGAGATCTGGAGGCCTCCCACAGCCGGGTCCCTGTCCTGCCCAGGCCCCCCGAGGGAGGACGATGGTCGGGCAGTGGCGAGCGGGGTGGGGCTGGCGCCGAGCCTGCCCTTGGATGCCCCGGGGAAGGGCGCCGGGGGATGGGCTGCCCCTGGCCGGGTCTGAGGGACCGACCCGGCTCGGGGCTGTCGGGGGCAGAGAGAGAACCCCCCTCCGCCCTTTCCCTTCAGGTTCTTAGGGCTGGCCAAATCCTTCCCAAGACAGCTTGTCTGGAGAAAATCAGACCCAGCTGAAGAACATGTGTCCATGGGGGAAACCCGGGAAACTGAGTCTCCCCACACAATAGCAGAGATTCTCATCTTGCATCCTCTCCTGAGCTAATGACAAAGGTGGATGTCCCGGGTGGGCCTGTGGAATGGGAGAGGGGAGGAAGTCTATTGTCATGCAGAGGGACATGGAAAGACTTGTCTGAAGCTTATCCCCTGCACTGGGGTCAGGTCGGGAAGGGACGGCACAGAGGTGAGCAGGAACCAACCGGCCTCTCTGTGGTGGGGCTGGCCCCGGGGCAGGCGTGGGGGTGATGGCTGGAAGTGGGATGGCGCGTGAGTTGGCAACAGCCAGCGGTGGAGGCAGAGACTCAGAGGTCAGGGATCTCTCTCTCTGTCTCTGTCTCTCTCTCTCTCCCTCAGGGAGCTGAGCAGAGTAAGGTGGCGCCCCCTGCCCACCTCGCCTACCTCTCCATGGGCCCTTCTTTCTCTGGCCGCTCCGGGAGCCCTGCGGGCTTGGGTTCAACCCCCCACACACCGCACAGGCCAAGGGCGCATGCGCGACCGCCTGGGCCTAGGGCTGGCCTCGGGGGGGGGTGGGGGGGTCCTCAGTGAAGGCACCGCCCTCCCTCCAGGCTCTGACCCAGCTGCAGCTCTTCCATCGCCGCCCTTCTGGACTCGGCTTCAGCTGTCTCCCTCCCCTCCCCCACTCCCACTCAGCTTGCAGGCCGCTTCCCTGCCTTGAAAGCATGGCTCTGGCCCTGAGGGCCACAGACCTACTGGGCTTCAAGCTCAAGGCTCTGCCTGGGCCTGCTGCTTCGGCCAGGGGCTCATTTTTTCCTGGAAAGACAAAGCCATGGCCTCACCCCACGCCTGCACTTTGCCACGGCAGGCAGCCCAGATGTAGGAAAGGCTCTGTGGAGTCAGAAGTGCCGAGACAGGCAGATGGCACCAGAGGGTTTGGGGGCCAGGGCGCAAGTGGGCTAGCCCCTCCTCCCGGGAGTCGGGGAGGCCCGGCCTTCCTAGTGCCCAGGCCACGGCTCCGGGGAGAAACCCGCCATGGAGGGCACGCGGGAGGCCCTCTGCCTGAGGTGGCAGGTGTCACGCCAGGGCCACTGCAAGCCTGGCTCGGCTTGCCTGCTTTCTCCAAAGGAGGCTGGCCGACCAGCCGAACCTGGCACCTGGGCCAGGCCCCTTCCAAGGGGACGAGTTCCAGAGGCTAGAGCCCTGGGGGCGGCTGCCAAGTCTCCTGGGGCGTGTGCTGGGCCCCCGTCAGAGGAGGAAGCAGCCTGGTAAACGGTGTGCCAGGCCTGAGATCTGGAGGCCTCCCACAGCCGGGTCCCTGTCCTGCCCAGGCCCCCCGAGGGAGGACGATGGTCGGGCAGTGGCGAGCGGGGTGGGGCTGGCGCCGAGCCTGCCCTTGGATGCCCCGGGGAAGGGCGCCGGGGGATGGGCTGCCCCTGGCCGGGTCTGAGGGACCGACCCGGCTCGGGGCTGTCGGGGGCAGAGAGAGAACCCCCCTCCGCCCTTTCCCTTCAGGTTCTTAGGGCTGGCCAAATCCTTCCCAAGACAGCTTGTCTGGAGAAAATCAGACCCAGCTGAAGAACATGTGTCCATGGGGGAAACCCGGGAAACTGAGTCTCCCCACACAATAGCAGAGATTCTCATCTTGCATCCTCTCCTGAGCTAATGACAAAGGTGGATGTCCCGGGTGGGCCTGTGGAATGGGAGAGGGGAGGAAGTCTATTGTCATGCAGAGGGACATGGAAAGACTTGTCTGAAGCTTATCCCCTGCACTGGGGTCAGGTCGGGAAGGGACGGCACAGAGGTGAGCAGGAACCAACCGGCCTCTCTGTGGTGGGGCTGGCCCCGGGGCAGGCGTGGGGGTGATGGCTGGAAGTGGGATGGCGCGTGAGTTGGCACCAGCCAGCGGTGGAGGCAGAGACTCAGAGGTCAGGGATCTCTCTCTCTGTCTCTGTCTCTCTCTCTCTCCCTCAGGGAGCTGAGCAGAGTAAGGTGGCGCCCCCTGCCCACCTCGCCTACCTCTCCATGGGCCCTTCTTTCTCTGGCCGCTCCGGGAGCCCTGCGGGCTTGGGTTCAACCCCCCACACACCGCACAGGCCAAGGGCGCATGCGCGACCGCCGGGGCCTAGGGCTGGCCTCGGGGGGGGGGTGGGGGGGTCCTCAGTGAAGGCACCGCCCTCCCTCCAGGCTCTGACCCAGCTGCAGCTCTTCCATCGCCGCCCTTCTGGACTCGGCTTCAGCTGTCTCCCTCCCCTCCCCCACTCCCACTCAGCTTGCAGGCCGCTTCCCTGCCTTGAAAGCATGGCTCTGGCCCTGAGGGCCACAGACCTACTGGGCTTCAAGCTCAAGGCTCTGCCTGGGCCTGCTGCTTCGGCCAGGGGCTCATTTTTTCCTGGAAAGACAAAGCCATGGCCTCACCCCACGCCTGCACTTTGCCACGGCAGGCAGCCCAGATGTAGGAAAGGCTCTGTGGAGTCAGAAGTGCCGAGACAGGCAGATGGCACCAGAGGGTTTGGGGGCCAGGGCGCAAGTGGGCTAGCCCCTCCTCCCGGGAGTCGGGGAGGCCCGGCCTTCCTAGTGCCCAGGCCACGGCTCCGGGGAGAAACCCGCCATGGAGGGCACGCGGGAGGCCCTCTGCCTGAGGTGGCAGGTGTCACGCCAGGGCCACTGCAAGCCTGGCTCGGCTTGCCTGCTTTCTCCAAAGGAGGCTGGCCGACCAGCCGAACCTGGCACCTGGGCCAGGCCCCTTCCAAGGGGACGAGTTCCAGAGGCTAGAGCCCTGGGGGCGGCTGCCAAGTCTCCTGGGGCGTGTGCTGGGCCCCCGTCAGAGGAGGAAGCAGCCTGGTAAACGGTGTGCCAGGCCTGAGATCTGGAGGCCTCCCACAGCCGGGTCCCTGTCCTGCCCAGGCCCCCCGAGGGAGGACGATGGTCGGGCAGTGGCGAGCGGGGTGGGGCTGGCGCCGAGCCTGCCCTTGGATGCCCCGGGGAAGGGCGCCGGGGGATGGGCTGCCCCTGGCCGGGTCTGAGGGACCGACCCAGCTCGGGGCTGTCGGGGGCAGAGAGAGAACCCCCCTCCGCCCTTTCCCTTCAGGTTCTTAGGGCTGGCCAAATCCTTCCCAAGACAGCTTGTCTGGAGAAAATCAGACCCAGCTGAAGAACATGTGTCCATGGGGGAAACCCGGGAAACTGAGTCTCCCCACACAATAGCAGAGATTCTCATCTTGCATCCTCTCCTGAGCTAATGACAAAGGTGGATGTCCCGGGTGGGCCTGTGGAATGGGAGAGGGGAGGAAGTCTATTGTCATGCAGAGGGACATGGAAAGACTTGTCTGAAGCTTATCCCCTGCACTGGGGTCAGGTCGGGAAGGGACGGCACAGAGGTGAGCAGGAACCAACCGGCCTCTCTGTGGTGGGGCTGGCCCCGGGGCAGGCGTGGGGGTGATGGCTGGAAGTGGGATGGCGCGTGAGTTGGCACCAGCCAGCGGTGGAGGCAGAGACTCAGAGGTCAGGGATCTCTCTCTCTGTCTCTGTCTCTGTCTCTCTCCCTCAGGGAGCTGAGGAGAGTAAGGTGGCGCCCCCTGCCCACCTCGCCTACCTCTCCATGGGCCCTTCTTTCTCTGGCCGCTCCGGGAGCCCTGCGGGCTTGGGTTCAACCCCCCACACACCGCACAGGCCAAGGGCGCATGCGCGACCACCTGGGCCTAGGGCTGGCCTCGGGGGGGGGGGGACCTCAGTGAAGGCCCCGCCCTCCCTCCAGGCTCTGACCCAGCTGCAGCTCTTCCATCGCCGCCCTTCTGGACTCGGCTTCAGCTGTCTCCCTCCCCTCCCCCACTCCCACTCAGCTTGCAGGCCGCTTCCCTGCCTTGAAAGCATGGCTCTGGCCCTGAGGGCCACAGACCTACTGGGCTTCAAGCTCAAGGCTCTGCCTGGGCCTGCTGCTTCGGCCAGGGGCTCATTTTTTCCTGGAAAGACAAAGCCATGGCCTCACCCCACGCCTGCACTTTGCCACGGCAGGCAGCCCAGATGTAGGAAAGGCTCTGTGGAGTCAGAAGTGCCGAGACAGGCAGATGGCACCAGAGGGTTTGGGGGCCAGGGCGCAACTGGGCTAGCCCCTCCTCCCGGGAGTCGGGGAGGCCCGGCCTTCCTAGTGCCCAGGCCACGGCTCCGGGGAGAAACCCGCCATGGAGGGCACGCGGGAGGCCCTCTGCCTGAGGTGGCAGGTGTCACGCCAGGGCCACTGCAAGCCTGGCTCGGCTTGCCTGCTTTCTCCAAAGGAGGCTGGCCGACCAGCCGAACCTGGCACCTGGGCCAGGCCCCTTCCAAGGGGACGAGTTCCAGAGGCTAGAGCCCTGGGGGCGGCTGCCAAGTCTCCTGGGGCGTGTGCTGGGCCCCCGTCAGAGGAGGAAGCAGCCTGGTAAACGGTGTGCCAGGCCTGAGATCTGGAGGCCTCCCACAGCCGGGTCCCTGTCCTGCCCAGGCCCCCCGAGGGAGGACGATGGTCGGGCAGTGGCGAGCGGGGTGGGGCTGGCGCCGAGCCTGCCCTTGGATGCCCCGGGGAAGGGCGCCGGGGGATGGGCTGCCCCTGGCCGGGTCTGAGGGACCGACCCGGCTCGGGGCTGTCGGGGGCAGAGAGAGAACCCCCCTCCGCCCTTTCCCTTCAGGTTCTTAGGGCTGGCCAAATCCTTCCCAAGACAGCTTGTCTGGAGAAAATCAGACCCAGCTGAAGAACATGTGTCCATGGGGGAAACCCGGGAAACTGAGTCTCCCCACACAATAGCAGAGATTCTCATCTTGCATCCTCTCCTGAGCTAATGACAAAGGTGGATGTCCCGGGTGGGCCTGTGGAATGGGAGAGGGGAGGAAGTCTATTGTCATGCAGAGGGACATGGAAAGACTTGTCTGAAGCTTATCCCCTGCACTGGGGTCAGGTCGGGAAGGGACGGCACAGAGGTGAGCAGGAACCAACCGGCCTCTCTGTGGTGGGGCTGGCCCCGGGGCAGGCGTGGGGGTGATGGCTGGAAGTGGGATGGCGCGTGAGTTGGCACCAGCCAGCGGTGGAGGCAGAGACTCAGAGGTCAGGGATCTCTCTCTCTGTCTCTGTCTCTCTCTCTCTCCCTCAGGGAGCTGAGCAGAGTAAGGTGGCGCCCCCTGCCCACCTCGCCTACCTCTCCATGGGCCCTTCTTTCTCTGGCCGCTCCGGGAGCCCTGCGGGCTTGGGTTCAACCCCCCACACACCGCACAGGCCAAGGGCGCATGCGCGACCGCCGGGGCCTAGGGCTGGCCTCGGGGGGGGTGGGGGGGTCCTCAGTGAAGGCCCCGCCCTCCCTCCAGGCTCTGACCCAGCTGCAGCTCTTCCATCGCCGCCCTTCTGGACTCGGCTTCAGCTGTCTCCCTCCCCTCCCCCACTCCCACTCAGCTTGCAGGCCGCTTCCCTGCCTTGAAAGCATGGCTCTGGCCCTGAGGGCCACAGACCTACTGGGCTTCAAGCTCAAGGCTCTGCCTGGGCCTGCTGCTTCGGCCAGGGGCTCATTTTTTCCTGGAAAGACAAAGCCATGGCCTCACCCCACGCCTGCACTTTGCCACGGCAGGCAGCCCAGATGTAGGAAAGGCTCTGTGGAGTCAGAAGTGCCGAGACAGGCAGATGGCACCAGAGGGTTTGGGGGCCAGGGCGCAAGTGGGCTAGCCCCTCCTCCCGGGAGTCGGGGAGGCCCGGCCTTCCTAGTGCCCAGGCCACGGCTCCGGGGAGAAACCCGCCATGGAGGGCACGCGGGAGGCCCTCTGCCTGAGGTGGCAGGTGTCACGCCAGGGCCACTGCAAGCCTGGCTCGGCTTGCCTGCTTTCTCCAAAGGAGGCTGGCCGACCAGCCGAACCTGGCACCTGGGCCAGGCCCCTTCCAAGGGGACGAGTTCCAGAGGCTAGAGCCCTGGGGGCGGCTGCCAAGTCTCCTGGGGCGTGTGCTGGGCCCCCGTCAGAGGAGGAAGCAGCCTGGTAAACGGTGTGCCAGGCCTGAGATCTGGAGGCCTCCCACAGCCGGGTCCCTGTCCTGCCCAGGCCCCCCGAGGGAGGACGATGGTCGGGCAGTGGCGAGCGGGGTGGGGCTGGCGCCGAGCCTGCCCTTGGATGCCCCGGGGAAGGGCGCCGGGGGATGGGCTGCCCCTGGCCGGGTCTGAGGGACCGACCCAGCTCGGGGCTGTCGGGGGCAGAGAGAGAACCCCCCTCCGCCCTTTCCCTTCAGGTTCTTAGGGCTGGCCAAATCCTTCCCAAGACAGCTTGTCTGGAGAAAATCAGACCCAGCTGAAGAACATGTGTCCATGGGGGAAACCCGGGAAACTGAGTCTCCCCACACAATAGCAGAGATTCTCATCTTGCATCCTCTCCTGAGCTAATGACAAAGGTGGATGTCCCGGGTGGGCCTGTGGAATGGGAGAGGGGAGGAAGTCTATTGTCATGCAGAGGGACATGGAAAGACTTGTCTGAAGCTTATCCCCTGCACTGGGGTCAGGTCGGGAAGGGACGGCACAGAGGTGAGCAGGAACCAACCGGCCTCTCTGTGGTGGGGCTGGCCCCGGGGCAGGCGTGGGGGTGATGGCTGGAAGTGGGATGGCGCGTGAGTTGGCACCAGCCAGCGGTGGAGGCAGAGACTCAGAGGTCAGGGATCTCTGTCTCTGTCTCTGTCTCTGTCTCTCTCCCTCAGGGAGCTGAGGAGAGTAAGGTGGCGCCCCCTGCCCACCTCGCCTACCTCTCCATGGGCCCTTCTTTCTCTGGCCGCTCCGGGAGCCCTGCGGGCTTGGGTTCAACCCCCCACACACCGCACAGGCCAAGGGCGCATGCGCGACCGCCTGGGCCTAGGGCTGGCCTCGGGGGGGGGGGGGGGGTCCTCAGTGAAGGCCCCGCCCTCCCTCCAGGCTCTGACCCAGCTGCAGCTCTTCCATCGCCGCCCTTCTGGACTCGGCTTCAGCTGTCTCCCTCCCCTCCCCCACTCCCACTCAGCTTGCAGGCCGCTTCCCTGCCTTGAAAGCATGGCTCTGGCCCTGAGGGCCACAGACCTACTGGGCTTCAAGCTCAAGGCTCTGCCTGGGCCTGCTGCTTCGGCCAGGGGCTCATTTTTTCCTGGAAAGACAAAGCCATGGCCTCACCCCACGCCTGCACTTTGCCACGGCAGGCAGCCCAGATGTAGGAAAGGCTCTGTGGAGTCAGAAGTGCCGAGACAGGCAGATGGCACCAGAGGGTTTGGGGGCCAGGGCGCAAGTGGGCTAGCCCCTCCTCCCGGGAGTCGGGGAGGCCCGGCCTTCCTAGTGCCCAGGCCACGGCTCCGGGGAGAAACCCGCCATGGAGGGCACGCGGGAGGCCCTCTGCCTGAGGTGGCAGGTGTCACGCCAGGGCCACTGCAAGCCTGGCTCGGCTTGCCTGCTTTCTCCAAAGGAGGCTGGCCGACCAGCCGAACCTGGCACCTGGGCCAGGCCCCTTCCAAGGGGACGAGTTCCAGAGGATAGAGCCCTGGGGGCGGCTGCCAAGTCTCCTGGGGCGTGTGCTGGGCCCCCGTCAGAGGAGGAAGCAGCCTGGTAAACGGTGTGCCAGGCCTGAGATCTGGAGGCCTCCCACAGCCGGGTCCCTGTCCTGCCCAGGCCCCCCGAGGGAGGACGATGGTCGGGCAGTGGCGAGCGGGGTGGGGCTGGCGCCGAGCCTGCCCTTGGATGCCCCGGGGAAGGGCGCCGGGGGATGGGCTGCCCCTGGCCGGGTCTGAGGGACCGACCCAGCTCGGGGCTGTTGGGGGCAGAGAGAGAACCCCCCTCCGCCCTTTCCCTTCAGGTTCTTAGGGCTGGCCAAATCCTTCCCAAGACAGCTTGTCTGGAGAAAATCAGACCCAGCTGAAGAACATGTGTCCATGGGGGAAACCCGGGAAACTGAGTCTCCCCACACAATAGCAGAGATTCTCATCTTGCATCCTCTCCTGAGCTAATGACAAAGGTGGATGTCCCGGGTGGGCCTGTGGAATGGGAGAGGGGAGGAAGTCTATTGTCATGCAGAGGGACATGGAAAGACTTGTCTGAAGCTTATCCCCTGCACTGGGGTCAGGTCGGGAAGGGACGGCACAGAGGTGAGCAGGAACCAACCGGCCTCTCTGTGGTGGGGCTGGCCCCGGGGCAGGCGTGGGGGTGATGGCTGGAAGTGGGATGGCGCGTGAGTTGGCACCAGCCAGCGGTGGAGGCAGAGACTCAGAGGTCAGGGATCTCTGTCTCTGTCTCTGTCTCTGTCTCTCTCCCTCAGGGAGCTGAGGAGAGTAAGGTGGCGCCCCCTGCCCACCTCGCCTACCTCTCCATGGGCCCTTCTTTCTCTGGCCGCTCCGGGAGCCCTGCGGGCTTGGGTTCAACCCCCCACACACCGCACAGGCCAAGGGCGCATGCGCGACCACCTGGGCCTAGGGCTGGCCTCGGGGGGGGGGGTCCTCAGTGAAGGCCCCGCCCTCCCTCCAGGCTCTGACCCAGCTGCAGCTCTTCCATCGCCGCCCTTCTGGACTCGGCTTCAGCTGTCTCCCTCCCCTCCCCCACTCCCACTCAGCTTGCAGGCCGCTTCCCTGCCTTGAAAGCATGGCTCTGGCCCTGAGGGCCACAGACCTACTGGGCTTCAAGCTCAAGGCTCTGCCTGGGCCTGCTGCTTCGGCCAGGGGCTCATTTTTTCCTGGAAAGACAAAGCCATGGCCTCACCCCACGCCTGCACTTTGCCACGGCAGGCAGCCCAGATGTAGGAAAGGCTCTGTGGAGTCAGAAGTGCCGAGACAGGCAGATGGCACCAGAGGGTTTGGGGGCCAGGGCGCAAGTGGGCTAGCCCCTCCTCCCGGGAGTCGGGGAGGCCCGGCCTTCCTAGTGCCCAGGCCACGGCTCCGGGGAGAAACCCGCCATGGAGGGCACGCGGGAGGCCCTCTGCCTGAGGTGGCAGGTGTCACGCCAGGGCCACTGCAAGCCTGGCTCGGCTTGCCTGCTTTCTCCAAAGGAGGCTGGCCGACCAGCCGAACCTGGCACCTGGGCCAGGCCCCTTCCAAGGGGACGAGTTCCAGAGGCTAGAGCCCTGGGGGCGGCTGCCAAGTCTCCTGGGGCGTGTGCTGGGCCCCCGTCAGAGGAGGAAGCAGCCTGGTAAACGGTGTGCCAGGCCTGAGATCTGGAGGCCTCCCACAGCCGGGTCCCTGTCCTGCCCAGGCCCCCCGAGGGAGGACGATGGTCGGGCAGTGGCGAGCGGGGTGGGGCTGGCGCCGAGCCTGCCCTTGGATGCCCCGGGGAAGGGCGCCGGGGGATGGGCTGCCCCTGGCCGGGTCTGAGGGACCGACCCAGCTCGGGGCTGTCGGGGGCAGAGAGAGAACCCCCCTCCGCCCTTTCCCTTCAGGTTCTTAGGGCTGGCCAAATCCTTCCCAAGACAGCTTGTCTGGAGAAAATCAGACCCAGCTGAAGAACATGTGTCCATGGGGGAAACCCGGGAAACTGAGTCTCCCCACACAATAGCAGAGATTCTCATCTTGCATCCTCTCCTGAGCTAATGACAAAGGTGGATGTCCCGGGTGGGCCTGTGGAATGGGAGAGGGGAGGAAGTCTATTGTCATGCAGAGGGACATGGAAAGACTTGTCTGAAGCTTATCCCCTGCACTGGGGTCAGGTCGGGAAGGGACGGCACAGAGGTGAGCAGGAACCAACCGGCCTCTCTGTGGTGGGGCTGGCCCCGGGGCAGGCGTGGGGGTGATGGCTGGAAGTGGGATGGCGCGTGAGTTGGCACCAGCCAGCGGTGGAGGCAGAGACTCAGAGGTCAGGGATCTCTGTCTCTGTCTCTGTCTCTGTCTCTCTCCCTCAGGGAGCTGAGGAGAGTAAGGTGGCGCCCCCTGCCCACCTCGCCTACCTCTCCATGGGCCCTTCTTTCTCTGGCCGCTCCGGGAGCCCTGCGGGCTTGGGTTCAACCCCCCACACACCGCACAGGCCAAGGGCGCATGCGCGACCGCCTGGGCCTAGGGCTGGCCTCGGGGGGGGGGGGTCCTCAGTGAAGGCCCCGCCCTCCCTCCAGGCTCTGACCCAGCTGCAGCTCTTCCATCGCCGCCCTTCTGGACTCGGCTTCAGCTGTCTCCCTCCCCTCCCCCACTCCCACTCAGCTTGCAGGCCGCTTCCCTGCCTTGAAAGCATGGCTCTGGCCCTGAGGGCCACAGACCTACTGGGCTTCAAGCTCAAGGCTCTGCCTGGGCCTGCTGCTTCGGCCAGGGGCTCATTTTTTCCTGGAAAGACAAAGCCATGGCCTCACCCCACGCCTGCACTTTGCCACGGCAGGCAGCCCAGATGTAGGAAAGGCTCTGTGGAGTCAGAAGTGCCGAGACAGGCAGATGGCACCAGAGGGTTTGGGGGCCAGGGCGCAAGTGGGCTAGCCCCTCCTCCCGGGAGTCGGGGAGGCCCGGCCTTCCTAGTGCCCAGGCCACGGCTCCGGGGAGAAACCCGCCATGGAGGGCACGCGGGAGGCCCTCTGCCTGAGGTGGCAGGTGTCACGCCAGGGCCACTGCAAGCCTGGCTCGGCTTGCCTGCTTTCTCCAAAGGAGGCTGGCCGACCAGCCGAACCTGGCACCTGGGCCAGGCCCCTTCCAAGGGGACGAGTTCCAGAGGCTAGAGCCCTGGGGGCGGCTGCCAAGTCTCCTGGGGCGTGTGCTGGGCCCCCGTCAGAGGAGGAAGCAGCCTGGTAAACGGTGTGCCAGGCCTGAGATCTGGAGGCCTCCCACAGCCGGGTCCCTGTCCTGCCCAGGCCCCCCGAGGGAGGACGATGGTCGGGCAGTGGCGAGCGGGGTGGGGCTGGCGCCGAGCCTGCCCTTGGATGCCCCGGGGAAGGGCGCCGGGGGATGGGCTGCCCCTGGCCGGGTCTGAGGGACCGACCCAGCTCGGGGCTGTCGGGGGCAGAGAGAGAACCCCCCTCCGCCCTTTCCCTTCAGGTTCTTAGGGCTGGCCAAATCCTTCCCAAGACAGCTTGTCTGGAGAAAATCAGACCCAGCTGAAGAACATGTGTCCATGGGGGAAACCCGGGAAACTGAGTCTCCCCACACAATAGCAGAGATTCTCATCTTGCATCCTCTCCTGAGCTAATGACAAAGGTGGATGTCCCGGGTGGGCCTGTGGAATGGGAGAGGGGAGGAAGTCTATTGTCATGCAGAGGGACATGGAAAGACTTGTCTGAAGCTTATCCCCTGCACTGGGGTCAGGTCGGGAAGGGACGGCACAGAGGTGAGCAGGAACCAACCGGCCTCTCTGTGGTGGGGCTGGCCCCGGGGCAGGCGTGGGGGTGATGGCTGGAAGTGGGATGGCGCGTGAGTTGGCAACAGCCAGCGGTGGAGGCAGAGACTCAGAGGTCAGGGATCTCTCTCTCTGTCTCTGTCTCTCTCTCTCTCCCTCAGGGAGCTGAGCAGAGTAAGGTGGCGCCCCCTGCCCACCTCGCCTACCTCTCCATGGGCCCTTCTTTCTCTGGCCGCTCCGGGAGCCCTGCGGGCTTGGGTTCAACCCCCCACACACCGCACAGGCCAAGGGCGCAGGCGCGACCGCCGGGGCCTAGGGCTGGCCTCGGGGGGGGGGGTCCTCAGTGAAGGCCCCGCCCTCCCTCCAGGCTCTGACCCAGCTGCAGCTCTTCCATCGCCGCCCTTCTGGACTCGGCTTCAGCTGTCTCCCTCCCCTCCCCCACTCCCACTCAGCTTGCAGGCCGCTTCCCTGCCTTGAAAGCATGGCTCTGGCCCTGAGGGCCACAGACCTACTGGGCTTCAAGCTCAAGGCTCTGCCTGGGCCTGCTGCTTCGGCCAGGGGCTCATTTTTTCCTGGAAAGACAAAGCCATGGCCTCACCCCACGCCTGCACTTTGCCACGGCAGGCAGCCCACATGTAGGAAAGGCTCTGTGGAGTCAGAAGTGCCGAGACAGGCAGATGGCACCAGAGGGTTTGGGGGCCAGGGCTCAAGTGGGCTAGCCCCTCCTCTCGGGAGTCGGGGAGGCCCGGCCTTCCTAGTGCCCAGGCCACGGCTCCGGGGAGAAACCCGCCATGGAGGGCACGCGGGAGGCCCTCTGCCTGAGGTGGCAGGTGTCACGCCAGGGCCACTGCAAGCCTGGCTCGGCTTGCCTGCTTTCTCCAAAGGAGGCTGGCCGACCAGCCGAACCTGGCACCTGGGCCAGGCCCCTTCCAAGGGGACGAGTTCCAGAGGCTAGAGCCCTGGGGGCGGCTGCCAAGTCTCCTGGGGCTGTGCTGGGCCCCCGTCAGAGGAGGAAGCAGCCTGGTAAACGGTGTGCCAGGCCTGAGATCTGGAGGCCTCCCACAGCCGGGTCCCTGTCCTGCCCAGGCCCCCGAGGGAGGACGATGGTCGGGCAGTGGCGAGCGGGGTGGGGCTGGCGCCGAGCCTGCCCTTGGATGCCCCGGGGAAGGGCGCCGGGGGATGGGCTGCCCCTGGCCGGGTCTGAGGGACCGACCCAGCTCGGGGCTGTTGGGGGCAGAGAGAGAACCCCCCTCCGCCCTTTCCCTTCAGGTTCTTAGGGCTGGCCAAATCCTTCCCAAGACAGCTTGTCTGGAGAAAATCAGACCCAGCTGAAGAACATGTGTCCATGGGGGAAACCCGGGAAACTGAGTCTCCCCACACAATAGCAGAGATTCTCATCTTGCATCCTCTCCTGAGCTAATGACAAAGGTGGATGTCCCGGGTGGGCCTGTGGAATGGGAGAGGGGAGGAAGTCTATTGTCATGCAGAGGGACATGGAAAGACTTGTCTGAAGCTTATCCCCTGCACTGGGGTCAGGTCGGGAAGGGACGGCACAGAGGTGAGCAGGAACCAACCGGCCTCTCTGTGGTGGGGCTGGCCCCGGGGCAGGCGTGGGGGTGATGGCTGGAAGTGGGATGGCGCGTGAGTTGGCACCAGCCAGCGGTGGAGGCAGAGACTCAGAGGTCAGGGATCTCTCTCTCTGTCTCTGTCTCTGTCTCTCTCCCTCAGGGAGCTGAGGAGAGTAAGGTGGCGCCCCCTGCCCACCTCGCCTACCTCTCCATGGGCCCTTCTTTCTCTGGCCGCTCCGGGAGCCCTGCGGGCTTGGGTTCAACCCCCCACACACCGCACAGGCCAAGGGCGCATGCGCGACCGCCGGGGCCTAGGGCTGGCCTCCGGGGGGGGGGGTCCTCAGTGAAGGCACCGCCCTCCCTCCAGGCTCTGACCCAGCTGCAGCTCTTCCATCGCCGCCCTTCTGGACTCGGCTTCAGCTGTCTCCCTCCCCTCCCCCACTCCCACTCAGCTTGCAGGCCGCTTCCCTGCCTTGAAAGCATTGCTCTGGCCCTGAGGGCCACAGACCTACTGGGCTTCAAGCTCAAGGCTCTGCCTGGGCCTGCTGCTTCGGCCAGGGGCTCATTTTTTCCTGGAAAGACAAAGCCATGGCCTCACCCCACGCCTGCACTTTGCCACGGCAGGCAGCCCAGGTGTAGGAAAGGCTCTGTGGAGTCAGAAGTGCCGAGACAGGCAGATGGCACCGCAGGCTTTGGGGGCCAGGGCGCAAGTGGGCTAGCCCCTCCTCCCGGGAGTCGGGGAGGCCCGGCCTTCCTAGTGCCCAGGCCACGGCTCCGGGGAGAAACCCGCCATGGAGGGCACGCGGGAGGCCCTCTGCCTGAGGTGGCAGGTGTCACGCCAGGGCCACTGCAAGCCTGGCTCGGCTTGCCTGCTTTCTCCAAAGGAGGCTGGCCGACCAGCCGAACCTGGCACCTGGGCCAGGCCCCTTCCAAGGGGACGAGTTCCAGAGGCTAGAGCCCTGGGGGCGGCTGCCAAGTCTCCTGGGGCGTGTGCTGGGCCCCCGTCAGAGGAGGAAGCAGCCTGGTAAACGGTGTGCCAGGCCTGAGATCTGGAGGCCTCCCACAGCCGGGTCCCTGTCCTGCCCAGGCCCCCCGAGGGAGGACGATGGTCGGGCAGTGGCGAGCGGGGTGGGGCTGGCGCCGAGCCTGCCCTTGGATGCCCCGGGGAAGGGCGCCGGGGGATGGGCTGCCCCTGGCCGGGGGATGGGCTGCCCCTGGCCGGGTCTGAGGGACCGACCCAGCTCGGGGCTGTCGGGGGCAGAGAGAGAACCCCCCTCCGCCCTTTCCCTTCAGGTTCTTAGGGCTGGCCAAATCCTTCCCAAGACAGCTTGTCTGGAGAAAATCAGACCCAGCTGAAGAACATGTGTCCATGGGGGAAACCCGGGAAACTGAGTCTCCCCACACAATAGCAGAGATTCTCATCTTGCATCCTCTCCTGAGCTAATGACAAAGGTGGATGTCCCGGGTGGGCCTGTGGAATGGGAGAGGGGAGGAAGTCTATTGTCATGCAGAGGGACATGGAAAGACTTGTCTGAAGCTTATCCCCTGCACTGGGGTCAGGTCGGGAAGGGACGGCACAGAGGTGAGCAGGAACCAACCGGCCTCTCTGTGGTGGGGCTGGCCCCGGGGCAGGCGTGGGGGTGATGGCTGGAAGTGGGATGGCGCGTGAGTTGGCAACAGCCAGCGGTGGAGGCAGAGACTCAGAGGTCAGGGATCTCTCTCTCTGTCTCTGTCTCTCTCTCTCTCCCTCAGGGAGCTGAGCAGAGTAAGGTGGCGCCCCCTGCCCACCTCGCCTACCTCTCCATGGGCCCTTCTTTCTCTGGCCGCTCCGGGAGCCCTGCGGGCTTGGGTTCAACCCCCCACACACCGCACAGGCCAAGGGCGCATGCGCGACCGCCGGGGCCTAGGGCTGGCCTGGGGGGGGATCCTCAGTGAAGGCCCCGCCCTCCCTCCAGGCTCTGACCCAGCTGCAGCTCTTCCATCGCCGCCCTTCTGGACTCGGCTTCAGCTGTCTCCCTCCCCTCCCCCACTCCCACTCAGCTTGCAGGCCGCTTCCCTGCCTTGAAAGCATGGCTCTGGCCCTGAGGGCCACAGACCTACTGGGCTTCAAGCTCAAGGCTCTGCCTGGGCCTGCTGCTTCGGCCAGGGGCTCATTTTTTCCTGGAAAGACAAAGCCATGGCCTCACCCCACGCCTGCACTTTGCCACGGCAGGCAGCCCAGATGTAGGAAAGGCTCTGTGGAGTCAGAAGTGCCGAGACAGGCAGATGGCACCAGAGGGTTTGGGGGCCAGGGCGCAAGTGGGCTAGCCCCTCCTCCCGGGAGTCGGGGAGGCCCGGCCTTCCTAGTGCCCAGGCCACGGCTCCGGGGAGAAACCCGCCATGGAGGGCACGCGGGAGGCCCTCTGCCTGAGGTGGCAGGTGTCACGCCAGGGCCACTGCAAGCCTGGCTCGGCTTGCCTGCTTTCTCCAAAGGAGGCTGGCCGACCAGCCGAACCTGGCACCTGGGCCAGGCCCCTTCCAAGGGGACGAGTTCCAGAGGCTAGAGCCCTGGGGGCGGCTGCCAAGTCTCCTGGGGCGTGTGCTGGGCCCCCGTCAGAGGAGGAAGCAGCCTGGTAAACGGTGTGCCAGGCCTGAGATCTGGAGGCCTCCCACAGCCGGGTCCCTGTCCTGCCCAGGCCCCCCGAGGGAGGACGATGGTCGGGCAGTGGCGAGCGGGGTGGGGCTGGCGCCGAGCCTGCCCTTGGATGCCCCGGGGAAGGGCGCCGGGGGATGGGCTGCCCCTGGCCGGGTCTGAGGGACCGACCCAGCTCGGGGCTGTCGGGGGCAGAGAGAGAACCCCCCTCCGCCCTTTCCCTTCAGGTTCTTAGGGCTGGCCAAATCCTTCCCAAGACAGCTTGTCTGGAGAAAATCAGACCCAGCTGAAGAACATGTGTCCATGGGGGAAACCCGGGAAACTGAGTCTCCCCACACAATAGCAGAGATTCTCATCTTGCATCCTCTCCTGAGCTAATGACAAAGGTGGATGTCCCGGGTGGGCCTGTGGAATGGGAGAGGGGAGGAAGTCTATTGTCATGCAGAGGGACATGGAAAGACTTGTCTGAAGCTTATCCCCTGCACTGGGGTCAGGTCGGGAAGGGACGGCACAGAGGTGAGCAGGAACCAACCGGCCTCTCTGTGGTGGGGCTGGCCCCGGGGCAGGCGTGGGGGTGATGGCTGGAAGTGGGATGGCGCGTGAGTTGGCACCAGCCAGCGGTGGAGGCAGAGACTCAGAGGTCAGGGATCTCTCTCTCTGTCTCTGTCTCTCTCTCTCTCCCTCAGGGAGCTGAGCAGAGTAAGGTGGCGCCCCCTGCCCACCTCGCCTACCTCTCCATGGGCCCTTCTTTCTCTGGCCGCTCCGGGAGCCCTGCGGGCTTGGGTTCAACCCCCCACACACCGCACAGGCCAAGGGCGCATGCGCGACCGCCGGGGCCTAGGGCTGGCCTCCGGGGGGGGGGGTCCTCAGTGAAGGCACCGCCCTCCATCCAGGCTCTGACCCAGCTGCAGCTCTTCCATCGCCGCCCTTCTGGACTCGGCTTCAGCTGTCTCCCTCCCCTCCCCCACTCCCACTCAGCTTGCAGGCCGCTTCCCTGCCTTGAAAGCATGGCTCTGGCCCTGAGGGCCACAGACCTACTGGGCTTCAAGCTCAAGGCTCTGCCTGGGCCTGCTGCTTCGGCCAGGGGCTCATTTTTTCCTGGAAAGACAAAGCCATGGCCTCACCCCACGCCTGCACTTTGCCACGGCAGGCAGCCCAGATGTAGGAAAGGCTCTGTGGAGTCAGAAGTGCCGAGACAGGCAGATGGCACCAGAGGGTTTGGGGGCCAGGGCGCAAGTGGGCTAGCCCCTCCTCCCGGGAGTCGGGGAGGCCCGGCCTTCCTAGTGCCCAGGCCACGGCTCCGGGGAGAAGCCCGCCATGGAGGGCACGCGGGAGGCCCTCTGCCTGAGGTGGCAGGTGTCACGCCAGGGCCACTGCAAGCCTGGCTCGGCTTGCCTGCTTTCTCCAAAGGAGGCTGGCCGACCAGCCGAACCTGGCACCTGGGCCAGGCCCCTTCCAAGGGGACGAGTTCCAGAGGCTAGAGCCCTGGGGGCGGCTGCCAAGTCTCCTGGGGCGTGTGCTGGGCCCCCGTCAGAGGAGGAAGCAGCCTGGTAAACGGTGTGCCAGGCCTGAGATCTGGAGGCCTCCCACAGCCGGGTCCCTGTCCTGCCCAGGCCCCCCGAGGGAGGACGATGGTCGGGCAGTGGCGAGCGGGGTGGGGCTGGCGCCGAGCCTGCCCTTGGATGCCCCGGGGAAGGGCGCCGGGGGATGGGCTGCCCCTGGCCGGGTCTGAGGGACCGACCCAGCTCGGGGCTGTCGGGGGCAGAGAGAGAACCCCCCTCCGCCCTTTCCCTTCAGGTTCTTAGGGCTGGCCAAATCCTTCCCAAGACAGCTTGTCTGGAGAAAATCAGACCCAGCTGAAGAACATGTGTCCATGGGGGAAACCCGGGAAACTGAGTCTCCCCACACAATAGCAGAGATTCTCATCTTGCATCCTCTCCTGAGCTAATGACAAAGGTGGATGTCCCGGGTGGGCCTGTGGAATGGGAGAGGGGAGGAAGTCTATTGTCATGCAGAGGGACATGGAAAGACTTGTCTGAAGCTTATCCCCTGCACTGGGGTCAGGTCGGGAAGGGACGGCACAGAGGTGAGCAGGAACCAACCGGCCTCTCTGTGGTGGGGCTGGCCCCGGGGCAGGCGTGGGGGTGATGGCTGGAAGTGGGATGGCGCGTGAGTTGGCACCAGCCAGCGGTGGAGGCAGAGACTCAGAGGTCAGGGATCTCTCTCTCTGTCTCTGTCTCTGTCTCTCTCCCTCAGGGAGCTGAGGAGAGTAAGGTGGCGCCCCCTGCCCACCTCGCCTACCTCTCCATGGGCCCTTCTTTCTCTGGCCGCTCCGGGAGCCCTGCGGGCTTGGGTTCAACCCCCCACACACCGCACAGGCCAAGGGCGCATGCGCGACCGCCGGGGCCTAGGGCTGGCCTCCGGGGGGGGGGGTCCTCAGTGAAGGCACCGCCCTCCCTCCAGGCTCTGACCCAGCTGCAGCTCTTCCATCGCCGCCCTTCTGGACTCGGCTTCAGCTGTCTCCCTCCCCTCCCCCACTCCCACTCAGCTTGCAGGCCGCTTCCCTGCCTTGAAAGCATTGCTCTGGCCCTGAGGGCCACAGACCTACTGGGCTTCAAGCTCAAGGCTCTGCCTGGGCCTGCTGCTTCGGCCAGGGGCTCATTTTTTCCTGGAAAGACAAAGCCATGGCCTCACCCCACGCCTGCACTTTGCCACGGCAGGCAGCCCAGGTGTAGGAAAGGCTCTGTGGAGTCAGAAGTGCCGAGACAGGCAGATGGCACCGCAGGCTTTGGGGGCCAGGGCGCAAGTGGGCTAGCCCCTCCTCCCGGGAGTCGGGGAGGCCCGGCCTTCCTAGTGCCCAGGCCACGGCTCCGGGGAGAAACCCGCCATGGAGGGCACGCGGGAGGCCCTCTGCCTGAGGTGGCAGGTGTCACGCCAGGGCCACTGCAAGCCTGGCTCGGCTTGCCTGCTTTCTCCAAAGGAGGCTGGCCGACCAGCCGAACCTGGCACCTGGGCCAGGCCCCTTCCAAGGGGACGAGTTCCAGAGGCTAGAGCCCTGGGGGCGGCTGCCAAGTCTCCTGGGGCGTGTGCTGGGCCCCCGTCAGAGGAGGAAGCAGCCTGGTAAACGGTGTGCCAGGCCTGAGATCTGGAGGCCTCCCACAGCCGGGTCCCTGTCCTGCCCAGGCCCCCCGAGGGAGGACGATGGTCGGGCAGTGGCGAGCGGGGTGGGGCTGGCGCCGAGCCTGCCCTTGGATGCCCCGGGGAAGGGCGCCGGGGGATGGGCTGCCCCTGGCCGGGGGATGGGCTGCCCCTGGCCGGGTCTGAGGGACCGACCCAGCTCGGGGCTGTCGGGGGCAGAGAGAGAACCCCCCTCCGCCCTTTCCCTTCAGGTTCTTAGGGCTGGCCAAATCCTTCCCAAGACAGCTTGTCTGGAGAAAATCAGACCCAGCTGAAGAACATGTGTCCATGGGGGAAACCCGGGAAACTGAGTCTCCCCACACAATAGCAGAGATTCTCATCTTGCATCCTCTCCTGAGCTAATGACAAAGGTGGATGTCCCGGGTGGGCCTGTGGAATGGGAGAGGGGAGGAAGTCTATTGTCATGCAGAGGGACATGGAAAGACTTGTCTGAAGCTTATCCCCTGCACTGGGGTCAGGTCGGGAAGGGACGGCACAGAGGTGAGCAGGAACCAACCGGCCTCTCTGTGGTGGGGCTGGCCCCGGGGCAGGCGTGGGGGTGATGGCTGGAAGTGGGATGGCGCGTGAGTTGGCAACAGCCAGCGGTGGAGGCAGAGACTCAGAGGTCAGGGATCTCTCTCTCTGTCTCTGTCTCTCTCTCTCTCCCTCAGGGAGCTGAGCAGAGTAAGGTGGCGCCCCCTGCCCACCTCGCCTACCTCTCCATGGGCCCTTCTTTCTCTGGCCGCTCCGGGAGCCCTGCGGGCTTGGGTTCAACCCCCCACACACCGCACAGGCCAAGGGCGCATGCGCGACCGCCGGGGCCTAGGGCTGGCCTGGGGGGGGATCCTCAGTGAAGGCCCCGCCCTCCCTCCAGGCTCTGACCCAGCTGCAGCTCTTCCATCGCCGCCCTTCTGGACTCGGCTTCAGCTGTCTCCCTCCCCTCCCCCACTCCCACTCAGCTTGCAGGCCGCTTCCCTGCCTTGAAAGCATGGCTCTGGCCCTGAGGGCCACAGACCTACTGGGCTTCAAGCTCAAGGCTCTGCCTGGGCCTGCTGCTTCGGCCAGGGGCTCATTTTTTCCTGGAAAGACAAAGCCATGGCCTCACCCCACGCCTGCACTTTGCCACGGCAGGCAGCCCAGATGTAGGAAAGGCTCTGTGGAGTCAGAAGTGCCGAGACAGGCAGATGGCACCAGAGGGTTTGGGGGCCAGGGCGCAAGTGGGCTAGCCCCTCCTCCCGGGAGTCGGGGAGGCCCGGCCTTCCTAGTGCCCAGGCCACGGCTCCGGGGAGAAACCCGCCATGGAGGGCACGCGGGAGGCCCTCTGCCTGAGGTGGCAGGTGTCACGCCAGGGCCACTGCAAGCCTGGCTCGGCTTGCCTGCTTTCTCCAAAGGAGGCTGGCCGACCAGCCGAACCTGGCACCTGGGCCAGGCCCCTTCCAAGGGGACGAGTTCCAGAGGCTAGAGCCCTGGGGGCGGCTGCCAAGTCTCCTGGGGCGTGTGCTGGGCCCCCGTCAGAGGAGGAAGCAGCCTGGTAAACGGTGTGCCAGGCCTGAGATCTGGAGGCCTCCCACAGCCGGGTCCCTGTCCTGCCCAGGCCCCCCGAGGGAGGACGATGGTCGGGCAGTGGCGAGCGGGGTGGGGCTGGCGCCGAGCCTGCCCTTGGATGCCCCGGGGAAGGGCGCCGGGGGATGGGCTGCCCCTGGCCGGGTCTGAGGGACCGACCCAGCTCGGGGCTGTCGGGGGCAGAGAGAGAACCCCCCTCCGCCCTTTCCCTTCAGGTTCTTAGGGCTGGCCAAATCCTTCCCAAGACAGCTTGTCTGGAGAAAATCAGACCCAGCTGAAGAACATGTGTCCATGGGGGAAACCCGGGAAACTGAGTCTCCCCACACAATAGCAGAGATTCTCATCTTGCATCCTCTCCTGAGCTAATGACAAAGGTGGATGTCCCGGGTGGGCCTGTGGAATGGGAGAGGGGAGGAAGTCTATTGTCATGCAGAGGGACATGGAAAGACTTGTCTGAAGCTTATCCCCTGCACTGGGGTCAGGTCGGGAAGGGACGGCACAGAGGTGAGCAGGAACCAACCGGCCTCTCTGTGGTGGGGCTGGCCCCGGGGCAGGCGTGGGGGTGATGGCTGGAAGTGGGATGGCGCGTGAGTTGGCACCAGCCAGCGGTGGAGGCAGAGACTCAGAGGTCAGGGATCTCTCTCTCTGTCTCTGTCTCTCTCTCTCTCCCTCAGGGAGCTGAGCAGAGTAAGGTGGCGCCCCCTGCCCACCTCGCCTACCTCTCCATGGGCCCTTCTTTCTCTGGCCGCTCCGGGAGCCCTGCGGGCTTGGGTTCAACCCCCCACACACCGCACAGGCCAAGGGCGCATGCGCGACCGCCGGGGCCTAGGGCTGGCCTCCGGGGGGGGGGGTCCTCAGTGAAGGCACCGCCCTCCATCCAGGCTCTGACCCAGCTGCAGCTCTTCCATCGCCGCCCTTCTGGACTCGGCTTCAGCTGTCTCCCTCCCCTCCCCCACTCCCACTCAGCTTGCAGGCCGCTTCCCTGCCTTGAAAGCATGGCTCTGGCCCTGAGGGCCACAGACCTACTGGGCTTCAAGCTCAAGGCTCTGCCTGGGCCTGCTGCTTCGGCCAGGGGCTCATTTTTTCCTGGAAAGACAAAGCCATGGCCTCACCCCACGCCTGCACTTTGCCACGGCAGGCAGCCCAGATGTAGGAAAGGCTCTGTGGAGTCAGAAGTGCCGAGACAGGCAGATGGCACCAGAGGGTTTGGGGGCCAGGGCGCAAGTGGGCTAGCCCCTCCTCCCGGGAGTCGGGGAGGCCCGGCCTTCCTAGTGCCCAGGCCACGGCTCCGGGGAGAAGCCCGCCATGGAGGGCACGCGGGAGGCCCTCTGCCTGAGGTGGCAGGTGTCACGCCAGGGCCACTGCAAGCCTGGCTCGGCTTGCCTGCTTTCTCCAAAGGAGGCTGGCCGACCAGCCGAACCTGGCACCTGGGCCAGGCCCCTTCCAAGGGGACGAGTTCCAGAGGCTAGAGCCCTGGGGGCGGCTGCCAAGTCTCCTGGGGCGTGTGCTGGGCCCCCGTCAGAGGAGGAAGCAGCCTGGTAAACGGTGTGCCAGGCCTGAGATCTGGAGGCCTCCCACAGCCGGGTCCCTGTCCTGCCCAGGCCCCCCGAGGGAGGACGATGGTCGGGCAGTGGCGAGCGGGGTGGGGCTGGCGCCGAGCCTGCCCTTGGATGCCCCGGGGAAGGGCGCCGGGGGATGGGCTGCCCCTGGCCGGGTCTGAGGGACCGACCCAGCTCGGGGCTGTCGGGGGCAGAGAGAGAACCCCCCTCCGCCCTTTCCCTTCAGGTTCTTAGGGCTGGCCAAATCCTTCCCAAGACAGCTTGTCTGGAGAAAATCAGACCCAGCTGAAGAACATGTGTCCATGGGGGAAACCCGGGAAACTGAGTCTCCCCACACAATAGCAGAGATTCTCATCTTGCATCCTCTCCTGAGCTAATGACAAAGGTGGATGTCCCGGGTGGGCCTGTGGAATGGGAGAGGGGAGGAAGTCTATTGTCATGCAGAGGGACATGGAAAGACTTGTCTGAAGCTTATCCCCTGCACTGGGGTCAGGTCGGGAAGGGACGGCACAGAGGTGAGCAGGAACCAACCGGCCTCTCTGTGGTGGGGCTGGCCCCGGGGCAGGCGTGGGGGTGATGGCTGGAAGTGGGATGGCGCGTGAGTTGGCAACAGCCAGCGGTGGAGGCAGAGACTCAGAGGTCAGGGATCTCTCTCTCTGTCTCTGTCTCTCTCTCTCTCCCTCAGGGAGCTGAGCAGAGTAAGGTGGCGCCCCCTGCCCACCTCGCCTACCTCTCCATGGGCCCTTCTTTCTCTGGCCGCTCCGGGAGCCCTGCGGGCTTGGGTTCAACCCCCCACACACCGCACAGGCCAAGGGCGCATGCGCGACCGCCGGGGCCTAGGGCTGGCCTCCGGGGGGGGGGGGGTGGGGGGTCCTCAGTGAAGGCCCCGCCCTCCCTCCAGGCTCTGACCCAGCTGCAGCTCTTCCATCGCCGCCCTTCTGGACTCGGCTTCAGCTGTCTCCCTCCCCTCCCCCACTCCCACTCAGCTTGCAGGCCGCTTCCCTGCCTTGAAAGCATGGCTCTGGCCCTGAGGGCCACAGACCTACTGGGCTTCAAGCTCAAGGCTCTGCCTGGGCCTGCTGCTTCGGCCAGGGGCTCATTTTTTCCTGGAAAGACAAAGCCATGGCCTCACCCCACGCCTGCACTTTGCCACGGCAGGCAGCCCAGGTGTAGGAAAGGCTCTGTGGAGTCAGAAGTGCCGAGACAGGCAGATGGCACCGCAGGCTTTGGGGGCCAGGGCGCAAGTGGGCTAGCCCCTCCTCCCGGGAGTCGGGGAGGCCCGGCCTTCCTAGTGCCCAGGCCACGGCTCCGGGGAGAAACCCGCCATGGAGGGCACGCGGGAGGCCCTCTGCCTGAGGTGGCAGGTGTCACGCCAGGGCCACTGCAAGCCTGGCTCGGCTTGCCTGCTTTCTCCAAAGGAGGCTGGCCGACCAGCCGAACCTGGCACCTGGGCCAGGCCCCTTCCAAGGGGACGAGTTCCAGAGGCTAGAGCCCTGGGGGCGGCTGCCAAGTCTCCTGGGGCGTGTGCTGGGCCCCCGTCAGAGGAGGAAGCAGCCTGGTAAACGGTGTGCCAGGCCTGAGATCTGGAGGCCTCCCACAGCCGGGTCCCTGTCCTGCCCAGGCCCCCCGAGGGAGGACGATGGTCGGGCAGTGGCGAGCGGGGTGGGGCTGGCGCCGAGCCTGCCCTTGGATGCCCCGGGGAAGGGCGCCGGGGGATGGGCTGCCCCTGGCCGGGGGATGGGCTGCCCCTGGCCGGGTCTGAGGGACCGACCCAGCTCGGGGCTGTCGGGGGCAGAGAGAGAAACCCCCTCCGCCCTTTCCCTTCAGGTTCTTAGGGCTGGCCAAATCCTTCCCAAGACAGCTTGTCTGGAGAAAATCAGACCCAGCTGAAGAACATGTGTCCATGGGGGAAACCCGGGAAACTGAGTCTCCCCACACAATAGCAGAGATTCTCATCTTGCATCCTCTCCTGAGCTAATGACAAAGGTGGATGTCCCGGGTGGGCCTGTGGAATGGGAGAGGGGAGGAAGTCTATTGTCATGCAGAGGGACATGGAAAGACTTGTCTGAAGCTTATCCCCTGCACTGGGGTCAGGTCGGGAAGGGACGGCACAGAGGTGAGCAGGAACCAACCGGCCTCTCTGTGGTGGGGCTGGCCCCGGGGCAGGCGTGGGGGTGATGGCTGGAAGTGGGATGGCGCGTGAGTTGGCACCAGCCAGCGGTGGAGGCAGAGACTCAGAGGTCAGGGATCTCTCTCTCTGTCTCTGTCTCTCTCTCTCTCCCTCAGGGAGCTGAGCAGAGTAAGGTGGCGCCCCCTGCCCACCTCGCCTACCTCTCCATGGGCCCTTCTTTCTCTGGCCGCTCCGGGAGCCCTGCGGGCTTGGGTTCAACCCCCCACACACCGCACAGGCCAAGGGCGCATGCGCGACCGCCGGGGCCTAGGGCTGGCCTCCGGGGGGGGGGGTCCTCAGTGAAGGCACCGCCCTCCATCCAGGCTCTGACCCAGCTGCAGCTCTTCCATCGCCGCCCTTCTGGACTCGGCTTCAGCTGTCTCCCTCCCCTCCCCCACTCCCACTCAGCTTGCAGGCCGCTTCCCTGCCTTGAAAGCATGGCTCTGGCCCTGAGGGCCACAGACCTACTGGGCTTCAAGCTCAAGGCTCTGCCTGGGCCTGCTGCTTCGGCCAGGGGCTCATTTTTTCCTGGAAAGACAAAGCCATGGCCTCACCCCACGCCTGCACTTTGCCACGGCAGGCAGCCCAGATGTAGGAAAGGCTCTGTGGAGTCAGAAGTGCCGAGACAGGCAGATGGCACCAGAGGGTTTGGGGGCCAGGGCGCAAGTGGGCTAGCCCCTCCTCCCGGGAGTCGGGGAGGCCCGGCCTTCCTAGTGCCCAGGCCACGGCTCCGGGGAGAAACCCGCCATGGAGGGCACGCGGGAGGCCCTCTGCCTGAGGTGGCAGGTGTCACGCCAGGGCCACTGCAAGCCTGGCTCGGCTTGCCTGCTTTCTCCAAAGGAGGCTGGCCGACCAGCCGAACCTGGCACCTGGGCCAGGCCCCTTCCAAGGGGACGAGTTCCAGAGGCTAGAGCCCTGGGGGCGGCTGCCAAGTCTCCTGGGGCGTGTGCTGGGCCCCCGTCAGAGGAGGAAGCAGCCTGGTAAACGGTGTGCCAGGCCTGAGATCTGGAGGCCTCCCACAGCCGGGTCCCTGTCCTGCCCAGGCCCCCCGAGGGAGGACGATGGTCGGGCAGTGGCGAGCGGGGTGGGGCTGGCGCCGAGCCTGCCCTTGGATGCCCCGGGGAAGGGCGCCGGGGGATGGGCTGCCCCTGGCCGGGTCTGAGGGACCGACCCAGCTCGGGGCTGTCGGGGGCAGAGAGAGAACCCCCCTCCGCCCTTTCCCTTCAGGTTCTTAGGGCTGGCCAAATCCTTCCCAAGACAGCTTGTCTGGAGAAAATCAGACCCAGCTGAAGAACATGTGTCCATGGGGGAAACCCGGGAAACTGAGTCTCCCCACACAATAGCAGAGATTCTCATCTTGCATCCTCTCCTGAGCTAATGACAAAGGTGGATGTCCCGGGTGGGCCTGTGGAATGGGAGAGGGGAGGAAGTCTATTGTCATGCAGAGGGACATGGAAAGACTTGTCTGAAGCTTATCCCCTGCACTGGGGTCAGGTCGGGAAGGGACGGCACAGAGGTGAGCAGGAACCAACCGGCCTCTCTGTGGTGGGGCTGGCCCCGGGGCAGGCGTGGGGGTGATGGCTGGAAGTGGGATGGCGCGTGAGTTGGCAACAGCCAGCGGTGGAGGCAGAGACTCAGAGGTCAGGGATCTCTCTCTCTGTCTCTGTCTCTCTCTCTCTCCCTCAGGGAGCTGAGCAGAGTAAGGTGGCGCCCCCTGCCCACCTCGCCTACCTCTCCATGGGCCCTTCTTTCTCTGGCCGCTCCGGGAGCCCTGCGGGCTTGGGTTCAACCCCCCACACACCGCACAGGCCAAGGGCGCATGCGCGACCGCCGGGGCCTAGGGCTGGCCTCGGGGGGGGGGGGGTGGGGGGTCCTCAGTGAAGGCCCCGCCCTCCCTCCAGGCTCTGACCCAGCTGCAGCTCTTCCATCGCCGCCCTTCTGGACTCGGCTTCAGCTGTCTCCCTCCCCTCCCCCACTCCCACTCAGCTTGCAGGCCGCTTCCCTGCCTTGAAAGCATGGCTCTGGCCCTGAGGGCCACAGACCTACTGGGCTTCAAGCTCAAGGCTCTGCCTGGGCCTGCTGCTTCGGCCAGGGGCTCATTTTTTCCTGGAAAGACAAAGCCATGGCCTCACCCCACGCCTGCACTTTGCCACGGCAGGCAGCCCAGGTGTAGGAAAGGCTCTGTGGAGTCAGAAGTGCCGAGACAGGCAGATGGCACCGCAGGCTTTGGGGGCCAGGGCGCAAGTGGGCTAGCCCCTCCTCCCGGGAGTCGGGGAGGCCCGGCCTTCCTAGTGCCCAGGCCACGGCTCCGGGGAGAAACCCGCCATGGAGGGCACGCGGGAGGCCCTCTGCCTGAGGTGGCAGGTGTCACGCCAGGGCCACTGCAAGCCTGGCTCGGCTTGCCTGCTTTCTCCAAAGGAGGCTGGCCGACCAGCCGAACCTGGCACCTGGGCCAGGCCCCTTCCAAGGGGACGAGTTCCAGAGGCTAGAGCCCTGGGGGCGGCTGCCAAGTCTCCTGGGGCGTGTGCTGGGCCCCCGTCAGAGGAGGAAGCAGCCTGGTAAACGGTGTGCCAGGCCTGAGATCTGGAGGCCTCCCACAGCCGGGTCCCTGTCCTGCCCAGGCCCCCCGAGGGAGGACGATGGTCGGGCAGTGGCGAGCGGGGTGGGGCTGGCGCCGAGCCTGCCCTTGGATGCCCCGGGGAAGGGCGCCGGGGGATGGGCTGCCCCTGGCCGGGGGATGGGCTGCCCCTGGCCGGGTCTGAGGGACCGACCCAGCTCGGGGCTGTCGGGGGCAGAGAGAGAAACCCCCTCCGCCCTTTCCCTTCAGGTTCTTAGGGCTGGCCAAATCCTTCCCAAGACAGCTTGTCTGGAGAAAATCAGACCCAGCTGAAGAACATGTGTCCATGGGGGAAACCCGGGAAACTGAGTCTCCCCACACAATAGCAGAGATTCTCATCTTGCATCCTCTCCTGAGCTAATGACAAAGGTGGATGTCCCGGGTGGGCCTGTGGAATGGGAGAGGGGAGGAAGTCTATTGTCATGCAGAGGGACATGGAAAGACTTGTCTGAAGCTTATCCCCTGCACTGGGGTCAGGTCGGGAAGGGACGGCACAGAGGTGAGCAGGAACCAACCGGCCTCTCTGTGGTGGGGCTGGCCCCGGGGCAGGCGTGGGGGTGATGGCTGGAAGTGGGATGGCGCGTGAGTTGGCACCAGCCAGCGGTGGAGGCAGAGACTCAGAGGTCAGGGATCTCTCTCTCTGTCTCTGTCTCTCTCTCTCTCCCTCAGGGAGCTGAGCAGAGTAAGGTGGCGCCCCCTGCCCACCTCGCCTACCTCTCCATGGGCCCTTCTTTCTCTGGCCGCTCCGGGAGCCCTGCGGGCTTGGGTTCAACCCCCCACACACCGCACAGGCCAAGGGCGCATGCGCGACCGCCGGGGCCTAGGGCTGGCCTCGGGGGGGGGGGGGGGTGGGGGGGTCCTCAGTGAAGGCCCCGCCCTCCCTCCAGGCTCTGACCCAGCTGCAGCTCTTCCATCGCCGCCCTTCTGGACTCGGCTTCAGCTGTCTCCCTCCCCTCCCCCACTCCCACTCAGCTTGCAGGCCGCTTCCCTGCCTTGAAAGCATGGCTCTGGCCCTGAGGGCCACAGACCTACTGGGCTTCAAGCTCAAGGCTCTGCCTGGGCCTGCTGCTTCGGCCAGGGGCTCATTTTTTCCTGGAAAGACAAAGCCATGGCCTCACCCCACGCCTGCACTTTGCCACGGCAGGCAGCCCAGATGTAGGAAAGGCTCTGTGGAGTCAGAAGTGCCGAGACAGGCAGATGGCACCAGAGGGTTTGGGGGCCAGGGCGCAAGTGGGCTAGCCCCTCCTCCCGGGAGTCGGGGAGGCCCGGCCTTCCTAGTGCCCAGGCCACGGCTCCGGGGAGAAACCCGCCATGGAGGGCACGCGGGAGGCCCTCTGCCTGAGGTGGCAGGTGTCACGCCAGGGCCACTGCAAGCCTGGCTCGGCTTGCCTGCTTTCTCCAAAGGAGGCTGGCCGACCAGCCGAACCTGGCACCTGGGCCAGGCCCCTTCCAAGGGGACGAGTTCCAGAGGCTAGAGCCCTGGGGGCGGCTGCCAAGTCTCCTGGGGCGTGTGCTGGGCCCCCGTCAGAGGAGGAAGCAGCCTGGTAAACGGTGTGCCAGGCCTGAGATCTGGAGGCCTCCCACAGCCGGGTCCCTGTCCTGCCCAGGCCCCCCGAGGGAGGACGATGGTCGGGCAGTGGCGAGCGGGGTGGGGCTGGCGCCGAGCCTGCCCTTGGATGCCCCGGGGAAGGGCGCCGGGGGATGGGCTGCCCCTGGCCGGGTCTGAGGGACCGACCCAGCTCGGGGCTGTCGGGGGCAGAGAGAGAACCCCCCTCCGCCCTTTCCCTTCAGGTTCTTAGGGCTGGCCAAATCCTTCCCAAGACAGCTTGTCTGGAGAAAATCAGACCCAGCTGAAGAACATGTGTCCATGGGGGAAACCCGGGAAACTGAGTCTCCCCACACAATAGCAGAGATTCTCATCTTGCATCCTCTCCTGAGCTAATGACAAAGGTGGATGTCCCGGGTGGGCCTGTGGAATGGGAGAGGGGAGGAAGTCTATTGTCATGCAGAGGGACATGGAAAGACTTGTCTGAAGCTTATCCCCTGCACTGGGGTCAGGTCGGGAAGGGACGGCACAGAGGTGAGCAGGAACCAACCGGCCTCTCTGTGGTGGGGCTGGCCCCGGGGCAGGCGTGGGGGTGATGGCTGGAAGTGGGATGGCGCGTGAGTTGGCACCAGCCAGCGGTGGAGGCAGAGACTCAGAGGTCAGGGATCTCTCTCTCTGTCTCTGTCTCTCTCTCTCTCCCTCAGGGAGCTGAGCAGAGTAAGGTGGCACCCCCTGCCCACCTCGCCTACCTCTCCATGGGCCCTTCTTTCTCTGGCCGCTCCGGGAGCCCTGCGGGCTTGGGTTCAACCCCCCACACACCGCACAGGCCAAGGGCGCATGCGCGACCGCCGGGGCCTAGGGCTGGCCTCCGGGGGGGGGGGGGGTCCTCAGTGAAGGCACCGCCCTCCATCCAGGCTCTGACCCAGCTGCAGCTCTTCCATCGCCGCCCTTCTGGACTCGGCTTCAGCTGTCTCCCTCCCCTCCCCCACTCCCACTCAGCTTGCAGGCCGCTTCCCTGCCTTGAAAGCATGGCTCTGGCCCTGAGGGCCACAGACCTACTGGGCTTCAAGCTCAAGGCTCTGCCTGGGCCTGCTGCTTCGGCCAGGGGCTCATTTTTTCCTGGAAAGACAAAGCCATGGCCTCACCCCACGCCTGCACTTTGCCACGGCAGGCAGCCCAGATGTAGGAAAGGCTCTGTGGAGTCAGAAGTGCCGAGACAGGCAGATGGCACCAGAGGGTTTGGGGGCCAGGGCGCAAGTGGGCTAGCCCCTCCTCCCGGGAGTCGGGGAGGCCCGGCCTTCCTAGTGCCCAGGCCACGGCTCCGGGGAGAAACCCGCCATGGAGGGCACGCGGGAGGCCCTCTGCCTGAGGTGGCAGGTGTCACGCCAGGGCCACTGCAAGCCTGGCTCGGCTTGCCTGCTTTCTCCAAAGGAGGCTGGCCGACCAGCCGAACCTGGCACCTGGGCCAGGCCCCTTCCAAGGGGACGAGTTCCAGAGGCTAGAGCCCTGGGGGCGGCTGCCAAGTCTCCTGGGGCGTGTGCTGGGCCCCCGTCAGAGGAGGAAGCAGCCTGGTAAACGGTGTGCCAGGCCTGAGATCTGGAGGCCTCCCACAGCCGGGTCCCTGTCCTGCCCAGGCCCCCCGAGGGAGGACGATGGTCGGGCAGTGGCGAGCGGGGTGGGGCTGGCGCCTAGCCTGCCCTTGGATGCCCCGGGGAAGGGCGCCGGGGGATGGGCTGCCCCTGGCCGGGGGATGGGCTGCCCCTGGCCGGGTCTGAGGGACCGACCCAGCTCGGGGCTGTCGGGGGCAGAGAGAGAACCCCCCTCCGCCCTTTCCCTTCAGGTTCTTAGGGCTGGCCAAATCCTTCCCAAGACAGCTTGTCTGGAGAAAATCAGACCCAGCTGAAGAACATGTGTCCATGGGGGAAACCCGGGAAACTGAGTCTCCCCACACAATAGCAGAGATTCTCATCTTGCATCCTCTCCTGAGCTAATGACAAAGGTGGATGTCCCGGGTGGGCCTGTGGAATGGGAGAGGGGAGGAAGTCTATTGTCATGCAGAGGGACATGGAAAGACTTGTCTGAAGCTTATCCCCTGCACTGGGGTCAGGTCGGGAAGGGACGGCACAGAGGTGAGCAGGAACCAACCGGCCTCTCTGTGGTGGGGCTGGCCCCGGGGCAGGCGTGGGGGTGATGGCTGGAAGTGGGATGGCGCGTGAGTTGGCAACAGCCAGCGGTGGAGGCAGAGACTCAGAGGTCAGGGATCTCTCTCTCTGTCTCTGTCTCTCTCTCTCTCCCTCAGGGAGCTGAGCAGAGTAAGGTGGCGCCCCCTGCCCACCTCGCCTACCTCTCCATGGGCCCTTCTTTCTCTGGCCGCTCCGGGAGCCCTGCGGGCTTGGGTTCAACCCCCCACACACCGCACAGGCCAAGGGCGCATGCGCGACCGCCGGGGCCTAGGGCTGGCCTGGGGGGGGGGTCCTCAGTGAAGGCCCCGCCCTCCCTCCAGGCTCTGACCCAGCTGCAGCTCTTCCATCGCCGCCCTTCTGGACTCGGCTTCAGCTGTCTCCCTCCCCTCCCCCACTCCCACTCAGCTTGCAGGCCGCTTCCCTGCCTTGAAAGCATGGCTCTGGCCCTGAGGGCCACAGACCTACTGGGCTTCAAGCTCAAGGCTCTGCCTGGGCCTGCTGCTTCGGCCAGGGGCTCATTTTTTCCTGGAAAGACAAAGCCATGGCCTCACCCCACGCCTGCACTTTGCCACGGCAGGCAGCCCAGATGTAGGAAAGGCTCTGTGGAGTCAGAAGTGCCGAGACAGGCAGATGGCACCAGAGGGTTTGGGGGCCAGGGCGCAACTGGGCTAGCCCCTCCTCCCGGGAGTCGGGGAGGCCCGGCCTTCCTAGTGCCCAGGCCACGGCTCCGGGGAGAAACCCGCCATGGAGGGCACGCGGGAGGCCCTCTGCCTGAGGTGGCAGGTGTCACGCCAGGGCCACTGCAAGCCTGGCTCGGCTTGCCTGCTTTCTCCAAAGGAGGCTGGCCGACCAGCCGAACCTGGCACCTGGGCCAGGCCCCTTCCAAGGGGACGAGTTCCAGAGGCTAGAGCCCTGGGGGCGGCTGCCAAGTCTCCTGGGGCGTGTGCTGGGCCCCCGTCAGAGGAGGAAGCAGCCTGGTAAACGGTGTGCCAGGCCTGAGATCTGGAGGCCTCCCACAGCCGGGTCCCTGTCCTGCCCAGGCCCCCCGAGGGAGGACGATGGTCGGGCAGTGGCGAGCGGGGTGGGGCTGGCGCCGAGCCTGCCCTTGGATGCCCCGGGGAAGGGCGCCGGGGGATGGGCTGCCCCTGGCCGGGTCTGAGGGACCGACCCAGCTCGGGGCTGTCGGGGGCAGAGAGAGAACCCCCCTCCGCCCTTTCCCTTCAGGTTCTTAGGGCTGGCCAAATCCTTCCCAAGACAGCTTGTCTGGAGAAAATCAGACCCAGCTGAAGAACATGTGTCCATGGGGGAAACCCGGGAAACTGAGTCTCCCCACACAATAGCAGAGATTCTCATCTTGCATCCTCTCCTGAGCTAATGACAAAGGTGGATGTCCCGGGTGGGCCTGTGGAATGGGAGAGGGGAGGAAGTCTATTGTCATGCAGAGGGACATGGAAAGACTTGTCTGAAGCTTATCCCCTGCACTGGGGTCAGGTCGGGAAGGGACGGCACAGAGGTGAGCAGGAACCAACCGGCCTCTCTGTGGTGGGGCTGGCCCCGGGGCAGGCGTGGGGGTGATGGCTGGAAGTGGGATGGCGCGTGAGTTGGCAACAGCCAGCGGTGGAGGCAGAGACTCAGAGGTCAGGGATCTCTCTCTCTGTCTCTGTCTCTCTCTCTCTCCCTCAGGGAGCTGAGCAGAGTAAGGTGGCGCCCCCTGCCCACCTCGCCTACCTCTCCATGGGCCCTTCTTTCTCTGGCCGCTCCGGGAGCCCTGCGGGCTTGGGTTCAACCCCCCACACACCGCACAGGCCAAGGGCGCATGCGCGACCGCCGGGGCCTAGGGCTGGCCTCGGGGGGGGGGGGTGGGGGGGTCCTCAGTGAAGGCCCCGCCCTCCCTCCAGGCTCTGACCCAGCTGCAGCTCTTCCATCGCCGCCCTTCTGGACTCGGCTTCAGCTGTCTCCCTCCCCTCCCCCACTCCCACTCAGCTTGCAGGCCGCTTCCCTGCCTTGAAAGCATGGCTCTGGCCCTGAGGGCCACAGACCTACTGGGCTTCAAGCTCAAGGCTCTGCCTGGGCCTGCTGCTTCGGCCAGGGGCTCATTTTTTCCTGGAAAGACAAAGCCATGGCCTCACCCCACGCCTGCACTTTGCCACGGCAGGCAGCCCAGATGTAGGAAAGGCTCTGTGGAGTCAGAAGTGCCGAGACAGGCAGATGGCACCAGAGGGTTTGGGGGCCAGGGCGCAAGTGGGCTAGCCCCTCCTCCCGGGAGTCGGGGAGGCCCGGCCTTCCTAGTGCCCAGGCCACGGCTCCGGGGAGAAACCCGCCATGGAGGGCACGCGGGAGGCCCTCTGCCTGAGGTGGCAGGTGTCACGCCAGGGCCACTGCAAGCCTGGCTCGGCTTGCCTGCTTTCTCCAAAGGAGGCTGGCCGACCAGCCGAACCTGGCACCTGGGCCAGGCCCCTTCCAAGGGGACGAGTTCCAGAGGCTAGAGCCCTGGGGGCGGCTGCCAAGTCTCCTGGGGCGTGTGCTGGGCCCCCGTCAGAGGAGGAAGCAGCCTGGTAAACGGTGTGCCAGGCCTGAGATCTGGAGGCCTCCCACAGCCGGGTCCCTGTCCTGCCCAGGCCCCCCGAGGGAGGACGATGGTCGGGCAGTGGCGAGCGGGGTGGGGCTGGCGCCGAGCCTGCCCTTGGATGCCCCGGGGAAGGGCGCCGGGGGATGGGCTGCCCCTGGCCGGGTCTGAGGGACCGACCCAGCTCGGGGCTGTCGGGGGCAGAGAGAGAACCCCCCTCCGCCCTTTCCCTTCAGGTTCTTAGGGCTGGCCAAATCCTTCCCAAGACAGCTCGTCTGGAGAAAATCAGACCCAGCTGAAGAACATGTGTCCATGGGGGAAACCCGGGAAACTGAGTCTCCCCACACAATAGCAGAGATTCTCATCTTGCATCCTCTCCTGAGCTAATGACAAAGGTGGATGTCCCGGGTGGGCCTGTGGAATGGGAGAGGGGAGGAAGTCTATTGTCATGCAGAGGGACATGGAAAGACTTGTCTGAAGCTTATCCCCTGCACTGGGGTCAGGTCGGGAAGGGACGGCACAGAGGTGAGCAGGAACCAACCGGCCTCTCTGTGGTGGGGCTGGCCCCGGGGCAGGCGTGGGGGTGATGGCTGGAAGTGGGATGGCGCGTGAGTTGGCACCAGCCAGCGGTGGAGGCAGAGACTCAGAGGTCAGGGATCTCTCTCTCTGTCTCTGTCTCTCTCTCTCTCCCTCAGGGAGCTGAGCAGAGTAAGGTGGCGCCCCCTGCCCACCTCGCCTACCTCTCCATGGGCCCTTCTTTCTCTGGCCGCTCCGGGAGCCCTGCGGGCTTGGGTTCAACCCCCCACACACCGCACAGGCCAAGGGCGCATGCGCGACCGCCGGGGCCTAGGGCTGGCCTCGGGGGGGGGGTGGGGGGGTCCTCAGTGAAGGCCCCGCCCTCCCTCCAGGCTCTGACCCAGCTGCAGCTCTTCCATCGCCGCCCTTCTGGACTCGGCTTCAGCTGTCTCCCTCCCCTCCCCCACTCCCACTCAGCTTGCAGGCCGCTTCCCTGCCTTGAAAGCATGGCTCTGGCCCTGAGGGCCACAGACCTACTGGGCTTCAAGCTCAAGGCTCTGCCTGGGCCTGCTGCTTCGGCCAGGGGCTCATTTTTTCCTGGAAAGACAAAGCCATGGCCTCACCCCACGCCTGCACTTTGCCACGGCAGGCAGCCCAGATGTAGGAAAGGCTCTGTGGAGTCAGAAGTGCCGAGACAGGCAGATGGCACCAGAGGGTTTGGGGGCCAGGGCGCAAGTGGGCTAGCCCCTCCTCCCGGGAGTCGGGGAGGCCCGGCCTTCCTAGTGCCCAGGCCACGGCTCCGGGGAGAAACCCGCCATGGAGGGCACGCGGGAGGCCCTCTGCCTGAGGTGGCAGGTGTCACGCCAGGGCCACTGCAAGCCTGGCTCGGCTTGCCTGCTTTCTCCAAAGGAGGCTGGCCGACCAGCCGAACCTGGCACCTGGGCCAGGCCCCTTCCAAGGGGACGAGTTCCAGAGGCTAGAGCCCTGGGGGCGGCTGCCAAGTCTCCTGGGGCGTGTGCTGGGCCCCCGTCAGAGGAGGAAGCAGCCTGGTAAACGGTGTGCCAGGCCTGAGATCTGGAGGCCTCCCACAGCCGGGTCCCTGTCCTGCCCAGGCCCCCCGAGGGAGGACGATGGTCGGGCAGTGGCGAGCGGGGTGGGGCTGGCGCCGAGCCTGCCCTTGGATGCCCCGGGGAAGGGCGCCGGGGGATGGGCTGCCCCTGGCCGGGTCTGAGGGACCGACCCAGCTCGGGGCTGTCGGGGGCAGAGAGAGAACCCCCCTCCGCCCTTTCCCTTCAGGTTCTTAGGGCTGGCCAAATCCTTCCCAAGACAGCTTGTCTGGAGAAAATCAGACCCAGCTGAAGAACATGTGTCCATGGGGGAAACCCGGGAAACTGAGTCTCCCCACACAATAGCAGAGATTCTCATCTTGCATCCTCTCCTGAGCTAATGACAAAGGTGGATGTCCCGGGTGGGCCTGTGGAATGGGAGAGGGGAGGAAGTCTATTGTCATGCAGAGGGACATGGAAAGACTTGTCTGAAGCTTATCCCCTGCACTGGGGTCAGGTCGGGAAGGGACGGCACAGAGGTGAGCAGGAACCAACCGGCCTCTCTGTGGTGGGGCTGGCCCCGGGGCAGGCGTGGGGGTGATGGCTGGAAGTGGGATGGCGCGTGAGTTGGCACCAGCCAGCGGTGGAGGCAGAGACTCAGAGGTCAGGGATCTCTCTCTCTGTCTCTGTCTCTCTCTCTCTCCCTCAGGGAGCTGAGCAGAGTAAGGTGGCGCCCCCTGCCCACCTCGCCTACCTCTCCATGGGCCCTTCTTTCTCTGGCCGCTCCGGGAGCCCTGCGGGCTTGGGTTCAACCCCCCACACACCGCACAGGCCAAGGGCGCATGCGCGACCGCCGGGGCCTAGGGCTGGCCTCCGGGGGGGGGGTCCTCAGTGAAGGCACCGCCCTCCATCCAGGCTCTGACCCAGCTGCAGCTCTTCCATCGCCGCCCTTCTGGACTCGGCTTCAGCTGTCTCCCTCCCCTCCCCCACTCCCACTCAGCTTGCAGGCCGCTTCCCTGCCTTGAAAGCATGGCTCTGGCCCTGAGGGCCACAGACCTACTGGGCTTCAAGCTCAAGGCTCTGCCTGGGCCTGCTGCTTCGGCCAGGGGCTCATTTTTTCCTGGAAAGACAAAGCCATGGCCTCACCCCACGCCTGCACTTTGCCACGGCAGGCAGCCCAGATGTAGGAAAGGCTCTGTGGAGTCAGAAGTGCCGAGACAGGCAGATGGCACCAGAGGGTTTGGGGGCCAGGGCGCAAGTGGGCTAGCCCCTCCTCCCGGGAGTCGGGGAGGCCCGGCCTTCCTAGTGCCCAGGCCACGGCTCCGGGGAGAAACCCGCCATGGAGGGCACGCGGGAGGCCCTCTGCCTGAGGTGGCAGGTGTCACGCCAGGGCCACTGCAAGCCTGGCTCGGCTTGCCTGCTTTCTCCAAAGGAGGCTGGCCGACCAGCCGAACCTGGCACCTGGGCCAGGCCCCTTCCAAGGGGACGAGTTCCAGAGGATAGAGCCCTGGGGGCGGCTGCCAAGTCTCCTGGGGCGTGTGCTGGGCCCCCGTCAGAGGAGGAAGCAGCCTGGTAAACGGTGTGCCAGGCCTGAGATCTGGAGGCCTCCCACAGCCGGGTCCCTGTCCTGCCCAGGCCCCCCGAGGGAGGACGATGGTCGGGCAGTGGCGAGCGGGGTGGGGCTGGCGCCGAGCCTGCCCTTGGATGCCCCGGGGAAGGGCGCCGGGGGATGGGCTGCCCCTGGCCGGGTCTGAGGGACCGACCCAGCTCGGGGCTGTCGGGGGCAGAGAGAGAACCCCCCTCCGCCCTTTCCCTTCAGGTTCTTAGGGCTGGCCAAATCCTTCCCAAGACAGCTTGTCTGGAGAAAATCAGACCCAGCTGAAGAACATGTGTCCATGGGGGAAACCCGGGAAACTGAGTCTCCCCACACAATAGCAGAGATTCTCATCTTGCATCCTCTCCTGAGCTAATGACAAAGGTGGATGTCCCGGGTGGGCCTGTGGAATGGGAGAGGGGAGGAAGTCTATTGTCATGCAGAGGGACATGGAAAGACTTGTCTGAAGCTTATCCCCTGCACTGGGGTCAGGTCGGGAAGGGACGGCACAGAGGTGAGCAGGAACCAACCGGCCTCTCTGTGGTGGGGCTGGCCCCGGGGCAGGCGTGGGGGTGATGGCTGGAAGTGGGATGGCGCGTGAGTTGGCAACAGCCAGCGGTGGAGGCAGAGACTCAGAGGTCAGGGATCTCTCTCTCTGTCTCTGTCTCTCTCTCTCTCCCTCAGGGAGCTGAGCAGAGTAAGGTGGCGCCCCCTGCCCACCTCGCCTACCTCTCCATGGGCCCTTCTTTCTCTGGCCGCTCCGGGAGCCCTGCGGGCTTGGGTTCAACCCCCCACACACCGCACAGGCCAAGGGCGCATGCGCGACCGCCGGGGCCTAGGGCTGGCCTCGGGGGGGGGGTGGGGGGGTCCTCAGTGAAGGCCCCGCCCTCCCTCCAGGCTCTGACCCAGCTGCAGCTCTTCCATCGCCGCCCTTCTGGACTCGGCTTCAGCTGTCTCCCTCCCCTCCCCCACTCCCACTCAGCTTGCAGGCCGCTTCCCTGCCTTGAAAGCATGGCTCTGGCCCTGAGGGCCACAGACCTACTGGGCTTCAAGCTCAAGGCTCTGCCTGGGCCTGCTGCTTCGGCCAGGGGCTCATTTTTTCCTGGAAAGACAAAGCCATGGCCTCACCCCACGCCTGCACTTTGCCACGGCAGGCAGCCCAGATGTAGGAAAGGCTCTGTGGAGTCAGAAGTGCCGAGACAGGCAGATGGCACCAGAGGGTTTGGGGGCCAGGGCGCAAGTGGGCTAGCCCCTCCTCCCGGGAGTCGGGGAGGCCCGGCCTTCCTAGTGCCCAGGCCACGGCTCCGGGGAGAAACCCGCCATGGAGGGCACGCGGGAGGCCCTCTGCCTGAGGTGGCAGGTGTCACGCCAGGGCCACTGCAAGCCTGGCTCGGCTTGCCTGCTTTCTCCAAAGGAGGCTGGCCGACCAGCCGAACCTGGCACCTGGGCCAGGCCCCTTCCAAGGGGACGAGTTCCAGAGGATAGAGCCCTGGGGGCGGCTGCCAAGTCTCCTGGGGCGTGTGCTGGGCCCCCGTCAGAGGAGGAAGCAGCCTGGTAAACGGTGTGCCAGGCCTGAGATCTGGAGGCCTCCCACAGCCGGGTCCCTGTCCTGCCCAGGCCCCCCGAGGGAGGACGATGGTCGGGCAGTGGCGAGCGGGGTGGGGCTGGCGCCGAGCCTGCCCTTGGATGCCCCGGGGAAGGGCGCCGGGGGATGGGCTGCCCCTGGCCGGGTCTGAGGGACCGACCCAGCTCGGGGCTGTCGGGGGCAGAGAGAGAACCCCCCTCCGCCCTTTCCCTTCAGGTTCTTAGGGCTGGCCAAATCCTTCCCAAGACAGCTTGTCTGGAGAAAATCAGACCCAGCTGAAGAACATGTGTCCATGGGGGAAACCCGGGAAACTGAGTCTCCCCACACAATAGCAGAGATTCTCATCTTGCATCCTCTCCTGAGCTAATGACAAAGGTGGATGTCCCGGGTGGGCCTGTGGAATGGGAGAGGGGAGGAAGTCTATTGTCATGCAGAGGGACATGGAAAGACTTGTCTGAAGCTTATCCCCTGCACTGGGGTCAGGTCGGGAAGGGACGGCACAGAGGTGAGCAGGAACCAACCGGCCTCTCTGTGGTGGGGCTGGCCCCGGGGCAGGCGTGGGGGTGATGGCTGGAAGTGGGATGGCGCGTGAGTTGGCACCAGCCAGCGGTGGAGGCAGAGACTCAGAGGTCAGGGATCTCTCTCTCTGTCTCTGTCTCTCTCTCTCTCCCTCAGGGAGCTGAGCAGAGTAAGGTGGCGCCCCCTGCCCACCTCGCCTACCTCTCCATGGGCCCTTCTTTCTCTGGCCGCTCCGGGAGCCCTGCGGGCTTGGGTTCAACCCCCCACACACCGCACAGGCCAAGGGCGCATGCGCGACCGCCGGGGCCTAGGGCTGGCCTGGGGGGGGGGGTCCTCAGTGAAGGCCCCGCCCTCCCTCCAGGCTCTGACCCAGCTGCAGCTCTTCCATCGCCGCCCTTCTGGACTCGGCTTCAGCTGTCTCCCTCCCCTCCCCCACTCCCACTCAGCTTGCAGGCCGCTTCCCTGCCTTGAAAGCATGGCTCTGGCCCTGAGGGCCACAGACCTACTGGGCTTCAAGCTCAAGGCTCTGCCTGGGCCTGCTGCTTCGGCCAGGGGCTCATTTTTTCCTGGAAAGACAAAGCCATGGCCTCACCCCACGCCTGCACTTTGCCACGGCAGGCAGCCCAGATGTAGGAAAGGCTCTGTGGAGTCAGAAGTGCCGAGACAGGCAGATGGCACCAGAGGGTTTGGGGGCCAGGGCGCAAGTGGGCTAGCCCCTCCTCCCGGGAGTCGGGGAGGCCCGGCCTTCCTAGTGCCCAGGCCACGGCTCCGGGGAGAAACCCGCCATGGAGGGCACGCGGGAGGCCCTCTGCCTGAGGTGGCAGGTGTCACGCCAGGGCCACTGCAAGCCTGGCTCGGCTTGCCTGCTTTCTCCAAAGGAGGCTGGCCGACCAGCCGAACCTGGCACCTGGGCCAGGCCCCTTCCAAGGGGACGAGTTCCAGAGGATAGAGCCCTGGGGGCGGCTGCCAAGTCTCCTGGGGCGTGTGCTGGGCCCCCGTCAGAGGAGGAAGCAGCCTGGTAAACGGTGTGCCAGGCCTGAGATCTGGAGGCCTCCCACAGCCGGGTCCCTGTCCTGCCCAGGCCCCCTGAGGGAGGACGATGGTCGGGCAGTGGCGAGCGGGGTGGGGCTGGCGCCGAGCCTGCCCTTGGATGCCCCGGGGAAGGGCGCCGGGGGATGGGCTGCCCCTGGCCGGGTCTGAGGGACCGACCCAGCTCGGGGCTGTCGGGGGCAGAGAGAGAACCCCCCTCCGCCCTTTCCCTTCAGGTTCTTAGGGCTGGCCAAATCCTTCCCAAGACAGCTTGTCTGGAGAAAATCAGACCCAGCTGAAGAACATGTGTCCATGGGGGAAACCCGGGAAACTGAGTCTCCCCACACAATAGCAGAGATTCTCATCTTGCATCCTCTCATGAGCTAATGACAAAGGTGGATGTCCCGGGTGGGCCTGTGGAATGGGAGAGGGGAGGAAGTCTATTGTCATGCAGAGGGACATGGAAAGACTTGTCTGAAGCTTATCCCCTGCACTGGGGTCAGGTCGGGAAGGGACGGCACAGAGGTGAGCAGGAACCAACCGGCCTCTCTGTGGTGGGGCTGGCCCCGGGGCAGGCGTGGGGGTGATGGCTGGAAGTGGGATGGCGCGTGAGTTGGCAACAGCCAGCGGTGGAGGCAGAGACTCAGAGGTCAGGGATCTCTCTCTCTGTCTCTGTCTCTCTCTCTCTCCCTCAGGGAGCTGAGCAGAGTAAGGTGGCGCCCCCTGCCCACCTCGCCTACCTCTCCATGGGCCCTTCTTTCTCTGGCCGCTCCGGGAGCCCTGCGGGCTTGGGTTCAACCCCCCACACACCGCACAGGCCAAGGGCGCATGCGCGACCGCCGGGGCCTAGGGCTGGCCTCGGGGGGGTGGGGGTGGGGGGGTCCTCAGTGAAGGCCCCGCCCTCCCTCCAGGCTCTGACCCAGCTGCAGCTCTTCCATCGCCGCCCTTCTGGACTCGGCTTCAGCTGTCTCCCTCCCCTCCCCCACTCCCACTCAGCTTGCAGGCCGCTTCCCTGCCTTGAAAGCATGGCTCTGGCCCTGAGGGCCACAGACCTACTGGGCTTCAAGCTCAAGGCTCTGCCTGGGCCTGCTGCTTCGGCCAGGGGCTCATTTTTTCCTGGAAAGACAAAGCCATGGCCTCACCCCACGCCTGCACTTTGCCACGGCAGGCAGCCCAGATGTAGGAAAGGCTCTGTGGAGTCAGAAGTGCCGAGACAGGCAGATGGCACCAGAGGGTTTGGGGGCCAGGGCGCAACTGGGCTAGCCCCTCCTCCCGGGAGTCGGGGAGGCCCGGCCTTCCTAGTGCCCAGGCCACGGCTCCGGGGAGAAACCCGCCATGGAGGGCACGCGGGAGGCCCTCTGCCTGAGGTGGCAGGTGTCACGCCAGGGCCACTGCAAGCCTGGCTCGGCTTGCCTGCTTTCTCCAAAGGAGGCTGGCCGACCAGCCGAACCTGGCACCTCAGCCAGGCCCCTTCCAAGGGGACGAGTTCCAGAGGATAGAGCCCTGGGGGCGGCTGCCAAGTCTCCTGGGGCGTGTGCTGGGCCCCCGTCAGAGGAGGAAGCAGCCTGGTAAACGGTGTGCCAGGCCTGAGATCTGGAGGCCTCCCACAGCCGGGTCCCTGTCCTGCCCAGGCCCCCCGAGGGAGGACGATGGTCGGGCAGTGGCGAGCGGGGTGGGGCTGGCGCCGAGCCTGCCCTTGGATGCCCCGGGGAAGGGCGCCGGGGGATGGGCTGCCCCTGGCCGGGGGATGGGCTGCCCCTGGCCGGGTCTGAGGGACCGACCCAGCTCGGGGCTGTCGGGGGCAGAGAGAGAAACCCCCTCCGCCCTTTCCCTTCAGGTTCTTAGGGCTGGCCAAATCCTTCCCAAGACAGCTTGTCTGGAGAAAATCAGACCCAGCTGAAGAACATGTGTCCATGGGGGAAACCCGGGAAACTGAGTCTCCCCACACAATAGCAGAGATTCTCATCTTGCATCCTCTCCTGAGCTAATGACAAAGGTGGATGTCCCGGGTGGGCCTGTGGAATGGGAGAGGGGAGGAAGTCTATTGTCATGCAGAGGGACATGGAAAGACTTGTCTGAAGCTTATCCCCTGCACTGGGGTCAGGTCGGGAAGGGACGGCACAGAGGTGAGCAGGAACCAACCGGCCTCTCTGTGGTGGGGCTGGCCCCGGGGCAGGCGTGGGGGTGATGGCTGGAAGTGGGATGGCGCGTGAGTTGGCACCAGCCAGCGGTGGAGGCAGAGACTCAGAGGTCAGGGATCTCTCTCTCTGTCTCTGTCTCTCTCTCTCTCCCTCAGGGAGCTGAGCAGAGTAAGGTGGCGCCCCCTGCCCACCTCGCCTACCTCTCCATGGGCCCTTCTTTCTCTGGCCGCTCCGGGAGCCCTGCGGGCTTGGGTTCAACCCCCCACACACCGCACAGGCCAAGGGCGCATGCGCGACCGCCGGGGCCTAGGGCTGGCCTCGGGGGGGGGGGGGGTGGGGGGGTCCTCAGTGAAGGCCCCGCCCTCCCTCCAGGCTCTGACCCAGCTGCAGCTCTTCCATCGCCGCCCTTCTGGACTCGGCTTCAGCTGTCTCCCTCCCCTCCCCCACTCCCACTCAGCTTGCAGGCCGCTTCCCTGCCTTGAAAGCATGGCTCTGGCCCTGAGGGCCACAGACCTACTGGGCTTCAAGCTCAAGGCTCTGCCTGGGCCTGCTGCTTCGGCCAGGGGCTCATTTTTTCCTGGAAAGACAAAGCCATGGCCTCACCCCACGCCTGCACTTTGCCACGGCAGGCAGCCCAGATGTAGGAAAGGCTCTGTGGAGTCAGAAGTGCCGAGACAGGCAGATGGCACCAGAGGGTTTGGGGGCCAGGGCGCAAGTGGGCTAGCCCCTCCTCCCGGGAGTCGGGGAGGCCCGGCCTTCCTAGTGCCCAGGCCACGGCTCCGGGGAGAAACCCGCCATGGAGGGCACGCGGGAGGCCCTCTGCCTGAGGTGGCAGGTGTCACGCCAGGGCCACTGCAAGCCTGGCTCGGCTTGCCTGCTTTCTCCAAAGGAGGCTGGCCGACCAGCCGAACCTGGCACCTGGGCCAGGCCCCTTCCAAGGGGACGAGTTCCAGAGGCTAGAGCCCTGGGGGCGGCTGCCAAGTCTCCTGGGGCGTGTGCTGGGCCCCCGTCAGAGGAGGAAGCAGCCTGGTAAACGGTGTGCCAGGCCTGAGATCTGGAGGCCTCCCACAGCCGGGTCCCTGTCCTGCCCAGGCCCCCCGAGGGAGGACGATGGTCGGGCAGTGGCGAGCGGGGTGGGGCTGGCGCCGAGCCTGCCCTTGGATGCCCCGGGGAAGGGCGCCGGGGGATGGGCTGCCCCTGGCCGGGGGATGGGCTGCCCCTGGCCGGGTCTGAGGGACCGACCCAGCTCGGGGCTGTCGGGGGCAGAGAGAGAACCCCCCTCCGCCCTTTCCCTTCAGGTTCTTAGGGCTGGCCAAATCCTTCCCAAGACAGCTTGTCTGGAGAAAATCAGACCCAGCTGAAGAACATGTGTCCATGGGGGAAACCCGGGAAACTGAGTCTCCCCACACAATAGCAGAGATTCTCATCTTGCATCCTCTCCTGAGCTAATGACAAAGGTGGATGTCCCGGGTGGGCCTGTGGAATGGGAGAGGGGAGGAAGTCTATTGTCATGCAGAGGGACATGGAAAGACTTGTCTGAAGCTTATCCCCTGCACTGGGGTCAGGTCGGGAAGGGACGGCACAGAGGTGAGCAGGAACCAACCGGCCTCTCTGTGGTGGGGCTGGCCCCGGGGCAGGCGTGGGGGTGATGGCTGGAAGTGGGATGGCGCGTGAGTTGGCACCAGCCAGCGGTGGAGGCAGAGACTCAGAGGTCAGGGATCTCTCTCTCTGTCTCTGTCTCTCTCTCTCTCCCTCAGGGAGCTGAGCAGAGTAAGGTGGCGCCCCCTGCCCACCTCGCCTACCTCTCCATGGGCCCTTCTTTCTCTGGCCGCTCCGGGAGCCCTGCGGGCTTGGGTTCAACCCCCCACACACCGCACAGGCCAAGGGCGCATGCGCGACCGCCGGGGCCTAGGGCTGGCCTCGGTGGGGGGGGGGTGGGGGGTCCTCAGTGAAGGCCCCGCCCTCCCTCCAGGCTCTGACCCAGCTGCAGCTCTTCCATCGCCGCCCTTCTGGACTCGGCTTCAGCTGTCTCCCTCCCCTCCCCCACTCCCACTCAGCTTGCAGGCCGCTTCCCTGCCTTGAAAGCATGGCTCTGGCCCTGAGGGCCACAGACCTACTGGGCTTCAAGCTCAAGGCTCTGCCTGGGCCTGCTGCTTCGGCCAGGGGCTCATTTTTTCCTGGAAAGACAAAGCCATGGCCTCACCCCACGCCTGCACTTTGCCACGGCAGGCAGCCCAGATGTAGGAAAGGCTCTGTGGAGTCAGAAGTGCCGAGACAGGCAGATGGCACCAGAGGGTTTGGGGGCCAGGGCGCAAGTGGGCTAGCCCCTCCTCCCGGGAGTCGGGGAGGCCCGGCCTTCCTAGTGCCCAGGCCACGGCTCCGGGGAGAAACCCGCCATGGAGGGCACGCGGGAGGCCCTCTGCCTGAGGTGGCAGGTGTCACGCCAGGGCCACTGCAAGCCTGGCTCGGCTTGCCTGCTTTCTCCAAAGGAGGCTGGCCGACCAGCCGAACCTGGCACCTGGGCCAGGCCCCTTCCAAGGGGACGAGTTCCAGAGGATAGAGCCCTGGGGGCGGCTGCCAAGTCTCCTGGGGCGTGTGCTGGGCCCCCGTCAGAGGAGGAAGCAGCCTGGTAAACGGTGTGCCAGGCCTGAGATCTGGAGGCCTCCCACAGCCGGGTCCCTGTCCTGCCCAGGCCCCCCGAGGGAGGACGATGGTCGGGCAGTGGCGAGCGGGGTGGGGCTGGCGCCGAGCCTGCCCTTGGATGCCCCGGGGAAGGGCGCCGGGGGATGGGCTGCCCCTGGCCGGGTCTGAGGGACCGACCCAGCTCGGGGCTGTCGGGGGCAGAGAGAGAACCCCCCTCCGCCCTTTCCCTTCAGGTTCTTAGGGCTGGCCAAATCCTTCCCAAGACAGCTTGTCTGGAGAAAATCAGACCCAGCTGAAGAACATGTGTCCATGGGGGAAACCCGGGAAACTGAGTCTCCCCACACAATAGCAGAGATTCTCATCTTGCATCCTCTCATGAGCTAATGACAAAGGTGGATGTCCCGGGTGGGCCTGTGGAATGGGAGAGGGGAGGAAGTCTATTGTCATGCAGAGGGACATGGAAAGACTTGTCTGAAGCTTATCCCCTGCACTGGGGTCAGGTCGGGAAGGGACGGCACAGAGGTGAGCAGGAACCAACCGGCCTCTCTGTGGTGGGGCTGGCCCCGGGGCAGGCGTGGGGGTGATGGCTGGAAGTGGGATGGCGCGTGAGTTGGCAACAGCCAGCGGTGGAGGCAGAGACTCAGAGGTCAGGGATCTCTCTCTCTGTCTCTGTCTCTCTCTCTCTCCCTCAGGGAGCTGAGCAGAGTAAGGTGGCGCCCCCTGCCCACCTCGCCTACCTCTCCATGGGCCCTTCTTTCTCTGGCCGCTCCGGGAGCCCTGCGGGCTTGGGTTCAACCCCCCACACACCGCACAGGCCAAGGGCGCATGCGCGACCGCCGGGGCCTAGGGCTGGCCTCGGGGGGGTGGGGGTGGGGGGGTCCTCAGTGAAGGCCCCGCCCTCCCTCCAGGCTCTGACCCAGCTGCAGCTCTTCCATCGCCGCCCTTCTGGACTCGGCTTCAGCTGTCTCCCTCCCCTCCCCCACTCCCACTCAGCTTGCAGGCCGCTTCCCTGCCTTGAAAGCATGGCTCTGGCCCTGAGGGCCACAGACCTACTGGGCTTCAAGCTCAAGGCTCTGCCTGGGCCTGCTGCTTCGGCCAGGGGCTCATTTTTTCCTGGAAAGACAAAGCCATGGCCTCACCCCACGCCTGCACTTTGCCACGGCAGGCAGCCCAGATGTAGGAAAGGCTCTGTGGAGTCAGAAGTGCCGAGACAGGCAGATGGCACCAGAGGGTTTGGGGGCCAGGGCGCAAGTGGGCTAGCCCCTCCTCCCGGGAGTCGGGGAGGCCCGGCCTTCCTAGTGCCCAGGCCACGGCTCCGGGGAGAAACCCGCCATGGAGGGCACGCGGGAGGCCCTCTGCCTGAGGTGGCAGGTGTCACGCCAGGGCCACTGCAAGCCTGGCTCGGCTTGCCTGCTTTCTCCAAAGGAGGCTGGCCGACCAGCCGAACCTGGCACCTGGGCCAGGCCCCTTCCAAGGGGACGAGTTCCAGAGGCTAGAGCCCTGGGGGCGGCTGCCAAGTCTCCTGGGGCGTGTGCTGGGCCCCCGTCAGAGGAGGAAGCAGCCTGGTAAACGGTGTGCCAGGCCTGAGATCTGGAGGCCTCCCACAGCCGGGTCCCTGTCCTGCCCAGGCCCCCCGAGGGAGGACGATGGTCGGGCAGTGGCGAGCGGGGTGGGGCTGGCGCCGAGCCTGCCCTTGGATGCCCCGGGGAAGGGCGCCGGGGGATGGGCTGCCCCTGGCCGGGTCTGAGGGACCGACCCAGCTCGGGGCTGTCGGGGGCAGAGAGAGAACCCCCCTCCGCCCTTTCCCTTCAGGTTCTTAGGGCTGGCCAAATCCTTCCCAAGACAGCTTGTCTGGAGAAAATCAGACCCAGCTGAAGAACATGTGTCCATGGGGGAAACCCGGGAAACTGAGTCTCCCCACACAATAGCAGAGATTCTCATCTTGCATCCTCTCCTGAGCTAATGACAAAGGTGGATGTCCCGGGTGGGCCTGTGGAATGGGAGAGGGGAGGAAGTCTATTGTCATGCAGAGGGACATGGAAAGACTTGTCTGAAGCTTATCCCCTGCACTGGGGTCAGGTCGGGAAGGGACGGCACAGAGGTGAGCAGGAACCAACCGGCCTCTCTGTGGTGGGGCTGGCCCCGGGGCAGGCGTGGGGGTGATGGCTGGAAGTGGGATGGCGCGTGAGTTGGCACCAGCCAGCGGTGGAGGCAGAGACTCAGAGGTCAGGGATCTCTCTCTCTGTCTCTGTCTCTCTCTCTCTCCCTCAGGGAGCTGAGCAGAGTAAGGTGGCGCCCCCTGCCCACCTCGCCTACCTCTCCATGGGCCCTTCTTTCTCTGGCCGCTCCGGGAGCCCTGCGGGCTTGGGTTCAACCCCCCACACACCGCACAGGCCAAGGGCGCATGCGCGACCGCCGGGGCCTAGGGCTGGCCTCGGTGGGGGGGGGGTGGGGGGTCCTCAGTGAAGGCCCCGCCCTCCCTCCAGGCTCTGACCCAGCTGCAGCTCTTCCATCGCCGCCCTTCTGGACTCGGCTTCAGCTGTCTCCCTCCCCTCCCCCACTCCCACTCAGCTTGCAGGCCGCTTCCCTGCCTTGAAAGCATGGCTCTGGCCCTGAGGGCCACAGACCTACTGGGCTTCAAGCTCAAGGCTCTGCCTGGGCCTGCTGCTTCGGCCAGGGGCTCATTTTTTCCTGGAAAGACAAAGCCATGGCCTCACCCCACGCCTGCACTTTGCCACGGCAGGCAGCCCAGGTGTAGGAAAGGCTCTGTGGAGTCAGAAGTGCCGAGACAGGCAGATGGCACCGCAGGCTTTGGGGGCCAGGGCGCAAGTGGGCTAGCCCCTCCTCCCGGGAGTCGGGGAGGCCCGGCCTTCCTAGTGCCCAGGCCACGGCTCCGGGGAGAAACCCGCCATGGAGGGCACGCGGGAGGCCCTCTGCCTGAGGTGGCAGGTGTCACGCCAGGGCCACTGCAAGCCTGGCTCGGCTTGCCTGCTTTCTCCAAAGGAGGCTGGCCGACCAGCCGAACCTGGCACCTGGGCCAGGCCCCTTCCAAGGGGACGAGTTCCAGAGGCTAGAGCCCTGGGGGCGGCTGCCAAGTCTCCTGGGGCGTGTGCTGGGCCCCCGTCAGAGGAGGAAGCAGCCTGGTAAACGGTGTGCCAGGCCTGAGATCTGGAGGCCTCCCACAGCCGGGTCCCTGTCCTGCCCAGGCCCCCCGAGGGAGGACGATGGTCGGGCAGTGGCGAGCGGGGTGGGGCTGGCGCCGAGCCTGCCCTTGGATGCCCCGGGGAAGGGCGCCGGGGGATGGGCTGCCCCTGGCCGGGGGATGGGCTGCCCCTGGCCGGGTCTGAGGGACCGACCCAGCTCGGGGCTGTCGGGGGCAGAGAGAGAAACCCCCTCCGCCCTTTCCCTTCAGGTTCTTAGGGCTGGCCAAATCCTTCCCAAGACAGCTTGTCTGGAGAAAATCAGACCCAGCTGAAGAACATGTGTCCATGGGGGAAACCCGGGAAACTGAGTCTCCCCACACAATAGCAGAGATTCTCATCTTGCATCCTCTCCTGAGCTAATGACAAAGGTGGATGTCCCGGGTGGGCCTGTGGAATGGGAGAGGGGAGGAAGTCTATTGTCATGCAGAGGGACATGGAAAGACTTGTCTGAAGCTTATCCCCTGCACTGGGGTCAGGTCGGGAAGGGACGGCACAGAGGTGAGCAGGAACCAACCGGCCTCTCTGTGGTGGGGCTGGCCCCGGGGCAGGCGTGGGGGTGATGGCTGGAAGTGGGATGGCGCGTGAGTTGGCACCAGCCAGCGGTGGAGGCAGAGACTCAGAGGTCAGGGATCTCTCTCTCTGTCTCTGTCTCTCTCTCTCTCCCTCAGGGAGCTGAGCAGAGTAAGGTGGCGCCCCCTGCCCACCTCGCCTACCTCTCCATGGGCCCTTCTTTCTCTGGCCGCTCCGGGAGCCCTGCGGGCTTGGGTTCAACCCCCCACACACCGCACAGGCCAAGGGCGCATGCGCGACCGCCGGGGCCTAGGGCTGGCCTGGGGGGGGGGGTGGGGGGGTCCTCAGTGAAGGCCCCGCCCTCCCTCCAGGCTCTGACCCAGCTGCAGCTCTTCCATCGCCGCCCTTCTGGACTCGGCTTCAGCTGTCTCCCTCCCCTCCCCCACTCCCACTCAGCTTGCAGGCCGCTTCCCTGCCTTGAAAGCATGGCTCTGGCCCTGAGGGCCACAGACCTACTGGGCTTCAAGCTCAAGGCTCTGCCTGGGCCTGCTGCTTCGGCCAGGGGCTCATTTTTTCCTGGAAAGACAAAGCCATGGCCTCACCCCACGCCTGCACTTTGCCACGGCAGGCAGCCCAGATGTAGGAAAGGCTCTGTGGAGTCAGAAGTGCCGAGACAGGCAGATGGCACCAGAGGGTTTGGGGGCCAGGGCGCAACTGGGCTAGCCCCTCCTCCCGGGAGTCGGGGAGGCCCGGCCTTCCTAGTGCCCAGGCCACGGCTCCGGGGAGAAACCCGCCATGGAGGGCACGCGGGAGGCCCTCTGCCTGAGGTGGCAGGTGTCACGCCAGGGCCACTGCAAGCCTGGCTCGGCTTGCCTGCTTTCTCCAAAGGAGGCTGGCCGACCAGCCGAACCTGGCACCTCAGCCAGGCCCCTTCCAAGGGGACGAGTTCCAGAGGATAGAGCCCTGGGGGCGGCTGCCAAGTCTCCTGGGGCGTGTGCTGGGCCCCCGTCAGAGGAGGAAGCAGCCTGGTAAACGGTGTGCCAGGCCTGAGATCTGGAGGCCTCCCACAGCCGGGTCCCTGTCCTGCCCAGGCCCCCCGAGGGAGGACGATGGTCGGGCAGTGGCGAGCGGGGTGGGGCTGGCGCCGAGCCTGCCCTTGGATGCCCCGGGGAAGGGCGCCGGGGGATGGGCTGCCCCTGGCCGGGGGATGGGCTGCCCCTGGCCGGGTCTGAGGGACCGACCCAGCTCGGGGCTGTCGGGGGCAGAGAGAGAAACCCCCTCCGCCCTTTCCCTTCAGGTTCTTAGGGCTGGCCAAATCCTTCCCAAGACAGCTTGTCTGGAGAAAATCAGACCCAGCTGAAGAACATGTGTCCATGGGGGAAACCCGGGAAACTGAGTCTCCCCACACAATAGCAGAGATTCTCATCTTGCATCCTCTCCTGAGCTAATGACAAAGGTGGATGTCCCGGGTGGGCCTGTGGAATGGGAGAGGGGAGGAAGTCTATTGTCATGCAGAGGGACATGGAAAGACTTGTCTGAAGCTTATCCCCTGCACTGGGGTCAGGTCGGGAAGGGACGGCACAGAGGTGAGCAGGAACCAACCGGCCTCTCTGTGGTGGGGCTGGCCCCGGGGCAGGCGTGGGGGTGATGGCTGGAAGTGGGATGGCGCGTGAGTTGGCACCAGCCAGCGGTGGAGGCAGAGACTCAGAGGTCAGGGATCTCTCTCTCTGTCTCTGTCTCTCTCTCTCTCCCTCAGGGAGCTGAGCAGAGTAAGGTGGCGCCCCCTGCCCACCTCGCCTACCTCTCCATGGGCCCTTCTTTCTCTGGCCGCTCCGGGAGCCCTGCGGGCTTGGGTTCAACCCCCCACACACCGCACAGGCCAAGGGCGCATGCGCGACCGCCGGGGCCTAGGGCTGGCCTCGGGGGGGGGGGGGTGGGGGGGTCCTCAGTGAAGGCCCCGCCCTCCCTCCAGGCTCTGACCCAGCTGCAGCTCTTCCATCGCCGCCCTTCTGGACTCGGCTTCAGCTGTCTCCCTCCCCTCCCCCACTCCCACTCAGCTTGCAGGCCGCTTCCCTGCCTTGAAAGCATGGCTCTGGCCCTGAGGGCCACAGACCTACTGGGCTTCAAGCTCAAGGCTCTGCCTGGGCCTGCTGCTTCGGCCAGGGGCTCATTTTTTCCTGGAAAGACAAAGCCATGGCCTCACCCCACGCCTGCACTTTGCCACGGCAGGCAGCCCAGATGTAGGAAAGGCTCTGTGGAGTCAGAAGTGCCGAGACAGGCAGATGGCACCAGAGGGTTTGGGGGCCAGGGCGCAAGTGGGCTAGCCCCTCCTCCCGGGAGTCGGGGAGGCCCGGCCTTCCTAGTGCCCAGGCCACGGCTCCGGGGAGAAACCCGCCATGGAGGGCACGCGGGAGGCCCTCTGCCTGAGGTGGCAGGTGTCACGCCAGGGCCACTGCAAGCCTGGCTCGGCTTGCCTGCTTTCTCCAAAGGAGGCTGGCCGACCAGCCGAACCTGGCACCTGGGCCAGGCCCCTTCCAAGGGGACGAGTTCCAGAGGCTAGAGCCCTGGGGGCGGCTGCCAAGTCTCCTGGGGCGTGTGCTGGGCCCCCGTCAGAGGAGGAAGCAGCCTGGTAAACGGTGTGCCAGGCCTGAGATCTGGAGGCCTCCCACAGCCGGGTCCCTGTCCTGCCCAGGCCCCCCGAGGGAGGACGATGGTCGGGCAGTGGCGAGCGGGGTGGGGCTGGCGCCGAGCCTGCCCTTGGATGCCCCGGGGAAGGGCGCCGGGGGATGGGCTGCCCCTGGCCGGGTCTGAGGGACCGACCCAGCTCGGGGCTGTCGGGGGCAGAGAGAGAACCCCCCTCCGCCCTTTCCCTTCAGGTTCTTAGGGCTGGCCAAATCCTTCCCAAGACAGCTTGTCTGGAGAAAATCAGACCCAGCTGAAGAACATGTGTCCATGGGGGAAACCCGGGAAACTGAGTCTCCCCACACAATAGCAGAGATTCTCATCTTGCATCCTCTCCTGAGCTAATGACAAAGGTGGATGTCCCGGGTGGGCCTGTGGAATGGGAGAGGGGAGGAAGTCTATTGTCATGCAGAGGGACATGGAAAGACTTGTCTGAAGCTTATCCCCTGCACTGGGGTCAGGTCGGGAAGGGACGGCACAGAGGTGAGCAGGAACCAACCGGCCTCTCTGTGGTGGGGCTGGCCCCGGGGCAGGCGTGGGGGTGATGGCTGGAAGTGGGATGGCGCGTGAGTTGGCACCAGCCAGCGGTGGAGGCAGAGACTCAGAGGTCAGGGATCTCTCTCTCTGTCTCTGTCTCTCTCTCTCTCCCTCAGGGAGCTGAGCAGAGTAAGGTGGCGCCCCCTGCCCACCTCGCCTACCTCTCCATGGGCCCTTCTTTCTCTGGCCGCTCCGGGAGCCCTGCGGGCTTGGGTTCAACCCCCCACACACCGCACAGGCCAAGGGCGCATGCGCGACCGCCGGGGCCTAGGGCTGGCCTCGGGGGGGGGGGGGTGGGGGGTCCTCAGTGAAGGCCCCGCCCTCCCTCCAGGCTCTGACCCAGCTGCAGCTCTTCCATCGCCGCCCTTCTGGACTCGGCTTCAGCTGTCTCCCTCCCCTCCCCCACTCCCACTCAGCTTGCAGGCCGCTTCCCTGCCTTGAAAGCATGGCTCTGGCCCTGAGGGCCACAGACCTACTGGGCTTCAAGCTCAAGGCTCTGCCTGGGCCTGCTGCTTCGGCCAGGGGCTCATTTTTTCCTGGAAAGACAAAGCCATGGCCTCACCCCACGCCTGCACTTTGCCACGGCAGGCAGCCCAGGTGTAGGAAAGGCTCTGTGGAGTCAGAAGTGCCGAGACAGGCAGATGGCACCGCAGGCTTTGGGGGCCAGGGCGCAAGTGGGCTAGCCCCTCCTCCCGGGAGTCGGGGAGGCCCGGCCTTCCTAGTGCCCAGGCCACGGCTCCGGGGAGAAACCCGCCATGGAGGGCACGCGGGAGGCCCTCTGCCTGAGGTGGCAGGTGTCACGCCAGGGCCACTGCAAGCCTGGCTCGGCTTGCCTGCTTTCTCCAAAGGAGGCTGGCCGACCAGCCGAACCTGGCACCTGGGCCAGGCCCCTTCCAAGGGGACGAGTTCCAGAGGCTAGAGCCCTGGGGGCGGCTGCCAAGTCTCCTGGGGCGTGTGCTGGGCCCCCGTCAGAGGAGGAAGCAGCCTGGTAAACGGTGTGCCAGGCCTGAGATCTGGAGGCCTCCCACAGCCGGGTCCCTGTCCTGCCCAGGCCCCCCGAGGGAGGACGATGGTCGGGCAGTGGCGAGCGGGGTGGGGCTGGCGCCGAGCCTGCCCTTGGATGCCCCGGGGAAGGGCGCCGGGGGATGGGCTGCCCCTGGCCGGGGGATGGGCTGCCCCTGGCCGGGTCTGAGGGACCGACCCAGCTCGGGGCTGTCGGGGGCAGAGAGAGAAACCCCCTCCGCCCTTTCCCTTCAGGTTCTTAGGGCTGGCCAAATCCTTCCCAAGACAGCTTGTCTGGAGAAAATCAGACCCAGCTGAAGAACATGTGTCCATGGGGGAAACCCGGGAAACTGAGTCTCCCCACACAATAGCAGAGATTCTCATCTTGCATCCTCTCCTGAGCTAATGACAAAGGTGGATGTCCCGGGTGGGCCTGTGGAATGGGAGAGGGGAGGAAGTCTATTGTCATGCAGAGGGACATGGAAAGACTTGTCTGAAGCTTATCCCCTGCACTGGGGTCAGGTCGGGAAGGGACGGCACAGAGGTGAGCAGGAACCAACCGGCCTCTCTGTGGTGGGGCTGGCCCCGGGGCAGGCGTGGGGGTGATGGCTGGAAGTGGGATGGCGCGTGAGTTGGCACCAGCCAGCGGTGGAGGCAGAGACTCAGAGGTCAGGGATCTCTCTCTCTGTCTCTGTCTCTCTCTCTCTCCCTCAGGGAGCTGAGCAGAGTAAGGTGGCGCCCCCTGCCCACCTCGCCTACCTCTCCATGGGCCCTTCTTTCTCTGGCCGCTCCGGGAGCCCTGCGGGCTTGGGTTCAACCCCCCACACACCGCACAGGCCAAGGGCGCATGCGCGACCGCCGGGGCCTAGGGCTGGCCTCGGGGGGGGGGGGGTGGGGGGGTCCTCAGTGAAGGCCCCGCCCTCCCTCCAGGCTCTGACCCAGCTGCAGCTCTTCCATCGCCGCCCTTCTGGACTCGGCTTCAGCTGTCTCCCTCCCCTCCCCCACTCCCACTCAGCTTGCAGGCCGCTTCCCTGCCTTGAAAGCATGGCTCTGGCCCTGAGGGCCACAGACCTACTGGGCTTCAAGCTCAAGGCTCTGCCTGGGCCTGCTGCTTCGGCCAGGGGCTCATTTTTTCCTGGAAAGACAAAGCCATGGCCTCACCCCACGCCTGCACTTTGCCACGGCAGGCAGCCCAGATGTAGGAAAGGCTCTGTGGAGTCAGAAGTGCCGAGACAGGCAGATGGCACCAGAGGGTTTGGGGGCCAGGGCGCAAGTGGGCTAGCCCCTCCTCCCGGGAGTCGGGGAGGCCCGGCCTTCCTAGTGCCCAGGCCACGGCTCCGGGGAGAAACCCGCCATGGAGGGCACGCGGGAGGCCCTCTGCCTGAGGTGGCAGGTGTCACGCCAGGGCCACTGCAAGCCTGGCTCGGCTTGCCTGCTTTCTCCAAAGGAGGCTGGCCGACCAGCCGAACCTGGCACCTGGGCCAGGCCCCTTCCAAGGGGACGAGTTCCAGAGGCTAGAGCCCTGGGGGCGGCTGCCAAGTCTCCTGGGGCGTGTGCTGGGCCCCCGTCAGAGGAGGAAGCAGCCTGGTAAACGGTGTGCCAGGCCTGATATCTGGAGGCCTCCCACAGCCGGGTCCCTGTCCTGCCCAGGCCCCCCGAGGGAGGACGATGGTCGGGCAGTGGCGAGCGGGGTGGGGCTGGCGCCGAGCCTGCCCTTGGATGCCCCGGGGAAGGGCGCCGGGGGATGGGCTGCCCCTGGCCGGGTCTGAGGGACCGACCCAGCTCGGGGCTGTCGGGGGCAGAGAGAGAACCCCCCTCCGCCCTTTCCCTTCAGGTTCTTAGGGCTGGCCAAATCCTTCCCAAGACAGCTTGTCTGGAGAAAATCAGACCCAGCTGAAGAACATGTGTCCATGGGGGAAACCCGGGAAACTGAGTCTCCCCACACAATAGCAGAGATTCTCATCTTGCATCCTCTCCTGAGCTAATGACAAAGGTGGATGTCCCGGGTGGGCCTGTGGAATGGGAGAGGGGAGGAAGTCTATTGTCATGCAGAGGGACATGGAAAGACTTGTCTGAAGCTTATCCCCTGCACTGGGGTCAGGTCGGGAAGGGACGGCACAGAGGTGAGCAGGAACCAACCGGCCTCTCTGTGGTGGGGCTGGCCCCGGGGCAGGCGTGGGGGTGATGGCTGGAAGTGGGATGGCGCGTGAGTTGGCACCAGCCAGCGGTGGAGGCAGAGACTCAGAGGTCAGGGATCTCTCTCTCTGTCTCTGTCTCTCTCTCTCTCCCTCAGGGAGCTGAGCAGAGTAAGGTGGCGCCCCCTGCCCACCTCGCCTACCTCTCCATGGGCCCTTCTTTCTCTGGCCGCTCCGGGAGCCCTGCGGGCTTGGGTTCAACCCCCCACACACCGCACAGGCCAAGGGCGCATGCGCGACCGCCGGGGCCTAGGGCTGGCCTCGGTGGGGGGGGGGTGGGGGGTCCTCAGTGAAGGCCCCGCCCTCCCTCCAGGCTCTGACCCAGCTGCAGCTCTTCCATCGCCGCCCTTCTGGACTCGGCTTCAGCTGTCTCCCTCCCCTCCCCCACTCCCACTCAGCTTGCAGGCCGCTTCCCTGCCTTGAAAGCATGGCTCTGGCCCTGAGGGCCACAGACCTACTGGGCTTCAAGCTCAAGGCTCTGCCTGGGCCTGCTGCTTCGGCCAGGGGCTCATTTTTTCCTGGAAAGACAAAGCCATGGCCTCACCCCACGCCTGCACTTTGCCACGGCAGGCAGCCCAGATGTAGGAAAGGCTCTGTGGAGTCAGAAGTGCCGAGACAGGCAGATGGCACCAGAGGGTTTGGGGGCCAGGGCGCAAGTGGGCTAGCCCCTCCTCCCGGGAGTCGGGGAGGCCCGGCCTTCCTAGTGCCCAGGCCACGGCTCCGGGGAGAAACCCGCCATGGAGGGCACGCGGGAGGCCCTCTGCCTGAGGTGGCAGGTGTCACGCCAGGGCCACTGCAAGCCTGGCTCGGCTTGCCTGCTTTCTCCAAAGGAGGCTGGCCGACCAGCCGAACCTGGCACCTGGGCCAGGCCCCTTCCAAGGGGACGAGTTCCAGAGGATAGAGCCCTGGGGGCGGCTGCCAAGTCTCCTGGGGCGTGTGCTGGGCCCCCGTCAGAGGAGGAAGCAGCCTGGTAAACGGTGTGCCAGGCCTGAGATCTGGAGGCCTCCCACAGCCGGGTCCCTGTCCTGCCCAGGCCCCCCGAGGGAGGACGATGGTCGGGCAGTGGCGAGCGGGGTGGGGCTGGCGCCGAGCCTGCCCTTGGATGCCCCGGGGAAGGGCGCCGGGGGATGGGCTGCCCCTGGCCGGGTCTGAGGGACCGACCCAGCTCGGGGCTGTCGGGGGCAGAGAGAGAACCCCCCTCCGCCCTTTCCCTTCAGGTTCTTAGGGCTGGCCAAATCCTTCCCAAGACAGCTTGTCTGGAGAAAATCAGACCCAGCTGAAGAACATGTGTCCATGGGGGAAACCCGGGAAACTGAGTCTCCCCACACAATAGCAGAGATTCTCATCTTGCATCCTCTCATGAGCTAATGACAAAGGTGGATGTCCCGGGTGGGCCTGTGGAATGGGAGAGGGGAGGAAGTCTATTGTCATGCAGAGGGACATGGAAAGACTTGTCTGAAGCTTATCCCCTGCACTGGGGTCAGGTCGGGAAGGGACGGCACAGAGGTGAGCAGGAACCAACCGGCCTCTCTGTGGTGGGGCTGGCCCCGGGGCAGGCGTGGGGGTGATGGCTGGAAGTGGGATGGCGCGTGAGTTGGCAACAGCCAGCGGTGGAGGCAGAGACTCAGAGGTCAGGGATCTCTCTCTCTGTCTCTGTCTCTCTCTCTCTCCCTCAGGGAGCTGAGCAGAGTAAGGTGGCGCCCCCTGCCCACCTCGCCTACCTCTCCATGGGCCCTTCTTTCTCTGGCCGCTCCGGGAGCCCTGCGGGCTTGGGTTCAACCCCCCACACACCGCACAGGCCAAGGGCGCATGCGCGACCGCCGGGGCCTAGGGCTGGCCTCGGGGGGGTGGGGGTGGGGGGGTCCTCAGTGAAGGCCCCGCCCTCCCTCCAGGCTCTGACCCAGCTGCAGCTCTTCCATCGCCGCCCTTCTGGACTCGGCTTCAGCTGTCTCCCTCCCCTCCCCCACTCCCACTCAGCTTGCAGGCCGCTTCCCTGCCTTGAAAGCATGGCTCTGGCCCTGAGGGCCACAGACCTACTGGGCTTCAAGCTCAAGGCTCTGCCTGGGCCTGCTGCTTCGGCCAGGGGCTCATTTTTTCCTGGAAAGACAAAGCCATGGCCTCACCCCACGCCTGCACTTTGCCACGGCAGGCAGCCCAGATGTAGGAAAGGCTCTGTGGAGTCAGAAGTGCCGAGACAGGCAGATGGCACCAGAGGGTTTGGGGGCCAGGGCGCAACTGGGCTAGCCCCTCCTCCCGGGAGTCGGGGAGGCCCGGCCTTCCTAGTGCCCAGGCCACGGCTCCGGGGAGAAACCCGCCATGGAGGGCACGCGGGAGGCCCTCTGCCTGAGGTGGCAGGTGTCACGCCAGGGCCACTGCAAGCCTGGCTCGGCTTGCCTGCTTTCTCCAAAGGAGGCTGGCCGACCAGCCGAACCTGGCACCTCAGCCAGGCCCCTTCCAAGGGGACGAGTTCCAGAGGATAGAGCCCTGGGGGCGGCTGCCAAGTCTCCTGGGGCGTGTGCTGGGCCCCCGTCAGAGGAGGAAGCAGCCTGGTAAACGGTGTGCCAGGCCTGAGATCTGGAGGCCTCCCACAGCCGGGTCCCTGTCCTGCCCAGGCCCCCCGAGGGAGGACGATGGTCGGGCAGTGGCGAGCGGGGTGGGGCTGGCGCCGAGCCTGCCCTTGGATGCCCCGGGGAAGGGCGCCGGGGGATGGGCTGCCCCTGGCCGGGGGATGGGCTGCCCCTGGCCGGGTCTGAGGGACCGACCCAGCTCGGGGCTGTCGGGGGCAGAGAGAGAAACCCCCTCCGCCCTTTCCCTTCAGGTTCTTAGGGCTGGCCAAATCCTTCCCAAGACAGCTTGTCTGGAGAAAATCAGACCCAGCTGAAGAACATGTGTCCATGGGGGAAACCCGGGAAACTGAGTCTCCCCACACAATAGCAGAGATTCTCATCTTGCATCCTCTCCTGAGCTAATGACAAAGGTGGATGTCCCGGGTGGGCCTGTGGAATGGGAGAGGGGAGGAAGTCTATTGTCATGCAGAGGGACATGGAAAGACTTGTCTGAAGCTTATCCCCTGCACTGGGGTCAGGTCGGGAAGGGACGGCACAGAGGTGAGCAGGAACCAACCGGCCTCTCTGTGGTGGGGCTGGCCCCGGGGCAGGCGTGGGGGTGATGGCTGGAAGTGGGATGGCGCGTGAGTTGGCACCAGCCAGCGGTGGAGGCAGAGACTCAGAGGTCAGGGATCTCTCTCTCTGTCTCTGTCTCTCTCTCTCTCCCTCAGGGAGCTGAGCAGAGTAAGGTGGCGCCCCCTGCCCACCTCGCCTACCTCTCCATGGGCCCTTCTTTCTCTGGCCGCTCCGGGAGCCCTGCGGGCTTGGGTTCAACCCCCCACACACCGCACAGGCCAAGGGCGCATGCGCGACCGCCGGGGCCTAGGGCTGGCCTCGGGGGGGGGGGGGTGGGGGGGTCCTCAGTGAAGGCCCCGCCCTCCCTCCAGGCTCTGACCCAGCTGCAGCTCTTCCATCGCCGCCCTTCTGGACTCGGCTTCAGCTGTCTCCCTCCCCTCCCCCACTCCCACTCAGCTTGCAGGCCGCTTCCCTGCCTTGAAAGCATGGCTCTGGCCCTGAGGGCCACAGACCTACTGGGCTTCAAGCTCAAGGCTCTGCCTGGGCCTGCTGCTTCGGCCAGGGGCTCATTTTTTCCTGGAAAGACAAAGCCATGGCCTCACCCCACGCCTGCACTTTGCCACGGCAGGCAGCCCAGATGTAGGAAAGGCTCTGTGGAGTCAGAAGTGCCGAGACAGGCAGATGGCACCAGAGGGTTTGGGGGCCAGGGCGCAAGTGGGCTAGCCCCTCCTCCCGGGAGTCGGGGAGGCCCGGCCTTCCTAGTGCCCAGGCCACGGCTCCGGGGAGAAACCCGCCATGGAGGGCACGCGGGAGGCCCTCTGCCTGAGGTGGCAGGTGTCACGCCAGGGCCACTGCAAGCCTGGCTCGGCTTGCCTGCTTTCTCCAAAGGAGGCTGGCCGACCAGCCGAACCTGGCACCTGGGCCAGGCCCCTTCCAAGGGGACGAGTTCCAGAGGCTAGAGCCCTGGGGGCGGCTGCCAAGTCTCCTGGGGCGTGTGCTGGGCCCCCGTCAGAGGAGGAAGCAGCCTGGTAAACGGTGTGCCAGGCCTGAGATCTGGAGGCCTCCCACAGCCGGGTCCCTGTCCTGCCCAGGCCCCCCGAGGGAGGACGATGGTCGGGCAGTGGCGAGCGGGGTGGGGCTGGCGCCGAGCCTGCCCTTGGATGCCCCGGGGAAGGGCGCCGGGGGATGGGCTGCCCCTGGCCGGGTCTGAGGGACCGACCCAGCTCGGGGCTGTCGGGGGCAGAGAGAGAACCCCCCTCCGCCCTTTCCCTTCAGGTTCTTAGGGCTGGCCAAATCCTTCCCAAGACAGCTTGTCTGGAGAAAATCAGACCCAGCTGAAGAACATGTGTCCATGGGGGAAACCCGGGAAACTGAGTCTCCCCACACAATAGCAGAGATTCTCATCTTGCATCCTCTCCTGAGCTAATGACAAAGGTGGATGTCCCGGGTGGGCCTGTGGAATGGGAGAGGGGAGGAAGTCTATTGTCATGCAGAGGGACATGGAAAGACTTGTCTGAAGCTTATCCCCTGCACTGGGGTCAGGTCGGGAAGGGACGGCACAGAGGTGAGCAGGAACCAACCGGCCTCTCTGTGGTGGGGCTGGCCCCGGGGCAGGCGTGGGGGTGATGGCTGGAAGTGGGATGGCGCGTGAGTTGGCACCAGCCAGCGGTGGAGGCAGAGACTCAGAGGTCAGGGATCTCTCTCTCTGTCTCTGTCTCTCTCTCTCTCCCTCAGGGAGCTGAGCAGAGTAAGGTGGCGCCCCCTGCCCACCTCGCCTACCTCTCCATGGGCCCTTCTTTCTCTGGCCGCTCCGGGAGCCCTGCGGGCTTGGGTTCAACCCCCCACACACCGCACAGGCCAAGGGCGCATGCGCGACCGCCGGGGCCTAGGGCTGGCCTCGGTGGGGGGGGGGTGGGGGGTCCTCAGTGAAGGCCCCGCCCTCCCTCCAGGCTCTGACCCAGCTGCAGCTCTTCCATCGCCGCCCTTCTGGACTCGGCTTCAGCTGTCTCCCTCCCCTCCCCCACTCCCACTCAGCTTGCAGGCCGCTTCCCTGCCTTGAAAGCATGGCTCTGGCCCTGAGGGCCACAGACCTACTGGGCTTCAAGCTCAAGGCTCTGCCTGGGCCTGCTGCTTCGGCCAGGGGCTCATTTTTTCCTGGAAAGACAAAGCCATGGCCTCACCCCACGCCTGCACTTTGCCACGGCAGGCAGCCCAGGTGTAGGAAAGGCTCTGTGGAGTCAGAAGTGCCGAGACAGGCAGATGGCACCGCAGGCTTTGGGGGCCAGGGCGCAAGTGGGCTAGCCCCTCCTCCCGGGAGTCGGGGAGGCCCGGCCTTCCTAGTGCCCAGGCCACGGCTCCGGGGAGAAACCCGCCATGGAGGGCACGCGGGAGGCCCTCTGCCTGAGGTGGCAGGTGTCACGCCAGGGCCACTGCAAGCCTGGCTCGGCTTGCCTGCTTTCTCCAAAGGAGGCTGGCCGACCAGCCGAACCTGGCACCTGGGCCAGGCCCCTTCCAAGGGGACGAGTTCCAGAGGCTAGAGCCCTGGGGGCGGCTGCCAAGTCTCCTGGGGCGTGTGCTGGGCCCCCGTCAGAGGAGGAAGCAGCCTGGTAAACGGTGTGCCAGGCCTGAGATCTGGAGGCCTCCCACAGCCGGGTCCCTGTCCTGCCCAGGCCCCCCGAGGGAGGACGATGGTCGGGCAGTGGCGAGCGGGGTGGGGCTGGCGCCGAGCCTGCCCTTGGATGCCCCGGGGAAGGGCGCCGGGGGATGGGCTGCCCCTGGCCGGGGGATGGGCTGCCCCTGGCCGGGTCTGAGGGACCGACCCAGCTCGGGGCTGTCGGGGGCAGAGAGAGAAACCCCCTCCGCCCTTTCCCTTCAGGTTCTTAGGGCTGGCCAAATCCTTCCCAAGACAGCTTGTCTGGAGAAAATCAGACCCAGCTGAAGAACATGTGTCCATGGGGGAAACCCGGGAAACTGAGTCTCCCCACACAATAGCAGAGATTCTCATCTTGCATCCTCTCCTGAGCTAATGACAAAGGTGGATGTCCCGGGTGGGCCTGTGGAATGGGAGAGGGGAGGAAGTCTATTGTCATGCAGAGGGACATGGAAAGACTTGTCTGAAGCTTATCCCCTGCACTGGGGTCAGGTCGGGAAGGGACGGCACAGAGGTGAGCAGGAACCAACCGGCCTCTCTGTGGTGGGGCTGGCCCCGGGGCAGGCGTGGGGGTGATGGCTGGAAGTGGGATGGCGCGTGAGTTGGCACCAGCCAGCGGTGGAGGCAGAGACTCAGAGGTCAGGGATCTCTCTCTCTGTCTCTGTCTCTCTCTCTCTCCCTCAGGGAGCTGAGCAGAGTAAGGTGGCGCCCCCTGCCCACCTCGCCTACCTCTCCATGGGCCCTTCTTTCTCTGGCCGCTCCGGGAGCCCTGCGGGCTTGGGTTCAACCCCCCACACACCGCACAGGCCAAGGGCGCATGCGCGACCGCCGGGGCCTAGGGCTGGCCTGGGGGGGGGGGGTGGGGGGGTCCTCAGTGAAGGCCCCGCCCTCCCTCCAGGCTCTGACCCAGCTGCAGCTCTTCCATCGCCGCCCTTCTGGACTCGGCTTCAGCTGTCTCCCTCCCCTCCCCCACTCCCACTCAGCTTGCAGGCCGCTTCCCTGCCTTGAAAGCATGGCTCTGGCCCTGAGGGCCACAGACCTACTGGGCTTCAAGCTCAAGGCTCTGCCTGGGCCTGCTGCTTCGGCCAGGGGCTCATTTTTTCCTGGAAAGACAAAGCCATGGCCTCACCCCACGCCTGCACTTTGCCACGGCAGGCAGCCCAGATGTAGGAAAGGCTCTGTGGAGTCAGAAGTGCCGAGACAGGCAGATGGCACCAGAGGGTTTGGGGGCCAGGGCGCAACTGGGCTAGCCCCTCCTCCCGGGAGTCGGGGAGGCCCGGCCTTCCTAGTGCCCAGGCCACGGCTCCGGGGAGAAACCCGCCATGGAGGGCACGCGGGAGGCCCTCTGCCTGAGGTGGCAGGTGTCACGCCAGGGCCACTGCAAGCCTGGCTCGGCTTGCCTGCTTTCTCCAAAGGAGGCTGGCCGACCAGCCGAACCTGGCACCTCAGCCAGGCCCCTTCCAAGGGGACGAGTTCCAGAGGATAGAGCCCTGGGGGCGGCTGCCAAGTCTCCTGGGGCGTGTGCTGGGCCCCCGTCAGAGGAGGAAGCAGCCTGGTAAACGGTGTGCCAGGCCTGAGATCTGGAGGCCTCCCACAGCCGGGTCCCTGTCCTGCCCAGGCCCCCCGAGGGAGGACGATGGTCGGGCAGTGGCGAGCGGGGTGGGGCTGGCGCCGAGCCTGCCCTTGGATGCCCCGGGGAAGGGCGCCGGGGGATGGGCTGCCCCTGGCCGGGGGATGGGCTGCCCCTGGCCGGGTCTGAGGGACCGACCCAGCTCGGGGCTGTCGGGGGCAGAGAGAGAAACCCCCTCCGCCCTTTCCCTTCAGGTTCTTAGGGCTGGCCAAATCCTTCCCAAGACAGCTTGTCTGGAGAAAATCAGACCCAGCTGAAGAACATGTGTCCATGGGGGAAACCCGGGAAACTGAGTCTCCCCACACAATAGCAGAGATTCTCATCTTGCATCCTCTCCTGAGCTAATGACAAAGGTGGATGTCCCGGGTGGGCCTGTGGAATGGGAGAGGGGAGGAAGTCTATTGTCATGCAGAGGGACATGGAAAGACTTGTCTGAAGCTTATCCCCTGCACTGGGGTCAGGTCGGGAAGGGACGGCACAGAGGTGAGCAGGAACCAACCGGCCTCTCTGTGGTGGGGCTGGCCCCGGGGCAGGCGTGGGGGTGATGGCTGGAAGTGGGATGGCGCGTGAGTTGGCACCAGCCAGCGGTGGAGGCAGAGACTCAGAGGTCAGGGATCTCTCTCTCTGTCTCTGTCTCTCTCTCTCTCCCTCAGGGAGCTGAGCAGAGTAAGGTGGCGCCCCCTGCCCACCTCGCCTACCTCTCCATGGGCCCTTCTTTCTCTGGCCGCTCCGGGAGCCCTGCGGGCTTGGGTTCAACCCCCCACACACCGCACAGGCCAAGGGCGCATGCGCGACCGCCGGGGCCTAGGGCTGGCCTCGGGGGGGGGGGGGGTGGGGGTGTCCTCAGTGAAGGCCCCGCCCTCCCTCCAGGCTCTGACCCAGCTGCAGCTCTTCCATCGCCGCCCTTCTGGACTCGGCTTCAGCTGTCTCCCTCCCCTCCCCCACTCCCACTCAGCTTGCAGGCCGCTTCCCTGCCTTGAAAGCATGGCTCTGGCCCTGAGGGCCACAGACCTACTGGGCTTCAAGCTCAAGGCTCTGCCTGGGCCTGCTGCTTCGGCCAGGGGCTCATTTTTTCCTGGAAAGACAAAGCCATGGCCTCACCCCACGCCTGCACTTTGCCACGGCAGGCAGCCCAGATGTAGGAAAGGCTCTGTGGAGTCAGAAGTGCCGAGACAGGCAGATGGCACCAGAGGGTTTGGGGGCCAGGGCGCAAGTGGGCTAGCCCCTCCTCCCGGGAGTCGGGGAGGCCCGGCCTTCCTAGTGCCCAGGCCACGGCTCCGGGGAGAAACCCGCCATGGAGGGCACGCGGGAGGCCCTCTGCCTGAGGTGGCAGGTGTCACGCCAGGGCCACTGCAAGCCTGGCTCGGCTTGCCTGCTTTCTCCAAAGGAGGCTGGCCGACCAGCCGAACCTGGCACCTGGGCCAGGCCCCTTCCAAGGGGACGAGTTCCAGAGGCTAGAGCCCTGGGGGCGGCTGCCAAGTCTCCTGGGGCGTGTGCTGGGCCCCCGTCAGAGGAGGAAGCAGCCTGGTAAACGGTGTGCCAGGCCTGAGATCTGGAGGCCTCCCACAGCCGGGTCCCTGTCCTGCCCAGGCCCCCCGAGGGAGGACGATGGTCGGGCAGTGGCGAGCGGGGTGGGGCTGGCGCCGAGCCTGCCCTTGGATGCCCCGGGGAAGGGCGCCGGGGGATGGGCTGCCCCTGGCCGGGGGATGGGCTGCCCCTGGCCGGGTCTGAGGGACCGACCCAGCTCGGGGCTGTCGGGGGCAGAGAGAGAAACCCCCTCCGCCCTTTCCCTTCAGGTTCTTAGGGCTGGCCAAATCCTTCCCAAGACAGCTTGTCTGGAGAAAATCAGACCCAGCTGAAGAACATGTGTCCATGGGGGAAACCCGGGAAACTGAGTCTCCCCACACAATAGCAGAGATTCTCATCTTGCATCCTCTCCTGAGCTAATGACAAAGGTGGATGTCCCGGGTGGGCCTGTGGAATGGGAGAGGGGAGGAAGTCTATTGTCATGCAGAGGGACATGGAAAGACTTGTCTGAAGCTTATCCCCTGCACTGGGGTCAGGTCGGGAAGGGACGGCACAGAGGTGAGCAGGAACCAACCGGCCTCTCTGTGGTGGGGCTGGCCCCGGGGCAGGCGTGGGGGTGATGGCTGGAAGTGGGATGGCGCGTGAGTTGGCACCAGCCAGCGGTGGAGGCAGAGACTCAGAGGTCAGGGATCTCTCTCTCTGTCTCTGTCTCTCTCTCTCTCCCTCAGGGAGCTGAGCAGAGTAAGGTGGCGCCCCCTGCCCACCTCGCCTACCTCTCCATGGGCCCTTCTTTCTCTGGCCGCTCCGGGAGCCCTGCGGGCTTGGGTTCAACCCCCCACACACCGCACAGGCCAAGGGCGCATGCGCGACCGCCGGGGCCTAGGGCTGGCCTCGGGGGGGGGGGGGTGGGGGGGTCCTCAGTGAAGGCCCCGCCCTCCCTCCAGGCTCTGACCCAGCTGCAGCTCTTCCATCGCCGCCCTTCTGGACTCGGCTTCAGCTGTCTCCCTCCCCTCCCCCACTCCCACTCAGCTTGCAGGCCGCTTCCCTGCCTTGAAAGCATGGCTCTGGCCCTGAGGGCCACAGACCTACTGGGCTTCAAGCTCAAGGCTCTGCCTGGGCCTGCTGCTTCGGCCAGGGGCTCATTTTTTCCTGGAAAGACAAAGCCATGGCCTCACCCCACGCCTGCACTTTGCCACGGCAGGCAGCCCAGATGTAGGAAAGGCTCTGTGGAGTCAGAAGTGCCGAGACAGGCAGATGGCACCAGAGGGTTTGGGGGCCAGGGCGCAAGTGGGCTAGCCCCTCCTCCCGGGAGTCGGGGAGGCCCGGCCTTCCTAGTGCCCAGGCCACGGCTCCGGGGAGAAACCCGCCATGGAGGGCACGCGGGAGGCCCTCTGCCTGAGGTGGCAGGTGTCACGCCAGGGCCACTGCAAGCCTGGCTCGGCTTGCCTGCTTTCTCCAAAGGAGGCTGGCCGACCAGCCGAACCTGGCACCTGGGCCAGGCCCCTTCCAAGGGGACGAGTTCCAGAGGCTAGAGCCCTGGGGGCGGCTGCCAAGTCTCCTGGGGCGTGTGCTGGGCCCCCGTCAGAGGAGGAAGCAGCCTGGTAAACGGTGTGCCAGGCCTGATATCTGGAGGCCTCCCACAGCCGGGTCCCTGTCCTGCCCAGGCCCCCCGAGGGAGGACGATGGTCGGGCAGTGGCGAGCGGGGTGGGGCTGGCGCCGAGCCTGCCCTTGGATGCCCCGGGGAAGGGCGCCGGGGGATGGGCTGCCCCTGGCCGGGTCTGAGGGACCGACCCAGCTCGGGGCTGTCGGGGGCAGAGAGAGAACCCCCCTCCGCCCTTTCCCTTCAGGTTCTTAGGGCTGGCCAAATCCTTCCCAAGACAGCTTGTCTGGAGAAAATCAGACCCAGCTGAAGAACATGTGTCCATGGGGGAAACCCGGGAAACTGAGTCTCCCCACACAATAGCAGAGATTCTCATCTTGCATCCTCTCCTGAGCTAATGACAAAGGTGGATGTCCCGGGTGGGCCTGTGGAATGGGAGAGGGGAGGAAGTCTATTGTCATGCAGAGGGACATGGAAAGACTTGTCTGAAGCTTATCCCCTGCACTGGGGTCAGGTCGGGAAGGGACGGCACAGAGGTGAGCAGGAACCAACCGGCCTCTCTGTGGTGGGGCTGGCCCCGGGGCAGGCGTGGGGGTGATGGCTGGAAGTGGGATGGCGCGTGAGTTGGCACCAGCCAGCGGTGGAGGCAGAGACTCAGAGGTCAGGGATCTCTCTCTCTGTCTCTGTCTCTCTCTCTCTCCCTCAGGGAGCTGAGCAGAGTAAGGTGGCGCCCCCTGCCCACCTCGCCTACCTCTCCATGGGCCCTTCTTTCTCTGGCCGCTCCGGGAGCCCTGCGGGCTTGGGTTCAACCCCCCACACACCGCACAGGCCAAGGGCGCATGCGCGACCGCCGGGGCCTAGGGCTGGCCTCGGTGGGGGGGGGGTGGGGGGTCCTCAGTGAAGGCCCCGCCCTCCCTCCAGGCTCTGACCCAGCTGCAGCTCTTCCATCGCCGCCCTTCTGGACTCGGCTTCAGCTGTCTCCCTCCCCTCCCCCACTCCCACTCAGCTTGCAGGCCGCTTCCCTGCCTTGAAAGCATGGCTCTGGCCCTGAGGGCCACAGACCTACTGGGCTTCAAGCTCAAGGCTCTGCCTGGGCCTGCTGCTTCGGCCAGGGGCTCATTTTTTCCTGGAAAGACAAAGCCATGGCCTCACCCCACGCCTGCACTTTGCCACGGCAGGCAGCCCAGATGTAGGAAAGGCTCTGTGGAGTCAGAAGTGCCGAGACAGGCAGATGGCACCAGAGGGTTTGGGGGCCAGGGCGCAAGTGGGCTAGCCCCTCCTCCCGGGAGTCGGGGAGGCCCGGCCTTCCTAGTGCCCAGGCCACGGCTCCGGGGAGAAACCCGCCATGGAGGGCACGCGGGAGGCCCTCTGCCTGAGGTGGCAGGTGTCACGCCAGGGCCACTGCAAGCCTGGCTCGGCTTGCCTGCTTTCTCCAAAGGAGGCTGGCCGACCAGCCGAACCTGGCACCTGGGCCAGGCCCCTTCCAAGGGGACGAGTTCCAGAGGATAGAGCCCTGGGGGCGGCTGCCAAGTCTCCTGGGGCGTGTGCTGGGCCCCCGTCAGAGGAGGAAGCAGCCTGGTAAACGGTGTGCCAGGCCTGAGATCTGGAGGCCTCCCACAGCCGGGTCCCTGTCCTGCCCAGGCCCCCCGAGGGAGGACGATGGTCGGGCAGTGGCGAGCGGGGTGGGGCTGGCGCCGAGCCTGCCCTTGGATGCCCCGGGGAAGGGCGCCGGGGGATGGGCTGCCCCTGGCCGGGTCTGAGGGACCGACCCAGCTCGGGGCTGTCGGGGGCAGAGAGAGAACCCCCCTCCGCCCTTTCCCTTCAGGTTCTTAGGGCTGGCCAAATCCTTCCCAAGACAGCTTGTCTGGAGAAAATCAGACCCAGCTGAAGAACATGTGTCCATGGGGGAAACCCGGGAAACTGAGTCTCCCCACACAATAGCAGAGATTCTCATCTTGCATCCTCTCATGAGCTAATGACAAAGGTGGATGTCCCGGGTGGGCCTGTGGAATGGGAGAGGGGAGGAAGTCTATTGTCATGCAGAGGGACATGGAAAGACTTGTCTGAAGCTTATCCCCTGCACTGGGGTCAGGTCGGGAAGGGACGGCACAGAGGTGAGCAGGAACCAACCGGCCTCTCTGTGGTGGGGCTGGCCCCGGGGCAGGCGTGGGGGTGATGGCTGGAAGTGGGATGGCGCGTGAGTTGGCAACAGCCAGCGGTGGAGGCAGAGACTCAGAGGTCAGGGATCTCTCTCTCTGTCTCTGTCTCTCTCTCTCTCCCTCAGGGAGCTGAGCAGAGTAAGGTGGCGCCCCCTGCCCACCTCGCCTACCTCTCCATGGGCCCTTCTTTCTCTGGCCGCTCCGGGAGCCCTGCGGGCTTGGGTTCAACCCCCCACACACCGCACAGGCCAAGGGCGCATGCGCGACCGCCGGGGCCTAGGGCTGGCCTCGGGGGGGTGGGGGTGGGGGGGTCCTCAGTGAAGGCCCCGCCCTCCCTCCAGGCTCTGACCCAGCTGCAGCTCTTCCATCGCCGCCCTTCTGGACTCGGCTTCAGCTGTCTCCCTCCCCTCCCCCACTCCCACTCAGCTTGCAGGCCGCTTCCCTGCCTTGAAAGCATGGCTCTGGCCCTGAGGGCCACAGACCTACTGGGCTTCAAGCTCAAGGCTCTGCCTGGGCCTGCTGCTTCGGCCAGGGGCTCATTTTTTCCTGGAAAGACAAAGCCATGGCCTCACCCCACGCCTGCACTTTGCCACGGCAGGCAGCCCAGATGTAGGAAAGGCTCTGTGGAGTCAGAAGTGCCGAGACAGGCAGATGGCACCAGAGGGTTTGGGGGCCAGGGCGCAACTGGGCTAGCCCCTCCTCCCGGGAGTCGGGGAGGCCCGGCCTTCCTAGTGCCCAGGCCACGGCTCCGGGGAGAAACCCGCCATGGAGGGCACGCGGGAGGCCCTCTGCCTGAGGTGGCAGGTGTCACGCCAGGGCCACTGCAAGCCTGGCTCGGCTTGCCTGCTTTCTCCAAAGGAGGCTGGCCGACCAGCCGAACCTGGCACCTCAGCCAGGCCCCTTCCAAGGGGACGAGTTCCAGAGGATAGAGCCCTGGGGGCGGCTGCCAAGTCTCCTGGGGCGTGTGCTGGGCCCCCGTCAGAGGAGGAAGCAGCCTGGTAAACGGTGTGCCAGGCCTGAGATCTGGAGGCCTCCCACAGCCGGGTCCCTGTCCTGCCCAGGCCCCCCGAGGGAGGACGATGGTCGGGCAGTGGCGAGCGGGGTGGGGCTGGCGCCGAGCCTGCCCTTGGATGCCCCGGGGAAGGGCGCCGGGGGATGGGCTGCCCCTGGCCGGGGGATGGGCTGCCCCTGGCCGGGTCTGAGGGACCGACCCAGCTCGGGGCTGTCGGGGGCAGAGAGAGAAACCCCCTCCGCCCTTTCCCTTCAGGTTCTTAGGGCTGGCCAAATCCTTCCCAAGACAGCTTGTCTGGAGAAAATCAGACCCAGCTGAAGAACATGTGTCCATGGGGGAAACCCGGGAAACTGAGTCTCCCCACACAATAGCAGAGATTCTCATCTTGCATCCTCTCCTGAGCTAATGACAAAGGTGGATGTCCCGGGTGGGCCTGTGGAATGGGAGAGGGGAGGAAGTCTATTGTCATGCAGAGGGACATGGAAAGACTTGTCTGAAGCTTATCCCCTGCACTGGGGTCAGGTCGGGAAGGGACGGCACAGAGGTGAGCAGGAACCAACCGGCCTCTCTGTGGTGGGGCTGGCCCCGGGGCAGGCGTGGGGGTGATGGCTGGAAGTGGGATGGCGCGTGAGTTGGCACCAGCCAGCGGTGGAGGCAGAGACTCAGAGGTCAGGGATCTCTCTCTCTGTCTCTGTCTCTCTCTCTCTCCCTCAGGGAGCTGAGCAGAGTAAGGTGGCGCCCCCTGCCCACCTCGCCTACCTCTCCATGGGCCCTTCTTTCTCTGGCCGCTCCGGGAGCCCTGCGGGCTTGGGTTCAACCCCCCACACACCGCACAGGCCAAGGGCGCATGCGCGACCGCCGGGGCCTAGGGCTGGCCTCGGGGGGGGGGGGGTGGGGGGGTCCTCAGTGAAGGCCCCGCCCTCCCTCCAGGCTCTGACCCAGCTGCAGCTCTTCCATCGCCGCCCTTCTGGACTCGGCTTCAGCTGTCTCCCTCCCCTCCCCCACTCCCACTCAGCTTGCAGGCCGCTTCCCTGCCTTGAAAGCATGGCTCTGGCCCTGAGGGCCACAGACCTACTGGGCTTCAAGCTCAAGGCTCTGCCTGGGCCTGCTGCTTCGGCCAGGGGCTCATTTTTTCCTGGAAAGACAAAGCCATGGCCTCACCCCACGCCTGCACTTTGCCACGGCAGGCAGCCCAGATGTAGGAAAGGCTCTGTGGAGTCAGAAGTGCCGAGACAGGCAGATGGCACCAGAGGGTTTGGGGGCCAGGGCGCAAGTGGGCTAGCCCCTCCTCCCGGGAGTCGGGGAGGCCCGGCCTTCCTAGTGCCCAGGCCACGGCTCCGGGGAGAAACCCGCCATGGAGGGCACGCGGGAGGCCCTCTGCCTGAGGTGGCAGGTGTCACGCCAGGGCCACTGCAAGCCTGGCTCGGCTTGCCTGCTTTCTCCAAAGGAGGCTGGCCGACCAGCCGAACCTGGCACCTGGGCCAGGCCCCTTCCAAGGGGACGAGTTCCAGAGGCTAGAGCCCTGGGGGCGGCTGCCAAGTCTCCTGGGGCGTGTGCTGGGCCCCCGTCAGAGGAGGAAGCAGCCTGGTAAACGGTGTGCCAGGCCTGAGATCTGGAGGCCTCCCACAGCCGGGTCCCTGTCCTGCCCAGGCCCCCCGAGGGAGGACGATGGTCGGGCAGTGGCGAGCGGGGTGGGGCTGGCGCCGAGCCTGCCCTTGGATGCCCCGGGGAAGGGCGCCGGGGGATGGGCTGCCCCTGGCCGGGTCTGAGGGACCGACCCAGCTCGGGGCTGTCGGGGGCAGAGAGAGAACCCCCCTCCGCCCTTTCCCTTCAGGTTCTTAGGGCTGGCCAAATCCTTCCCAAGACAGCTTGTCTGGAGAAAATCAGACCCAGCTGAAGAACATGTGTCCATGGGGGAAACCCGGGAAACTGAGTCTCCCCACACAATAGCAGAGATTCTCATCTTGCATCCTCTCCTGAGCTAATGACAAAGGTGGATGTCCCGGGTGGGCCTGTGGAATGGGAGAGGGGAGGAAGTCTATTGTCATGCAGAGGGACATGGAAAGACTTGTCTGAAGCTTATCCCCTGCACTGGGGTCAGGTCGGGAAGGGACGGCACAGAGGTGAGCAGGAACCAACCGGCCTCTCTGTGGTGGGGCTGGCCCCGGGGCAGGCGTGGGGGTGATGGCTGGAAGTGGGATGGCGCGTGAGTTGGCACCAGCCAGCGGTGGAGGCAGAGACTCAGAGGTCAGGGATCTCTCTCTCTGTCTCTGTCTCTCTCTCTCTCCCTCAGGGAGCTGAGCAGAGTAAGGTGGCGCCCCCTGCCCACCTCGCCTACCTCTCCATGGGCCCTTCTTTCTCTGGCCGCTCCGGGAGCCCTGCGGGCTTGGGTTCAACCCCCCACACACCGCACAGGCCAAGGGCGCATGCGCGACCGCCGGGGCCTAGGGCTGGCCTCGGTGGGGGGGGGGTGGGGGGTCCTCAGTGAAGGCCCCGCCCTCCCTCCAGGCTCTGACCCAGCTGCAGCTCTTCCATCGCCGCCCTTCTGGACTCGGCTTCAGCTGTCTCCCTCCCCTCCCCCACTCCCACTCAGCTTGCAGGCCGCTTCCCTGCCTTGAAAGCATGGCTCTGGCCCTGAGGGCCACAGACCTACTGGGCTTCAAGCTCAAGGCTCTGCCTGGGCCTGCTGCTTCGGCCAGGGGCTCATTTTTTCCTGGAAAGACAAAGCCATGGCCTCACCCCACGCCTGCACTTTGCCACGGCAGGCAGCCCAGGTGTAGGAAAGGCTCTGTGGAGTCAGAAGTGCCGAGACAGGCAGATGGCACCGCAGGCTTTGGGGGCCAGGGCGCAAGTGGGCTAGCCCCTCCTCCCGGGAGTCGGGGAGGCCCGGCCTTCCTAGTGCCCAGGCCACGGCTCCGGGGAGAAACCCGCCATGGAGGGCACGCGGGAGGCCCTCTGCCTGAGGTGGCAGGTGTCACGCCAGGGCCACTGCAAGCCTGGCTCGGCTTGCCTGCTTTCTCCAAAGGAGGCTGGCCGACCAGCCGAACCTGGCACCTGGGCCAGGCCCCTTCCAAGGGGACGAGTTCCAGAGGCTAGAGCCCTGGGGGCGGCTGCCAAGTCTCCTGGGGCGTGTGCTGGGCCCCCGTCAGAGGAGGAAGCAGCCTGGTAAACGGTGTGCCAGGCCTGAGATCTGGAGGCCTCCCACAGCCGGGTCCCTGTCCTGCCCAGGCCCCCCGAGGGAGGACGATGGTCGGGCAGTGGCGAGCGGGGTGGGGCTGGCGCCGAGCCTGCCCTTGGATGCCCCGGGGAAGGGCGCCGGGGGATGGGCTGCCCCTGGCCGGGGGATGGGCTGCCCCTGGCCGGGTCTGAGGGACCGACCCAGCTCGGGGCTGTCGGGGGCAGAGAGAGAAACCCCCTCCGCCCTTTCCCTTCAGGTTCTTAGGGCTGGCCAAATCCTTCCCAAGACAGCTTGTCTGGAGAAAATCAGACCCAGCTGAAGAACATGTGTCCATGGGGGAAACCCGGGAAACTGAGTCTCCCCACACAATAGCAGAGATTCTCATCTTGCATCCTCTCCTGAGCTAATGACAAAGGTGGATGTCCCGGGTGGGCCTGTGGAATGGGAGAGGGGAGGAAGTCTATTGTCATGCAGAGGGACATGGAAAGACTTGTCTGAAGCTTATCCCCTGCACTGGGGTCAGGTCGGGAAGGGACGGCACAGAGGTGAGCAGGAACCAACCGGCCTCTCTGTGGTGGGGCTGGCCCCGGGGCAGGCGTGGGGGTGATGGCTGGAAGTGGGATGGCGCGTGAGTTGGCACCAGCCAGCGGTGGAGGCAGAGACTCAGAGGTCAGGGATCTCTCTCTCTGTCTCTGTCTCTCTCTCTCTCCCTCAGGGAGCTGAGCAGAGTAAGGTGGCGCCCCCTGCCCACCTCGCCTACCTCTCCATGGGCCCTTCTTTCTCTGGCCGCTCCGGGAGCCCTGCGGGCTTGGGTTCAACCCCCCACACACCGCACAGGCCAAGGGCGCATGCGCGACCGCCGGGGCCTAGGGCTGGCCTGGGGGGGGGGGTGGGGGGGTCCTCAGTGAAGGCCCCGCCCTCCCTCCAGGCTCTGACCCAGCTGCAGCTCTTCCATCGCCGCCCTTCTGGACTCGGCTTCAGCTGTCTCCCTCCCCTCCCCCACTCCCACTCAGCTTGCAGGCCGCTTCCCTGCCTTGAAAGCATGGCTCTGGCCCTGAGGGCCACAGACCTACTGGGCTTCAAGCTCAAGGCTCTGCCTGGGCCTGCTGCTTCGGCCAGGGGCTCATTTTTTCCTGGAAAGACAAAGCCATGGCCTCACCCCACGCCTGCACTTTGCCACGGCAGGCAGCCCAGATGTAGGAAAGGCTCTGTGGAGTCAGAAGTGCCGAGACAGGCAGATGGCACCAGAGGGTTTGGGGGCCAGGGCGCAACTGGGCTAGCCCCTCCTCCCGGGAGTCGGGGAGGCCCGGCCTTCCTAGTGCCCAGGCCACGGCTCCGGGGAGAAACCCGCCATGGAGGGCACGCGGGAGGCCCTCTGCCTGAGGTGGCAGGTGTCACGCCAGGGCCACTGCAAGCCTGGCTCGGCTTGCCTGCTTTCTCCAAAGGAGGCTGGCCGACCAGCCGAACCTGGCACCTCAGCCAGGCCCCTTCCAAGGGGACGAGTTCCAGAGGATAGAGCCCTGGGGGCGGCTGCCAAGTCTCCTGGGGCGTGTGCTGGGCCCCCGTCAGAGGAGGAAGCAGCCTGGTAAACGGTGTGCCAGGCCTGAGATCTGGAGGCCTCCCACAGCCGGGTCCCTGTCCTGCCCAGGCCCCCCGAGGGAGGACGATGGTCGGGCAGTGGCGAGCGGGGTGGGGCTGGCGCCGAGCCTGCCCTTGGATGCCCCGGGGAAGGGCGCCGGGGGATGGGCTGCCCCTGGCCGGGGGATGGGCTGCCCCTGGCCGGGTCTGAGGGACCGACCCAGCTCGGGGCTGTCGGGGGCAGAGAGAGAAACCCCCTCCGCCCTTTCCCTTCAGGTTCTTAGGGCTGGCCAAATCCTTCCCAAGACAGCTTGTCTGGAGAAAATCAGACCCAGCTGAAGAACATGTGTCCATGGGGGAAACCCGGGAAACTGAGTCTCCCCACACAATAGCAGAGATTCTCATCTTGCATCCTCTCCTGAGCTAATGACAAAGGTGGATGTCCCGGGTGGGCCTGTGGAATGGGAGAGGGGAGGAAGTCTATTGTCATGCAGAGGGACATGGAAAGACTTGTCTGAAGCTTATCCCCTGCACTGGGGTCAGGTCGGGAAGGGACGGCACAGAGGTGAGCAGGAACCAACCGGCCTCTCTGTGGTGGGGCTGGCCCCGGGGCAGGCGTGGGGGTGATGGCTGGAAGTGGGATGGCGCGTGAGTTGGCACCAGCCAGCGGTGGAGGCAGAGACTCAGAGGTCAGGGATCTCTCTCTCTGTCTCTGTCTCTCTCTCTCTCCCTCAGGGAGCTGAGCAGAGTAAGGTGGCGCCCCCTGCCCACCTCGCCTACCTCTCCATGGGCCCTTCTTTCTCTGGCCGCTCCGGGAGCCCTGCGGGCTTGGGTTCAACCCCCCACACACCGCACAGGCCAAGGGCGCATGCGCGACCGCCGGGGCCTAGGGCTGGCCTCGGGGGGGGGGGGGGTGGGGGTGTCCTCAGTGAAGGCCCCGCCCTCCCTCCAGGCTCTGACCCAGCTGCAGCTCTTCCATCGCCGCCCTTCTGGACTCGGCTTCAGCTGTCTCCCTCCCCTCCCCCACTCCCACTCAGCTTGCAGGCCGCTTCCCTGCCTTGAAAGCATGGCTCTGGCCCTGAGGGCCACAGACCTACTGGGCTTCAAGCTCAAGGCTCTGCCTGGGCCTGCTGCTTCGGCCAGGGGCTCATTTTTTCCTGGAAAGACAAAGCCATGGCCTCACCCCACGCCTGCACTTTGCCACGGCAGGCAGCCCAGATGTAGGAAAGGCTCTGTGGAGTCAGAAGTGCCGAGACAGGCAGATGGCACCAGAGGGTTTGGGGGCCAGGGCGCAAGTGGGCTAGCCCCTCCTCCCGGGAGTCGGGGAGGCCCGGCCTTCCTAGTGCCCAGGCCACGGCTCCGGGGAGAAACCCGCCATGGAGGGCACGCGGGAGGCCCTCTGCCTGAGGTGGCAGGTGTCACGCCAGGGCCACTGCAAGCCTGGCTCGGCTTGCCTGCTTTCTCCAAAGGAGGCTGGCCGACCAGCCGAACCTGGCACCTGGGCCAGGCCCCTTCCAAGGGGACGAGTTCCAGAGGCTAGAGCCCTGGGGGCGGCTGCCAAGTCTCCTGGGGCGTGTGCTGGGCCCCCGTCAGAGGAGGAAGCAGCCTGGTAAACGGTGTGCCAGGCCTGAGATCTGGAGGCCTCCCACAGCCGGGTCCCTGTCCTGCCCAGGCCCCCCGAGGGAGGACGATGGTCGGGCAGTGGCGAGCGGGGTGGGGCTGGCGCCGAGCCTGCCCTTGGATGCCCCGGGGAAGGGCGCCGGGGGATGGGCTGCCCCTGGCCGGGTCTGAGGGACCGACCCAGCTCGGGGCTGTCGGGGGCAGAGAGAGAACCCCCCTCCGCCCTTTCCCTTCAGGTTCTTAGGGCTGGCCAAATCCTTCCCAAGACAGCTTGTCTGGAGAAAATCAGACCCAGCTGAAGAACATGTGTCCATGGGGGAAACCCGGGAAACTGAGTCTCCCCACACAATAGCAGAGATTCTCATCTTGCATCCTCTCCTGAGCTAATGACAAAGGTGGATGTCCCGGGTGGGCCTGTGGAATGGGAGAGGGGAGGAAGTCTATTGTCATGCAGAGGGACATGGAAAGACTTGTCTGAAGCTTATCCCCTGCACTGGGGTCAGGTCGGGAAGGGACGGCACAGAGGTGAGCAGGAACCAACCGGCCTCTCTGTGGTGGGGCTGGCCCCGGGGCAGGCGTGGGGGTGATGGCTGGAAGTGGGATGGCGCGTGAGTTGGCACCAGCCAGCGGTGGAGGCAGAGACTCAGAGGTCAGGGATCTCTCTCTCTGTCTCTGTCTCTCTCTCTCTCCCTCAGGGAGCTGAGCAGAGTAAGGTGGCGCCCCCTGCCCACCTCGCCTACCTCTCCATGGGCCCTTCTTTCTCTGGCCGCTCCGGGAGCCCTGCGGGCTTGGGTTCAACCCCCCACACACCGCACAGGCCAAGGGCGCATGCGCGACCGCCGGGGCCTAGGGCTGGCCTCGGGGGGGGGGGTGGGGGGTCCTCAGTGAAGGCCCCGCCCTCCCTCCAGGCTCTGACCCAGCTGCAGCTCTTCCATCGCCGCCCTTCTGGACTCGGCTTCAGCTGTCTCCCTCCCCTCCCCCACTCCCACTCAGCTTGCAGGCCGCTTCCCTGCCTTGAAAGCATGGCTCTGGCCCTGAGGGCCACAGACCTACTGGGCTTCAAGCTCAAGGCTCTGCCTGGGCCTGCTGCTTCGGCCAGGGGCTCATTTTTTCCTGGAAAGACAAAGCCATGGCCTCACCCCACGCCTGCACTTTGCCACGGCAGGCAGCCCAGGTGTAGGAAAGGCTCTGTGGAGTCAGAAGTGCCGAGACAGGCAGATGGCACCGCAGGCTTTGGGGGCCAGGGCGCAAGTGGGCTAGCCCCTCCTCCCGGGAGTCGGGGAGGCCCGGCCTTCCTAGTGCCCAGGCCACGGCTCCGGGGAGAAACCCGCCATGGAGGGCACGCGGGAGGCCCTCTGCCTGAGGTGGCAGGTGTCACGCCAGGGCCACTGCAAGCCTGGCTCGGCTTGCCTGCTTTCTCCAAAGGAGGCTGGCCGACCAGCCGAACCTGGCACCTGGGCCAGGCCCCTTCCAAGGGGACGAGTTCCAGAGGCTAGAGCCCTGGGGGCGGCTGCCAAGTCTCCTGGGGCGTGTGCTGGGCCCCCGTCAGAGGAGGAAGCAGCCTGGTAAACGGTGTGCCAGGCCTGAGATCTGGAGGCCTCCCACAGCCGGGTCCCTGTCCTGCCCAGGCCCCCCGAGGGAGGACGATGGTCGGGCAGTGGCGAGCGGGGTGGGGCTGGCGCCGAGCCTGCCCTTGGATGCCCCGGGGAAGGGCGCCGGGGGATGGGCTGCCCCTGGCCGGGGGATGGGCTGCCCCTGGCCGGGTCTGAGGGACCGACCCAGCTCGGGGCTGTCGGGGGCAGAGAGAGAACCCCCCTCCGCCCTTTCCCTTCAGGTTCTTAGGGCTGGCCAAATCCTTCCCAAGACAGCTTGTCTGGAGAAAATCAGACCCAGCTGAAGAACATGTGTCCATGGGGGAAACCCGGGAAACTGAGTCTCCCCACACAATAGCAGAGATTCTCATCTTGCATCCTCTCCTGAGCTAATGACAAAGGTGGATGTCCCGGGTGGGCCTGTGGAATGGGAGAGGGGAGGAAGTCTATTGTCATGCAGAGGGACATGGAAAGACTTGTCTGAAGCTTATCCCCTGCACTGGGGTCAGGTCGGGAAGGGACGGCACAGAGGTGAGCAGGAACCAACCGGCCTCTCTGTGGTGGGGCTGGCCCCGGGGCAGGCGTGGGGGTGATGGCTGGAAGTGGGATGGCGCGTGAGTTGGCACCAGCCAGCGGTGGAGGCAGAGACTCAGAGGTCAGGGATCTCTCTCTCTGTCTCTGTCTCTCTCTCTCTCCCTCAGGGAGCTGAGCAGAGTAAGGTGGCGCCCCCTGCCCACCTCGCCTACCTCTCCATGGGCCCTTCTTTCTCTGGCCGCTCCGGGAGCCCTGCGGGCTTGGGTTCAACCCCCCACACACCGCACAGGCCAAGGGCGCATGCGCGACCGCCGGGGCCTAGGGCTGGCCTCCGGGGGGGGGGGGGTCCTCAGTGAAGGCACCGCCCTCCATCCAGGCTCTGACCCAGCTGCAGCTCTTCCATCGCCGCCCTTCTGGACTCGGCTTCAGCTGTCTCCCTCCCCTCCCCCACTCCCACTCAGCTTGCAGGCCGCTTCCCTGCCTTGAAAGCATGGCTCTGGCCCTGAGGGCCACAGACCTACTGGGCTTCAAGCTCAAGGCTCTGCCTGGGCCTGCTGCTTCGGCCAGGGGCTCATTTTTTCCTGGAAAGACAAAGCCATGGCCTCACCCCACGCCTGCACTTTGCCACGGCAGGCAGCCCAGGTGTAGGAAAGGCTCTGTGGAGTCAGAAGTGCCGAGACAGGCAGATGGCACCAGAGGGTTTGGGGGCCAGGGCGCAACTGGGCTAGCCCCTCCTCCCGGGAGTCGGGGAGGCCCGGCCTTCCTAGTGCCCAGGCCACGGCTCCGGGGAGAAACCCGCCATGGAGGGCACGCGGGAGGCCCTCTGCCTGAGGTGGCAGGTGTCACGCCAGGGCCACTGCAAGCCTGGCTCGGCTTGCCTGCTTTCTCCAAAGGAGGCTGGCCGACCAGCCGAACCTGGCACCTGGGCCAGGCCCCTTCCAAGGGGACGAGTTCCAGAGGCTAGAGCCCTGGGGGCGGCTGCCAAGTCTCCTGGGGCGTGTGCTGGGCCCCCGTCAGAGGAGGAAGCAGCCTGGTAAACGGTGTGCCAGGCCTGAGATCTGGAGGCCTCCCACAGCCGGGTCCCTGTCCTGCCCAGGCCCCCCGAGGGAGGACGATGGTCGGGCAGTGGCGAGCGGGGTGGGGCTGGCGCCGAGCCTGCCCTTGGATGCCCCGGGGAAGGGCGCCGGGGGATGGGCTGCCCCTGGCCGGGGGATGGGCTGCCCCTGGCCGGGTCTGAGGGACCGACCCAGCTCGGGGCTGTCGGGGGCAGAGAGAGAACCCCCCTCCGCCCTTTCCCTTCAGGTTCTTAGGGCTGGCCAAATCCTTCCCAAGACAGCTTGTCTGGAGAAAATCAGACCCAGCTGAAGAACATGTGTCCATGGGGGAAACCCGGGAAACTGAGTCTCCCCACACAATAGCAGAGATTCTCATCTTGCATCCTCTCCTGAGCTAATGACAAAGGTGGATGTCCCGGGTGGGCCTGTGGAATGGGAGAGGGGAGGAAGTCTATTGTCATGCAGAGGGACATGGAAAGACTTGTCTGAAGCTTATCCCCTGCACTGGGGTCAGGTCGGGAAGGGACGGCACAGAGGTGAGCAGGAACCAACCGGCCTCTCTGTGGTGGGGCTGGCCCCGGGGCAGGCGTGGGGGTGATGGCTGGAAGTGGGATGGCGCGTGAGTTGGCAACAGCCAGCGGTGGAGGCAGAGACTCAGAGGTCAGGGATCTCTCTCTCTGTCTCTGTCTCTCTCTCTCTCCCTCAGGGAGCTGAGCAGAGTAAGGTGGCGCCCCCTGCCCACCTCGCCTACCTCTCCATGGGCCCTTCTTTCTCTGGCCGCTCCGGGAGCCCTGCGGGCTTGGGTTCAACCCCCCACACACCGCACAGGCCAAGGGCGCATGCGCGACCGCCGGGGCCTAGGGCTGGCCTCGGGGGGGGGGGGTGGGGGTGTCCTCAGTGAAGGCCCCGCCCTCCCTCCAGGCTCTGACCCAGCTGCAGCTCTTCCATCGCCGCCCTTCTGGACTCGGCTTCAGCTGTCTCCCTCCCCTCCCCCACTCCCACTCAGCTTGCAGGCCGCTTCCCTGCCTTGAAAGCATGGCTCTGGCCCTGAGGGCCACAGACCTACTGGGCTTCAAGCTCAAGGCTCTGCCTGGGCCTGCTGCTTCGGCCAGGGGCTCATTTTTTCCTGGAAAGACAAAGCCATGGCCTCACCCCACGCCTGCACTTTGCCACGGCAGGCAGCCCAGATGTAGGAAAGGCTCTGTGGAGTCAGAAGTGCCGAGACAGGCAGATGGCACCAGAGGGTTTGGGGGCCAGGGCGCAAGTGGGCTAGCCCCTCCTCCCGGGAGTCGGGGAGGCCCGGCCTTCCTAGTGCCCAGGCCACGGCTCCGGGGAGAAACCCGCCATGGAGGGCACGCGGGAGGCCCTCTGCCTGAGGTGGCAGGTGTCACGCCAGGGCCACTGCAAGCCTGGCTCGGCTTGCCTGCTTTCTCCAAAGGAGGCTGGCCGACCAGCCGAACCTGGCACCTGGGCCAGGCCCCTTCCAAGGGGACGAGTTCCAGAGGCTAGAGCCCTGGGGGCGGCTGCCAAGTCTCCTGGGGCGTGTGCTGGGCCCCCGTCAGAGGAGGAAGCAGCCTGGTAAACGGTGTGCCAGGCCTGAGATCTGGAGGCCTCCCACAGCCGGGTCCCTGTCCTGCCCAGGCCCCCCGAGGGAGGACGATGGTCGGGCAGTGGCGAGCGGGGTGGGGCTGGCGCCGAGCCTGCCCTTGGATGCCCCGGGGAAGGGCGCCGGGGGATGGGCTGCCCCTGGCCGGGGGATGGGCTGCCCCTGGCCGGGTCTGAGGGACCGACCCAGCTCGGGGCTGTCGGGGGCAGAGAGAGAACCCCCCTCCGCCCTTTCCCTTCAGGTTCTTAGGGCTGGCCAAATCCTTCCCAAGACAGCTTGTCTGGAGAAAATCAGACCCATCTGAAGAACATGTGTCCATGGGGGAAACCCGGGAAACTGAGTCTCCCCACACAATAGCAGAGATTCTCATCTTGCATCCTCTCCTGAGCTAATGACAAAGGTGGATGTCCCGGGTGGGCCTGTGGAATGGGAGAGGGGAGGAAGTCTATTGTCATGCAGAGGGACATGGAAAGACTTGTCTGAAGCTTATCCCCTGCACTGGGGTCAGGTCGGGAAGGGACGGCACAGAGGTGAGCAGGAACCAACCGGCCTCTCTGTGGTGGGGCTGGCCCCGGGGCAGGCGTGGGGGTGATGGCTGGAAGTGGGATGGCGCGTGAGTTGGCAACAGCCAGCGGTGGAGGCAGAGACTCAGAGGTCAGGGATCTCTCTCTCTGTCTCTGTCTCTCTCTCTCTCCCTCAGGGAGCTGAGCAGAGTAAGGTGGCGCCCCCTGCCCACCTCGCCTACCTCTCCATGGGCCCTTCTTTCTCTGGCCGCTCCGGGAGCCCTGCGGGCTTGGGTTCAACCCCCCACACACCGCACAGGCCAAGGGCGCATGCGCGACCGCCGGGGCCTAGGGCTGGCCTCGGGGGGGGGGGGTGGGGGGGTCCTCAGTGAAGGCCCCGCCCTCCCTCCAGGCTCTGACCCAGCTGCAGCTCTTCCATCGCCGCCCTTCTGGACTCGGCTTCAGCTGTCTCCCTCCCCTCCCCCACTCCCACTCAGCTTGCAGGCCGCTTCCCTGCCTTGAAAGCATGGCTCTGGCCCTGAGGGCCACAGACCTACTGGGCTTCAAGCTCAAGGCTCTGCCTGGGCCTGCTGCTTCGGCCAGGGGCTCATTTTTTCCTGGAAAGACAAAGCCATGGCCTCACCCCACGCCTGCACTTTGCCACGGCAGGCAGCCCAGATGTAGGAAAGGCTCTGTGGAGTCAGAAGTGCCGAGACAGGCAGATGGCACCAGAGGGTTTGGGGGCCAGGGCGCAAGTGGGCTAGCCCCTCCTCCCGGGAGTCGGGGAGGCCCGGCCTTCCTAGTGCCCAGGCCACGGCTCCGGGGAGAAACCCGCCATGGAGGGCACGCGGGAGGCCCTCTGCCTGAGGTGGCAGGTGTCACGCCAGGGCCACTGCAAGCCTGGCTCGGCTTGCCTGCTTTCTCCAAAGGAGGCTGGCCGACCAGCCGAACCTGGCACCTGGGCCAGGCCCCTTCCAAGGGGACGAGTTCCAGAGGCTAGAGCCCTGGGGGCGGCTGCCAAGTCTCCTGGGGCGTGTGCTGGGCCCCCGTCAGAGGAGGAAGCAGCCTGGTAAACGGTGTGCCAGGCCTGAGATCTGGAGGCCTCCCACAGCCGGGTCCCTGTCCTGCCCAGGCCCCCCGAGGGAGGACGATGGTCGGGCAGTGGCGAGCGGGGTGGGGCTGGCGCCGAGCCTGCCCTTGGATGCCCCGGGGAAGGGCGCCGGGGGATGGGCTGCCCCTGGCCGGGTCTGAGGGACCGACCCAGCTCGGGGCTGTCGGGGGCAGAGAGAGAACCCCCCTCCGCCCTTTCCCTTCAGGTTCTTAGGGCTGGCCAAATCCTTCCCAAGACAGCTTGTCTGGAGAAAATCAGACCCAGCTGAAGAACATGTGTCCATGGGGGAAACCCGGGAAACTGAGTCTCCCCACACAATAGCAGAGATTCTCATCTTGCATCCTCTCCTGAGCTAATGACAAAGGTGGATGTCCCGGGTGGGCCTGTGGAATGGGAGAGGGGAGGAAGTCTATTGTCATGCAGAGGGACATGGAAAGACTTGTCTGAAGCTTATCCCCTGCACTGGGGTCAGGTCGGGAAGGGACGGCACAGAGGTGAGCAGGAACCAACCGGCCTCTCTGTGGTGGGGCTGGCCCCGGGGCAGGCGTGGGGGTGATGGCTGGAAGTGGGATGGCGCGTGAGTTGGCACCAGCCAGCGGTGGAGGCAGAGACTCAGAGGTCAGGGATCTCTCTCTCTGTCTCTGTCTCTCTCTCTCTCCCTCAGGGAGCTGAGCAGAGTAAGGTGGCGCCCCCTGCCCACCTCGCCTACCTCTCCATGGGCCCTTCTTTCTCTGGCCGCTCCGGGAGCCCTGCGGGCTTGGGTTCAACCCCCCACACACCGCACAGGCCAAGGGCGCATGCGCGACCGCCGGGGCCTAGGGCTGGCCTCGGGGGGGTGGGGGTGGGGGGGTCCTCAGTGAAGGCCCCGCCCTCCCTCCAGGCTCTGACCCAGCTGCAGCTCTTCCATCGCCGCCCTTCTGGACTCGGCTTCAGCTGTCTCCCTCCCCTCCCCCACTCCCACTCAGCTTGCAGGCCGCTTCCCTGCCTTGAAAGCATGGCTCTGGCCCTGAGGGCCACAGACCTACTGGGCTTCAAGCTCAAGGCTCTGCCTGGGCCTGCTGCTTCGGCCAGGGGCTCATTTTTTCCTGGAAAGACAAAGCCATGGCCTCACCCCACGCCTGCACTTTGCCACGGCAGGCAGCCCAGATGTAGGAAAGGCTCTGTGGAGTCAGAAGTGCCGAGACAGGCAGATGGCACCAGAGGGTTTGGGGGCCAGGGCGCAAGTGGGCTAGCCCCTCCTCCCGGGAGTCGGGGAGGCCCGGCCTTCCTAGTGCCCAGGCCACGGCTCCGGGGAGAAACCCGCCATGGAGGGCACGCGGGAGGCCCTCTGCCTGAGGTGGCAGGTGTCACGCCAGGGCCACTGCAAGCCTGGCTCGGCTTGCCTGCTTTCTCCAAAGGAGGCTGGCCGACCAGCCGAACCTGGCACCTGGGCCAGGCCCCTTCCAAGGGGACGAGTTCCAGAGGCTAGAGCCCTGGGGGCGGCTGCCAAGTCTCCTGGGGCGTGTGCTGGGCCCCCGTCAGAGGAGGAAGCAGCCTGGTAAACGGTGTGCCAGGCCTGAGATCTGGAGGCCTCCCACAGCCGGGTCCCTGTCCTGCCCAGGCCCCCCGAGGGAGGACGATGGTCGGGCAGTGGCGAGCGGGGTGGGGCTGGCGCCGAGCCTGCCCTTGGATGCCCCGGGGAAGGGCGCCGGGGGATGGGCTGCCCCTGGCCGGGTCTGAGGGACCGACCCAGCTCGGGGCTGTCGGGGGCAGAGAGAGAACCCCCCTCCGCCCTTTCCCTTCAGGTTCTTAGGGCTGGCCAAATCCTTCCCAAGACAGCTTGTCTGGAGAAAATCAGACCCAGCTGAAGAACATGTGTCCATGGGGGAAACCCGGGAAACTGAGTCTCCCCACACAATAGCAGAGATTCTCATCTTGCATCCTCTCCTGAGCTAATGACAAAGGTGGATGTCCCGGGTGGGCCTGTGGAATGGGAGAGGGGAGGAAGTCTATTGTCATGCAGAGGGACATGGAAAGACTTGTCTGAAGCTTATCCCCTGCACTGGGGTCAGGTCGGGAAGGGACGGCACAGAGGTGAGCAGGAACCAACCGGCCTCTCTGTGGTGGGGCTGGCCCCGGGGCAGGCGTGGGGGTGATGGCTGGAAGTGGGATGGCGCGTGAGTTGGCAACAGCCAGCGGTGGAGGCAGAGACTCAGAGGTCAGGGATCTCTCTCTCTGTCTCTGTCTCTCTCTCTCTCCCTCAGGGAGCTGAGCAGAGTAAGGTGGCGCCCCCTGCCCACCTCGCCTACCTCTCCATGGGCCCTTCTTTCTCTGGCCGCTCCGGGAGCCCTGCGGGCTTGGGTTCAACCCCCCACACACCGCACAGGCCAAGGGCGCATGCGCGACCGCCGGGGCCTAGGGCTGGCCTCGGGGGGGGGGGTGGGGGGGTCCTCAGTGAAGGCCCCGCCCTCCCTCCAGGCTCTGACCCAGCTGCAGCTCTTCCATCGCCGCCCTTCTGGACTCGGCTTCAGCTGTCTCCCTCCCCTCCCCCACTCCCACTCAGCTTGCAGGCCGCTTCCCTGCCTTGAAAGCATGGCTCTGGCCCTGAGGGCCACAGACCTACTGGGCTTCAAGCTCAAGGCTCTGCCTGGGCCTGCTGCTTCGGCCAGGGGCTCATTTTTTCCTGGAAAGACAAAGCCATGGCCTCACCCCACGCCTGCACTTTGCCACGGCAGGCAGCCCAGATGTAGGAAAGGCTCTGTGGAGTCAGAAGTGCCGAGACAGGCAGATGGCACCAGAGGGTTTGGGGGCCAGGGCGCAAGTGGGCTAGCCCCTCCTCCCGGGAGTCGGGGAGGCCCGGCCTTCCTAGTGCCCAGGCCACGGCTCCGGGGAGAAACCCGCCATGGAGGGCACGCGGGAGGCCCTCTGCCTGAGGTGGCAGGTGTCACGCCAGGGCCACTGCAAGCCTGGCTCGGCTTGCCTGCTTTCTCCAAAGGAGGCTGGCCGACCAGCCGAACCTGGCACCTGGGCCAGGCCCCTTCCAAGGGGACGAGTTCCAGAGGCTAGAGCCCTGGGGGCGGCTGCCAAGTCTCCTGGGGCGTGTGCTGGGCCCCCGTCAGAGGAGGAAGCAGCCTGGTAAACGGTGTGCCAGGCCTGAGATCTGGAGGCCTCCCACAGCCGGGTCCCTGTCCTGCCCAGGCCCCCCGAGGGAGGACGATGGTCGGGCAGTGGCGAGCGGGGTGGGGCTGGCGCCGAGCCTGCCCTTGGATGCCCCGGGGAAGGGCGCCGGGGGATGGGCTGCCCCTGGCCGGGTCTGAGGGACCGACCCAGCTCGGGGCTGTCGGGGGCAGAGAGAGAACCCCCCTCCGCCCTTTCCCTTCAGGTTCTTAGGGCTGGCCAAATCCTTCCCAAGACAGCTTGTCTGGAGAAAATCAGACCCAGCTGAAGAACATGTGTCCATGGGGGAAACCCGGGAAACTGAGTCTCCCCACACAATAGCAGAGATTCTCATCTTGCATCCTCTCCTGAGCTAATGACAAAGGTGGATGTCCCGGGTGGGCCTGTGGAATGGGAGAGGGGAGGAAGTCTATTGTCATGCAGAGGGACATGGAAAGACTTGTCTGAAGCTTATCCCCTGCACTGGGGTCAGGTCGGGAAGGGACGGCACAGAGGTGAGCAGGAACCAACCGGCCTCTCTGTGGTGGGGCTGGCCCCGGGGCAGGCGTGGGGGTGATGGCTGGAAGTGGGATGGCGCGTGAGTTGGCACCAGCCAGCGGTGGAGGCAGAGACTCAGAGGTCAGGGATCTCTCTCTCTGTCTCTGTCTCTGTCTCTCTCCCTCAGGGAGCTGAGGAGAGTAAGGTGGCGCCCCCTGCCCACCTCGCCTACCTCTCCATGGGCCCTTCTTTCTCTGGCCGCTCCGGGAGCCCTGCGGGCTTGGGTTCAACCCCCCACACACCGCACAGGCCAAGGGCGCATGCGCGACCGCCGGGGCCTAGGGCTGGCCTCGGGGGGGGGGGGGGGTCCTCAGTGAAGGCCCCGCCCTCCCTCCAGGCTCTGACCCAGCTGCAGCTCTTCCATCGCCGCCCTTCTGGACTCGGCTTCAGCTGTCTCCCTCCCCTCCCCCACTCCCACTCAGCTTGCAGGCCGCTTCCCTGCCTTGAAAGCATTGCTCTGGCCCTGAGGGCCACAGACCTACTGGGCTTCAAGCTCAAGGCTCTGCCTGGGCCTGCTGCTTCGGCCAGGGGCTCATTTTTTCCTGGAAAGACAAAGCCATGGCCTCACCCCACGCCTGCACTTTGCCACGGCAGGCAGCCCAGGTGTAGGAAAGGCTCTGTGGAGTCAGAAGTGCCGAGACAGGCAGATGGCACCGCAGGCTTTGGGGGCCAGGGCGCAAGTGGGCTAGCCCCTCCTCCCGGGAGTCGGGGAGGCCCGGCCTTCCTAGTGCCCAGGCCACGGCTCCGGGGAGAAACCCGCCATGGAGGGCACGCGGGAGGCCCTCTGCCTGAGGTGGCAGGTGTCACGCCAGGGCCACTGCAAGCCTGGCTCGGCTTGCCTGCTTTCTCCAAAGGAGGCTGGCCGACCAGCCGAACCTGGCACCTGGGCCAGGCCCCTTCCAAGGGGACGAGTTCCAGAGGCTAGAGCCCTGGGGGCGGCTGCCAAGTCTCCTGGGGCGTGTGCTGGGCCCCCGTCAGAGGAGGAAGCAGCCTGGTAAACGGTGTGCCAGGCCTGAGATCTGGAGGCCTCCCACAGCCGGGTCCCTGTCCTGCCCAGGCCCCCCGAGGGAGGACGATGGTCGGGCAGTGGCGAGCGGGGTGGGGCTGGCGCCGAGCCTGCCCTTGGATGCCCCGGGGAAGGGCGCGGGGGATGGGCTGCCCCTGGCCGGGGGATGGGCTGCCCCTGGCCGGGTCTGAGGGACCGACCCAGCTCGGGGCTGTCGGGGGCAGAGAGAGAACCCCCCTCCGCCCTTTCCCTTCAGGTTCTTAGGGCTGGCCAAATCCTTCCCAAGACAGCTTGTCTGGAGAAAATCAGACCCAGCTGAAGAACATGTGTCCATGGGGGAAACCCGGGAAACTGAGTCTCCCCACACAATAGCAGAGATTCTCATCTTGCATCCTCTCCTGAGCTAATGACAAAGGTGGATGTCCCGGGTGGGCCTGTGGAATGGGAGAGGGGAGGAAGTCTATTGTCATGCAGAGGGACATGGAAAGACTTGTCTGAAGCTTATCCCCTGCACTGGGGTCAGGTCGGGAAGGGACGGCACAGAGGTGAGCAGGAACCAACCGGCCTCTCTGTGGTGGGGCTGGCCCCGGGGCAGGCGTGGGGGTGATGGCTGGAAGTGGGATGGCGCGTGAGTTGGCAACAGCCAGCGGTGGAGGCAGAGACTCAGAGGTCAGGGATCTCTCTCTCTGTCTCTGTCTCTCTCTCTCTCCCTCAGGGAGCTGAGCAGAGTAAGGTGGCGCCCCCTGCCCACCTCGCCTACCTCTCCATGGGCCCTTCTTTCTCTGGCCGCTCCGGGAGCCCTGCGGGCTTGGGTTCAACCCCCCACACACCGCACAGGCCAAGGGCGCATGCGCGACCGCCGGGTCCTAGGGCTGGCCTGGGGGGGGGGGTCCTCAGTGAAGGCCCCGCCCTCCCTCCAGGCTCTGACCCAGCTGCAGCTCTTCCATCGCCGCCCTTCTGGACTCGGCTTCAGCTGTCTCCCTCCCCTCCCCCACTCCCACTCAGCTTGCAGGCCGCTTCCCTGCCTTGAAAGCATGGCTCTGGCCCTGAGGGCCACAGACCTACTGGGCTTCAAGCTCAAGGCTCTGCCTGGGCCTGCTGCTTCGGCCAGGGGCTCATTTTTTCCTGGAAAGACAAAGCCATGGCCTCACCCCACGCCTGCACTTTGCCACGGCAGGCAGCCCAGATGTAGGAAAGGCTCTGTGGAGTCAGAAGTGCCGAGACAGGCAGATGGCACCAGAGGGTTTGGGGGCCAGGGCGCAAGTGGGCTAGCCCCTCCTCCCGGGAGTCGGGGAGGCCCGGCCTTCCTAGTGCCCAGGCCACGGCTCCGGGGAGAAACCCGCCATGGAGGGCACGCGGGAGGCCCTCTGCCTGAGGTGGCAGGTGTCACGCCAGGGCCACTGCAAGCCTGGCTCGGCTTGCCTGCTTTCTCCAAAGGAGGCTGGCCGACCAGCCGAACCTGGCACCTGGGCCAGGCCCCTTCCAAGGGGACGAGTTCCAGAGGCTAGAGCCCTGGGGGCGGCTGCCAAGTCTCCTGGGGCGTGTGCTGGGCCCCCGTCAGAGGAGGAAGCAGCCTGGTAAACGGTGTGCCAGGCCTGAGATCTGGAGGCCTCCCACAGCCGGGTCCCTGTCCTGCCCAGGCCCCCCGAGGGAGGACGATGGTCGGGCAGTGGCGAGCGGGGTGGGGCTGGCGCCGAGCCTGCCCTTGGATGCCCCGGGGAAGGGCGCCGGGGGATGGGCTGCCCCTGGCCGGGTCTGAGGGACCGACCCAGCTCGGGGCTGTCGGGGGCAGAGAGAGAACCCCCCTCCGCCCTTTCCCTTCAGGTTCTTAGGGCTGGCCAAATCCTTCCCAAGACAGCTTGTCTGGAGAAAATCAGACCCAGCTGAAGAACATGTGTCCATGGGGGAAACCCGGGAAACTGAGTCTCCCCACACAATAGCAGAGATTCTCATCTTGCATCCTCTCCTGAGCTAATGACAAAGGTGGATGTCCCGGGTGGGCCTGTGGAATGGGAGAGGGGAGGAAGTCTATTGTCATGCAGAGGGACATGGAAAGACTTGTCTGAAGCTTATCCCCTGCACTGGGGTCAGGTCGGGAAGGGACGGCACAGAGGTGAGCAGGAACCAACCGGCCTCTCTGTGGTGGGGCTGGCCCCGGGGCAGGCGTGGGGGTGATGGCTGGAAGTGGGATGGCGCGTGAGTTGGCAACAGCCAGCGGTGGAGGCAGAGACTCAGAGGTCAGGGATCTCTCTCTCTGTCTCTGTCTCTCTCTCTCTCCCTCAGGGAGCTGAGCAGAGTAAGGTGGCGCCCCCTGCCCACCTCGCCTACCTCTCCATGGGCCCTTCTTTCTCTGGCCGCTCCGGGAGCCCTGCGGGCTTGGGTTCAACCCCCCACACACCGCACAGGCCAAGGGCGCATGCGCGACCGCCGGGGCCTAGGGCTGGCCTCGGGGGGGGGGGGGTGGGGGGGTCCTCAGTGAAGGCCCCGCCCTCCCTCCAGGCTCTGACCCAGCTGCAGCTCTTCCATCGCCGCCCTTCTGGACTCGGCTTCAGCTGTCTCCCTCCCCTCCCCCACTCCCACTCAGCTTGCAGGCCGCTTCCCTGCCTTGAAAGCATGGCTCTGGCCCTGAGGGCCACAGACCTACTGGGCTTCAAGCTCAAGGCTCTGCCTGGGCCTGCTGCTTCGGCCAGGGGCTCATTTTTTCCTGGAAAGACAAAGCCATGGCCTCACCCCACGCCTGCACTTTGCCACGGCAGGCAGCCCAGATGTAGGAAAGGCTCTGTGGAGTCAGAAGTGCCGAGACAGGCAGATGGCACCAGAGGGTTTGGGGGCCAGGGCGCAAGTGGGCTAGCCCCTCCTCCCGGGAGTCGGGGAGGCCCGGCCTTCCTAGTGCCCAGGCCACGGCTCCGGGGAGAAACCCGCCATGGAGGGCACGCGGGAGGCCCTCTGCCTGAGGTGGCAGGTGTCACGCCAGGGCCACTGCAAGCCTGGCTCGGCTTGCCTGCTTTCTCCAAAGGAGGCTGGCCGACCAGCCGAACCTGGCACCTGGGCCAGGCCCCTTCCAAGGGGACGAGTTCCAGAGGCTAGAGCCCTGGGGGCGGCTGCCAAGTCTCCTGGGGCGTGTGCTGGGCCCCCGTCAGAGGAGGAAGCAGCCTGGTAAACGGTGTGCCAGGCCTGAGATCTGGAGGCCTCCCACAGCCGGGTCCCTGTCCTGCCCAGGCCCCCCGAGGGAGGACGATGGTCGGGCAGTGGCGAGCGGGGTGGGGCTGGCGCCGAGCCTGCCCTTGGATGCCCCGGGGAAGGGCGCCGGGGGATGGGCTGCCCCTGGCCGGGTCTGAGGGACCGACCCAGCTCGGGGCTGTCGGGGGCAGAGAGAGAACCCCCCTCCGCCCTTTCCCTTCAGGTTCTTAGGGCTGGCCAAATCCTTCCCAAGACAGCTTGTCTGGAGAAAATCAGACCCAGCTGAAGAACATGTGTCCATGGGGGAAACCCGGGAAACTGAGTCTCCCCACACAATAGCAGAGATTCTCATCTTGCATCCTCTCCTGAGCTAATGACAAAGGTGGATGTCCCGGGTGGGCCTGTGGAATGGGAGAGGGGAGGAAGTCTATTGTCATGCAGAGGGACATGGAAAGACTTGTCTGAAGCTTATCCCCTGCACTGGGGTCAGGTCGGGAAGGGACGGCACAGAGGTGAGCAGGAACCAACCGGCCTCTCTGTGGTGGGGCTGGCCCCGGGGCAGGCGTGGGGGTGATGGCTGGAAGTGGGATGGCGCGTGAGTTGGCACCAGCCAGCGGTGGAGGCAGAGACTCAGAGGTCAGGGATCTCTCTCTCTGTCTCTGTCTCTGTCTCTCTCCCTCAGGGAGCTGAGGAGAGTAAGGTGGCGCCCCCTGCCCACCTCGCCTACCTCTCCATGGGCCCTTCTTTCTCTGGCCGCTCCGGGAGCCCTGCGGGCTTGGGTTCAACCCCCCACACACCGCACAGGCCAAGGGCGCATGCGCGACCGCCGGGGCCTAGGGCTGGCCTCGGGGGGGGGGGGGGTCCTCAGTGAAGGCCCCGCCCTCCCTCCAGGCTCTGACCCAGCTGCAGCTCTTCCATCGCCGCCCTTCTGGACTCGGCTTCAGCTGTCTCCCTCCCCTCCCCCACTCCCACTCAGCTTGCAGGCCGCTTCCCTGCCTTGAAAGCATTGCTCTGGCCCTGAGGGCCACAGACCTACTGGGCTTCAAGCTCAAGGCTCTGCCTGGGCCTGCTGCTTCGGCCAGGGGCTCATTTTTTCCTGGAAAGACAAAGCCATGGCCTCACCCCACGCCTGCACTTTGCCACGGCAGGCAGCCCAGGTGTAGGAAAGGCTCTGTGGAGTCAGAAGTGCCGAGACAGGCAGATGGCACCGCAGGCTTTGGGGGCCAGGGCGCAAGTGGGCTAGCCCCTCCTCCCGGGAGTCGGGGAGGCCCGGCCTTCCTAGTGCCCAGGCCACGGCTCCGGGGAGAAACCCGCCATGGAGGGCACGCGGGAGGCCCTCTGCCTGAGGTGGCAGGTGTCACGCCAGGGCCACTGCAAGCCTGGCTCGGCTTGCCTGCTTTCTCCAAAGGAGGCTGGCCGACCAGCCGAACCTGGCACCTGGGCCAGGCCCCTTCCAAGGGGACGAGTTCCAGAGGCTAGAGCCCTGGGGGCGGCTGCCAAGTCTCCTGGGGCGTGTGCTGGGCCCCCGTCAGAGGAGGAAGCAGCCTGGTAAACGGTGTGCCAGGCCTGAGATCTGGAGGCCTCCCACAGCCGGGTCCCTGTCCTGCCCAGGCCCCCCGAGGGAGGACGATGGTCGGGCAGTGGCGAGCGGGGTGGGGCTGGCGCCGAGCCTGCCCTTGGATGCCCCGGGGAAGGGCGCGGGGGATGGGCTGCCCCTGGCCGGGGGATGGGCTGCCCCTGGCCGGGTCTGAGGCACCGACCCAGCTCGGGGCTGTCGGGGGCAGAGAGAGAACCCCCCTCCGCCCTTTCCCTTCAGGTTCTTAGGGCTGGCCAAATCCTTCCCAAGACAGCTTGTCTGGAGAAAATCAGACCCAGCTGAAGAACATGTGTCCATGGGGGAAACCCGGGAAACTGAGTCTCCCCACACAATAGCAGAGATTCTCATCTTGCATCCTCTCCTGAGCTAATGACAAAGGTGGATGTCCCGGGTGGGCCTGTGGAATGGGAGAGGGGAGGAAGTCTATTGTCATGCAGAGGGACATGGAAAGACTTGTCTGAAGCTTATCCCCTGCACTGGGGTCAGGTCGGGAAGGGACGGCACAGAGGTGAGCAGGAACCAACCGGCCTCTCTGTGGTGGGGCTGGCCCCGGGGCAGGCGTGGGGGTGATGGCTGGAAGTGGGATGGCGCGTGAGTTGGCAACAGCCAGCGGTGGAGGCAGAGACTCAGAGGTCAGGGATCTCTCTCTCTGTCTCTGTCTCTCTCTCTCTCCCTCAGGGAGCTGAGCAGAGTAAGGTGGCGCCCCCTGCCCACCTCGCCTACCTCTCCATGGGCCCTTCTTTCTCTGGCCGCTCCGGGAGCCCTGCGGGCTTGGGTTCAACCCCCCACACACCGCACAGGCCAAGGGCGCATGCGCGACCGCCGGGTCCTAGGGCTGGCCTGGGGGGGGGGTCCTCAGTGAAGGCCCCGCCCTCCCTCCAGGCTCTGACCCAGCTGCAGCTCTTCCATCGCCGCCCTTCTGGACTCGGCTTCAGCTGTCTCCCTCCCCTCCCCCACTCCCACTCAGCTTGCAGGCCGCTTCCCTGCCTTGAAAGCATGGCTCTGGCCCTGAGGGCCACAGACCTACTGGGCTTCAAGCTCAAGGCTCTGCCTGGGCCTGCTGCTTCAGCCAGGGGCTCATTTTTTCCTGGAAAGACAAAGCCATGGCCTCACCCCACGCCTGCACTTTGCCACGGCAGGCAGCCCAGATGTAGGAAAGGCTCTGTGGAGTCAGAAGTGCCGAGACAGGCAGATGGCACCAGAGGGTTTGGGGGCCAGGGCGCAACTGGGCTAGCCCCTCCTCCCGGGAGTCGGGGAGGCCCGGCCTTCCTAGTGCCCAGGCCACGGCTCCGGGGAGAAACCCGCCATGGAGGGCACGCGGGAGGCCCTCTGCCTGAGGTGGCAGGTGTCACGCCAGGGCCACTGCAAGCCTGGCTCGGCTTGCCTGCTTTCTCCAAAGGAGGCTGGCCGACCAGCCGAACCTGGCACCTGGGCCAGGCCCCTTCCAAGGGGACGAGTTCCAGAGGATAGAGCCCTGGGGGCGGCTGCCAAGTCTCCTGGGGCGTGTGCTGGGCCCCCGTCAGAGGAGGAAGCAGCCTGGTAAACGGTGTGCCAGGCCTGAGATCTGGAGGCCTCCCACAGCCGGGTCCCTGTCCTGCCCAGGCCCCCCGAGGGAGGACGATGGTCGGGCAGTGGCGAGCGGGGTGGGGCTGGCGCCGAGCCTGCCCTTGGATGCCCCGGGGAAGGGCGCCGGGGGATGGGCTGCCCCTGGCCGGGTCTGAGGGACCGACCCAGCTCGGGGCTGTCGGGGGCAGAGAGAGAACCCCCCTCCGCCCTTTCCCTTCAGGTTCTTAGGGCTGGCCAAATCCTTCCCAAGACAGCTTGTCTGGAGAAAATCAGACCCAGCTGAAGAACATGTGTCCATGGGGGAAACCCGGGAAACTGAGTCTCCCCACACAATAGCAGAGATTCTCATCTTGCATCCTCTCCTGAGCTAATGACAAAGGTGGATGTCCCGGGTGGGCCTGTGGAATGGGAGAGGGGAGGAAGTCTATTGTCATGCAGAGGGACATGGAAAGACTTGTCTGAAGCTTATCCCCTGCACTGGGGTCAGGTCGGGAAGGGACGGCACAGAGGTGAGCAGGAACCAACCGGCCTCTCTGTGGTGGGGCTGGCCCCGGGGCAGGCGTGGGGGTGATGGCTGGAAGTGGGATGGCGCGTGAGTTGGCACCAGCCAGCGGTGGAGGCAGAGACTCAGAGGTCAGGGATCTCTCTCTCTGTCTCTGTCTCTCTCTCTCTCCCTCAGGGAGCTGAGCAGAGTAAGGTGGCGCCCCCTGCCCACCTCGCCTACCTCTCCATGGGCCCTTCTTTCTCTGGCCGCTCCGGGAGCCCTGCGGGCTTGGGTTCAACCCCCCACACACCGCACAGGCCAAGGGCGCATGCGCGACCGCCGGGGCCTAGGGCTGGCCTCCGGGGGGGGGGTCCTCAGTGAAGGCACCGCCCTCCATCCAGGCTCTGACCCAGCTGCAGCTCTTCCATCGCCGCCCTTCTGGACTCGGCTTCAGCTGTCTCCCTCCCCTCCCCCACTCCCACTCAGCTTGCAGGCCGCTTCCCTGCCTTGAAAGCATGGCTCTGGCCCTGAGGGCCACAGACCTACTGGGCTTCAAGCTCAAGGCTCTGCCTGGGCCTGCTGCTTCGGCCAGGGGCTCATTTTTTCCTGGAAAGACAAAGCCATGGCCTCACCCCACGCCTGCACTTTGCCACGGCAGGCAGCCCAGGTGTAGGAAAGGCTCTGTGGAGTCAGAAGTGCCGAGACAGGCAGATGGCACCGCAGGCTTTGGGGGCCAGGGCGCAAGTGGGCTAGCCCCTCCTCCCGGGAGTCAGGGAGGCCCGGCCTTCCTAGTGCCCAGGCCACGGCTCCGGGGAGAAGCCCGCCATGGAGGGCACGCGGGAGGCCCTCTGCCTGAGGTGGCAGGTGTCACGCCAGGGCCACTGCAAGCCTGGCTCGGCTTGCCTGCTTTCTCCAAAGGAGGCTGGCCGACCAGCCGAACCTGGCACCTGGGCCAGGCCCCTTCCAAGGGGACGAGTTCCAGAGGCTAGAGCCCTGGGGGCGGCTGCCAAGTCTCCTGGGGCGTGTGCTGGGCCCCCGTCAGAGGAGGAAGCAGCCTGGTAAACGGTGTGCCAGGCCTGAGATCTGGAGGCCTCCCACAGCCGGGTCCCTGTCCTGCCCAGGCCCCCCGAGGGAGGACGATGGTCGGGCAGTGGCGAGCGGGGTGGGGCTGGCGCCGAGCCTGCCCTTGGATGCCCCGGGGAAGGGCGCCGGGGGATGGGCTGCCCCTGGCCGGGTCTGAGGGACCGACCCAGCTCGGGGCTGTCGGGGGCAGAGAGAGAACCCCCCTCCGCCCTTTCCCTTCAGGTTCTTAGGGCTGGCCAAATCCTTCCCAAGACAGCTTGTCTGGAGAAAATCAGACCCAGCTGAAGAACATGTGTCCATGGGGGAAACCCGGGAAACTGAGTCTCCCCACACAATAGCAGAGATTCTCATCTTGCATCCTCTCCTGAGCTAATGACAAAGGTGGATGTCCCGGGTGGGCCTGTGGAATGGGAGAGGGGAGGAAGTCTATTGTCATGCAGAGGGACATGGAAAGACTTGTCTGAAGCTTATCCCCTGCACTGGGGTCAGGTCGGGAAGGGACGGCACAGAGGTGAGCAGGAACCAACCGGCCTCTCTGTGGTGGGGCTGGCCCCGGGGCAGGCGTGGGGGTGATGGCTGGAAGTGGGATGGCGCGTGAGTTGGCAACAGCCAGCGGTGGAGGCAGAGACTCAGAGGTCAGGGATCTCTCTCTCTGTCTCTGTCTCTGTCTCTCTCCCTCAGGGAGCTGAGGAGAGTAAGGTGGCGCCCCCTGCCCACCTCGCCTACCTCTCCATGGGCCCTTCTTTCTCTGGCCGCTCCGGGAGCCCTGCGGGCTTGGGTTCAACCCCCCACACACCGCACAGGCCAAGGGCGCATGCGCGACCGCCGGGGCCTAGGGCTGGCCTGGGGGGGGGGTCCTCAGTGAAGGCCCCGCCCTCCCTCCAGGCTCTGACCCAGCTGCAGCTCTTCCATCGCCGCCCTTCTGGACTCGGCTTCAGCTGTCTCCCTCCCCTCCCCCACTCCCACTCAGCTTGCAGGCCGCTTCCCTGCCTTGAAAGCATGGCTCTGGCCCTGAGGGCCACAGACCTACTGGGCTTCAAGCTCAAGGCTCTGCCTGGGCCTGCTGCTTCGGCCAGGGGCTCATTTTTTCCTGGAAAGACAAAGCCATGGCCTCACCCCACGCCTGCACTTTGCCACGGCAGGCAGCCCAGATGTAGGAAAGGCTCTGTGGAGTCAGAAGTGCCGAGACAGGCAGATGGCACCAGAGGGTTTGGGGGCCAGGGCGCAAGTGGGCTAGCCCCTCCTCCCGGGAGTCGGGGAGGCCCGGCCTTCCTAGTGCCCAGGCCACGGCTCCGGGGAGAAACCCGCCATGGAGGGCACGCGGGAGGCCCTCTGCCTGAGGTGGCAGGTGTCACGCCAGGGCCACTGCAAGCCTGGCTCGGCTTGCCTGCTTTCTCCAAAGGAGGCTGGCCGACCAGCCGAACCTGGCACCTGGGCCAGGCCCCTTCCAAGGGGACGAGTTCCAGAGGCTAGAGCCCTGGGGGCGGCTGCCAAGTCTCCTGGGGCGTGTGCTGGGCCCCCGTCAGAGGAGGAAGCAGCCTGGTAAACGGTGTGCCAGGCCTGAGATCTGGAGGCCTCCCACAGCCGGGTCCCTGTCCTGCCCAGTTCCCCGAGGGAGGACGATGGTCGGGCAGTGGCGAGCGGGGTGGGGCTGGCGCCGAGCCTGCCCTTGGATGCCCCGGGGAAGGGCGCCGGGGGATGGGCTGCCCCTGGCCGGGTCTGAGGGACCGACCCAGCTCGGGGCTGTTGGGGGCAGAGAGAGAACCCCCCTCCGCCCTTTCCCTTCAGGTTCTTAGGGCTGGCCAAATCCTTCCCAAGACAGCTTGTCTGGAGAAAATCAGACCCAGCTGAAGAACATGTGTCCATGGGGGAAACCCGGGAAACTGAGTCTCCCCACACAATAGCAGAGATTCTCATCTTGCATCCTCTCCTGAGCTAATGACAAAGGTGGATGTCCCGGGTGGGCCTGTGGAATGGGAGAGGGGAGGAAGTCTATTGTCATGCAGAGGGACATGGAAAGACTTGTCTGAAGCTTATCCCCTGCACTGGGGTCAGGTCGGGAAGGGACGGCACAGAGGTGAGCAGGAACCAACCGGCCTCTCTGTGGTGGGGCTGGCCCCGGGGCAGGCGTGGGGGTGATGGCTGGAAGTGGGATGGCGCGTGAGTTGGCACCAGCCAGCGGTGGAGGCAGAGACTCAGAGGTCAGGGATCTCTCTCTCTGTCTCTGTCTCTCTCTCTCTCCCTCAGGGAGCTGAGCAGAGTAAGGTGGCGCCCCCTGCCCACCTCGCCTACCTCTCCATGGGCCCTTCTTTCTCTGGCCGCTCCGGGAGCCCTGCGGGCTTGGGTTCAACCCCCCACACACCGCACAGGCCAAGGGCGCATGCTCGACCGCCGGGGCCTAGGGCTGGCCTCCGGGGGGGGGGGGTCCTCAGTGAAGGCACCGCCCTCCATCCAGGCTCTGACCCAGCTGCAGCTCTTCCATCGCCGCCCTTCTGGACTCGGCTTCAGCTGTCTCCCTCCCCTCCCCCACTCCCACTCAGCTTGCAGGCCGCTTCCCTGCCTTGAAAGCATGGCTCTGGCCCTGAGGGCCACAGACCTACTGGGCTTCAAGCTCAAGGCTCTGCCTGGGCCTGCTGCTTCGGCCAGGGGCTCATTTTTTCCTGGAAAGACAAAGCCATGGCCTCACCCCACGCCTGCACTTTGCCACGGCAGGCAGCCCAGATGTAGGAAAGGCTCTGTGGAGTCAGAAGTGCCGAGACAGGCAGATGGCACCAGAGGGTTTGGGGGCCAGGGCGCAACTGGGCTAGCCCCTCCTCCCGGGAGTCGGGGAGGCCCGGCCTTCCTAGTGCCCAGGCCACGGCTCCGGGGAGAAACCCGCCATGGAGGGCACGCGGGAGGCCCTCTGCCTGAGGTGGCAGGTGTCACGCCAGGGCCACTGCAAGCCTGGCTCGGCTTGCCTGCTTTCTCCAAAGGAGGCTGGCCGACCAGCCGAACCTGGCACCTCGGCCAGGCCCCTTCCAAGGGGACGAGTTCCAGAGGATAGAGCCCTGGGGGCGGCTGCCAAGTCTCCTGGGGCGTGTGCTGGGCCCCCGTCAGAGGAGGAAGCAGCCTGGTAAACGGTGTGCCAGGCCTGAGATCTGGAGGCCTCCCACAGCCGGGTCCCTGTCCTGCCCAGGCCCCCCGAGGGAGGACGATGGTCGGGCAGTGGCGAGCGGGGTGGGGCTGGCGCCGAGCCTGCCCTTGGATGCCCCGGGGAAGGGCGCCGGGGGATGGGCTGCCCCTGGCCGGGTCTGAGGGACCGACCCAGCTCGGGGCTGTCGGGGGCAGAGAGAGAACCCCCCTCCGCCCTTTCCCTTCAGGTTCTTAGGGCTGGCCAAATCCTTCCCAAGACAGCTTGTCTGGAGAAAATCAGACCCAGCTGAAGAACATGTGTCCATGGGGGAAACCCGGGAAACTGAGTCTCCCCACACAATAGCAGAGATTCTCATCTTGCATCCTCTCATGAGCTAATGACAAAGGTGGATGTCCCGGGTGGGCCTGTGGAATGGGAGAGGGGAGGAAGTCTATTGTCATGCAGAGGGACATGGAAAGACTTGTCTGAAGCTTATCCCCTGCACTGGGGTCAGGTCGGGAAGGGACGGCACAGAGGTGAGCAGGAACCAACCGGCCTCTCTGTGGTGGGGCTGGCCCCGGGGCAGGCGTGGGGGTGATGGCTGGAAGTGGGATGGCGCGTGAGTTGGCACCAGCCAGCGGTGGAGGCAGAGACTCAGAGGTCAGGGATCTCTCTCTCTGTCTCTGTCTCTCTCTCTCTCCCTCAGGGAGCTGAGCAGAGTAAGGTGGCGCCCCCTGCCCACCTCGCCTACCTCTCCATGGGCCCTTCTTTCTCTGGCCGCTCCGGGAGCCCTGCGGGCTTGGGTTCAACCCCCCACACACCGCACAGGCCAAGGGCGCATGCGCGACCGCCAGGGCCTAGGGCTGGCCTCCGGGGGGGGGGGTCCTCAGTGAAGGCACCGCCCTCCATCCAGGCTCTGACCCAGCTGCAGCTCTTCCATCGCCGCCCTTCTGGACTCGGCTTCAGCTGTCTCCCTCCCCTCCCCCACTCCCACTCAGCTTGCAGGCCGCTTCCCTGCCTTGAAAGCATGGCTCTGGCCCTGAGGGCCACAGACCTACTGGGCTTCAAGCTCAAGGCTCTGCCTGGGCCTGCTGCTTCGGCCAGGGGCTCATTTTTTCCTGGAAAGACAAAGCCATGGCCTCACCCCACGCCTGCACTTTGCCACGGCAGGCAGCCCAGATGTAGGAAAGGCTCTGTGGAGTCAGAAGTGCCGAGACAGGCAGATGGCACCAGAGGGTTTGGGGGCCAGGGCGCAAGTGGGCTAGCCCCTCCTCCCGGGAGTCGGGGAGGCCCGGCCTTCCTAGTGCCCAGGCCACGGCTCCGGGGAGAAACCCGCCATGGAGGGCACGCGGGAGGCCCTCTGCCTGAGGTGGCAGGTGTCACGCCAGGGCCACTGCAAGCCTGGCTCGGCTTGCCTGCTTTCTCCAAAGGAGGCTGGCCGACCAGCCGAACCTGGCACCTGGGCCAGGCCCCTTCCAAGGGGACGAGTTCCAGAGGCTAGAGCCCTGGGGGCGGCTGCCAAGTCTCCTGGGGCGTGTGCTGGGCCCCCGTCAGAGGAGGAAGCAGCCTGGTAAACGGTGTGCCAGGCCTGAGATCTGGAGGCCTCCCACAGCCGAGTCCCTGTCCTGCCCAGGCCCCCCGAGGGAGGACGATGGTCGGGCAGTGGCGAGCGGGGTGGGGCTGGCGCCGAGCCTGCCCTTGGATGCCCCGGGGAAGGGCGCCGGGGGATGGGCTGCCCCTGGCCGGGTCTGAGGGACCGACCCAGCTCGGGGCTGTCGGGGGCAGAGAGAGAACCCCCCTCCGCCCTTTCCCTTCAGGTTCTTAGGGCTGGCCAAATCCTTCCCAAGACAGCTTGTCTGGAGAAAATCAGACCCAGCTGAAGAACATGTGTCCATGGGGGAAACCCGGGAAACTGAGTCTCCCCACACAATAGCAGAGATTCTCATCTTGCATCCTCTCCTGAGCTAATGACAAAGGTGGATGTCCCGGGTGGGCCTGTGGAATGGGAGAGGGGAGGAAGTCTATTGTCATGCAGAGGGACATGGAAAGACTTGTCTGAAGCTTATCCCCTGCACTGGGGTCAGGTCGGGAAGGGACGGCACAGAGGTGAGCAGGAACCAACCGGCCTCTCTGTGGTGGGGCTGGCCCCGGGGCAGGCGTGGGGGTGATGGCTGGAAGTGGGATGGCGCGTGAGTTGGCACCAGCCAGCGGTGGAGGCAGAGACTCAGAGGTCAGGGATCTCTCTCTCTGTCTCTGTCTCTCTCTCTCTCCCTCAGGGAGCTGAGCAGAGTAAGGTGGCGCCCCCTGCCCACCTCGCCTACCTCTCCATGGGCCCTTCTTTCTCTGGCCGCTCCGGGAGCCCTGCGGGCTTGGGTTCAACCCCCCACACACCGCACAGGCCAAGGGCGCATGCGCGACCGCCGGGGCCTAGGGCTGGCCTCCGGGGGGGGGGGGTCCTCAGTGAAGGCACCGCCCTCCATCCAGGCTCTGACCCAGCTGCAGCTCTTCCATCGCCGCCCTTCTGGACTCGGCTTCAGCTGTCTCCCTCCCCTCCCCCACTCCCACTCAGCTTGCAGGCCGCTTCCCTGCCTTGAAAGCATGGCTCTGGCCCTGAGGGCCACAGACCTACTGGGCTTCAAGCTCAAGGCTCTGCCTGGGCCTGCTGCTTCGGCCAGGGGCTCATTTTTTCCTGGAAAGACAAAGCCATGGCCTCACCCCACGCCTGCACTTTGCCAAGGCAGGCAGCCCACATGTAGGAAAGGCTCTGTGGAGTCAGAAGTGCCGAGACAGGCAGATGGCACCAGAGGGTTTGGGGGCCAGGGCTCAAGTGGGCTAGCCCCTCCTCTCGGGAGTCGGGGAGGCCCGGCCTTCCTAGTGCCCAGGCCACGGCTCCGGGGAGAAACCCGCCATGGAGGGCACGCGGGAGGCCCTCTGCCTGAGGTGGCAGGTGTCACGCCAGGGCCACTGCAAGCCTGGCTCGGCTTGCCTGCTTTCTCCAAAGGAGGCTGGCCGACCAGCCGAACCTGGCACCTGGGCCAGGCCCCTTCCAAGGGGACGAGTTCCAGAGGCTAGAGCCCTGGGGGCGGCTGCCAAGTCTCCTGGGGCGTGTGCTGGGCCCCCGTCAGAGGAGGAAGCAGCCTGGTAAACGGTGTGCCAGGCCTGAGATCTGGAGGCCTCCCACAGCCGGGTCCCTGTCCTGCCCAGGCCCCCCGAGGGAGGACGATGGTCGGGCAGTGGCGAGCGGGGTGGGGCTGGCGCCGAGCCTGCCCTTGGATGCCCCGGGGAAGGGCGCCGGGGGATGGGCTGCCCCTGGCCGGGTCTGAGGGACCGACCCAGCTCGGGGCTGTCGGGGGCAGAGAGAGAACCCCCCTCCGCCCTTTCCCTTCAGGTTCTTAGGGCTGGCCAAATCCTTCCCAAGACAGCTTGTCTGGAGAAAATCAGACCCAGCTGAAGAACATGTGTCCATGGGGGAAACCCGGGAAACTGAGTCTCCCCACACAATAGCAGAGATTCTCATCTTGCATCCTCTCCTGAGCTAATGACAAAGGTGGATGTCCCGGGTGGGCCTGTGGAATGGGAGAGGGGAGGAAGTCTATTGTCATGCAGAGGGACATGGAAAGACTTGTCTGAAGCTTATCCCCTGCACTGGGGTCAGGTCGGGAAGGGACGGCACAGAGGTGAGCAGGAACCAACCGGCCTCTCTGTGGTGGGGCTGGCCCCGGGGCAGGCGTGGGGGTGATGGCTGGAAGTGGGATGGCGCGTGAGTTGGCACCAGCCAGCGGTGGAGGCAGAGACTCAGAGGTCAGGGATCTCTCTCTCTGTCTCTGTCTCTCTCTCTCTCCCTCAGGGAGCTGAGCAGAGTAAGGTGGCGCCCCCTGCCCACCTCGCCTACCTCTCCATGGGCCCTTCTTTCTCTGGCCGCTCCGGGAGCCCTGCGGGCTTGGGTTCAACCCCCCACACACCGCACAGGCCAAGGGCGCATGCGCGACCGCCGGGGCCTAGGGCTGGCCTCGGGGGGGGGGGTCCTCAGTGAAGGCACCGCCCTCCCTCCAGGCTCTGAGCCAGCTGCAGCTCTTCCATCGCCGCCCTTCTGGACTCGGCTTCAGCTGTCTCCCTCCCCTCCCCCACTCCCACTCAGCTTGCAGGCCGCTTCCCTGCCTTGAAAGCATGGCTCTGGCCCTGAGGGCCACAGACCTACTGGGCTTCAAGCTCAAGGCTCTGCCTGGGCCTGCTGCTTCGGCCAGGGGCTCATTTTTTCCTGGAAAGACAAAGCCATGGCCTCACCCCACGCCTGCGCTTTGCCACGGCAGGCAGCCCAGATGTAGGAAAGGCTCTGTGGAGTCAGAAGTGCCGAGACAGGCAGATGGCACCAGAGGGTTTGGGGGCCAGGGCGCAAGTGGGCTAGCCCCTCCTCCCGGGAGTCGGGGAGGCCCGGCCTTCCTAGTGCCCAGGCCACGGCTCCGGGGAGAAACCCGCCATGGAGGGCACGCGGGAGGCCCTCTGCCTGAGGTGGCAGGTGTCACGCCAGGGCCACTGCAAGCCTGGCTCGGCTTGCCTGCTTTCTCCAAAGGAGGCTGGCCGACCAGCCGAACCTGGCACCTGGGCCAGGCCCCTTCCAAGGGGACGAGTTCCAGAGGCTAGAGCCCTGGGGGCGGCTGCCAAGTCTCCTGGGGCGTGTGCTGGGCCCCCGTCAGAGGAGGAAGCAGCCTGGTAAACGGTGTGCCAGGCCTGAGATCTGGAGGCCTCCCACAGCCGGGTCCCTGTCCTGCCCAGGCCCCCCGAGGGAGGACGATGGTCGGGCAGTGGCGAGCGGGGTGGGGCTGGCGCCGAGCCTGCCCTTGGATGCCCCGGGGAAGGGCGCCGGGGGATGGGCTGCCCCTGGCTGGGTCTGAGGGACCGACCCAGCTCGGGGCTGTCGGGGGCAGAGAGAGAACCCCCCTCCGCCCTTTCCCTTCAGGTTCTTAGGGCTGGCCAAATCCTTCCCAAGACAGCTTGTCTGGAGAAAATCAGACCCAGCTGAAGAACATGTGTCCATGGGGGAAACCCGGGAAACTGAGTCTCCCCACACAATAGCAGAGATTCTCATCTTGCATCCTCTCATGAGCTAATGACAAAGGTGGATGTCCCGGGTGGGCCTGTGGAATGGGAGAGGGGAGGAAGTCTATTGTCATGCAGAGGGACATGGAAAGACTTGTCTGAAGCTTATCCCCTGCACTGGGGTCAGGTCGGGAAGGGACGGCACAGAGGTGAGCAGGAACCAACCGGCCTCTCTGTGGTGGGGCTGGCCCCGGGGCAGGCGTGGGGGTGATGGCTGGAAGTGGGATGGCGCGTGAGTTGGCAACAGCCAGCGGTGGAGGCAGAGACTCAGAGGTCAGGGATCTCTCTCTCTGTCTCTGTCTCTCTCCCTCAGGGAGCTGAGCAGAGTAAGGTGGCGCCCCCTGCCCACCTCGCCTACCTCTCCATGGGCCCTTCTTTCTCTGGCCGCTCCGGGAGCCCTGCGGGCTTGGGTTCAACCCCCCACACACCGCACAGGCCAAGGGCGCATGCGCGACCGCCGGGGCCTAGGGCTGGCCTGGGGGGGGGGGGGTCCTCAGTGAAGGCACCGCCCTCCCTCCAGGCTCTGACCCAGCTGCAGCTCTTCCATTGCCGCCCTTCTGGACTCGGCTTCAGCTGTCTCCCTCCCCTCCCCCACTCCCACTCAGCTTGCAGGCCGCTTCCCTGCCTTGAAAGCATGGCTCTGGCCCTGAGGGCCACAGACCTACTGGGCTTCAAGCTCAAGGCTCTGCCTGGGCCTGCTGCTTCGGCCAGGGGCTCATTTTTTCCTGGAAAGACAAAGCCATGGCCTCACCCCACGCCTGCACTTTGCCACGGCAGGCAGCCCACATGTAGGAAAGGCTCTGTGGAGTCAGAAGTGCCGAGACAGGCAGATGGCACCAGAGGGTTTGGGGGCCAGGGCGCAACTGGGCTAGCCCCTCCTCTCGGGAGTCGGGGAGGCCCGGCCTTCCTAGTGCCCAGGCCACGGCTCCGGGGAGAAACCCGCCATGGAGGGCACGCGGGAGGCCCTCTGCCTGAGGTGGCAGGTGTCACGCCAGGGCCACTGCAAGCCTGGCTCGGCTTGCCTGCTTTCTCCAAAGGAGGCTGGCCGACCAGCCGAACCTGGCACCTGGGCCAGGCCCCTTCCAAGGGGACGAGTTCCAGAGGCTAGAGCCCTGGGGGCGGCTGCCAAGTCTCCTGGGGCGTGTGCTGGGCCCCCGTCAGAGGAGGAAGCAGCCTGGTAAACGGTGTGCCAGGCCTGAGATCTGGAGGCCTCCCACAGCCGGGTCCCTGTCCTGCCCAGGCCCCCGAGGGAGGACGATGGTCGGGCAGTGGCGAGCGGGGTGGGGCTGGCGCCGAGCCTGCCCTTGGATGCCCCGGGGAAGGGCGCCGGGGGATGGGCTGCCCCTGGCCGGGTCTGAGGGACCGACCCAGCTCGGGGCTGTTGGGGGCAGAGAGAGAACCCCCCTCCGCCCTTTCCCTTCAGGTTCTTAGGGCTGGCCAAATCCTTCCCAAGACAGCTTGTCTGGAGAAAATCAGACCCAGCTGAAGAACATGTGTCCATGGGGGAAACCCGGGAAACTGAGTCTCCCCACACAATAGCAGAGATTCTCATCTTGCATCCTCTCCTGAGCTAATGACAAAGGTGGATGTCCCGGGTGGGCCTGTGGAATGGGAGAGGGGAGGAAGTCTATTGTCATGCAGAGGGACATGGAAAGACTTGTCTGAAGCTTATCCCCTGCACTGGGGTCAGGTCGGGAAGGGACGGCACAGAGGTGAGCAGGAACCAACCGGCCTCTCTGTGGTGGGGCTGGCCCCGGGGCAGGCGTGGGGGTGATGGCTGGAAGTGGGATGGCGCGTGAGTTGGCACCAGCCAGCGGTGGAGGCAGAGACTCAGAGGTCAGGGATCTCTCTCTCTGTCTCTGTCTCTCTCTCTCTCCCTCAGGGAGCTGAGCAGAGTAAGGTGGCGCCCCCTGCCCACCTCGCCTACCTCTCCATGGGCCCTTCTTTCTCTGGCCGCTCCGGGAGCCCTGCGGGCTTGGGTTCAACCCCCCACACACCGCACAGGCCAAGGGCGCATGCGCGACCGCCGGGGCCTAGGGCTGGCCTCCGGGGGGGGGGGGTCCTCAGTGAAGGCACCGCCCTCCATCCAGGCTCTGACCCAGCTGCAGCTCTTCCATCGCCGCCCTTCTGGACTCGGCTTCAGCTGTCTCCCTCCCCTCCCCCACTCCCACTCAGCTTGCAGGCCGCTTCCCTGCCTTGAAAGCATGGCTCTGGCCCTGAGGGCCACAGACCTACTGGGCTTCAAGCTCAAGGCTCTGCCTGGGCCTGCTGCTTCGGCCAGGGGCTCATTTTTTCCTGGAAAGACAAAGCCATGGCCTCACCCCACGCCTGCACCTTGCCACGGCAGGCAGCCCAGGTGTAGGAAAGGCTCTGTGGAGTCAGAAGTGCCGAGACAGGCAGATGGCACCGCAGGCTTTGGGGGCCAGGGCGCAAGTGGGCTAGCCCCTCCTCCCGGGAGTCGGGGAGGCCCGGCCTTCCTAGTGCCCAGGCCACGGCTCCGGGGAGAAACCCGCCATGGAGGGCACGCGGGAGGCCCTCTGCCTGAGGTGGCAGGTGTCACGCCAGGGCCACTGCAAGCCTGGCTCGGCTTGCCTGCTTTCTCCAAAGGAGGCTGGCCGACCAGCCGAACCTGGCACCTGGGCCAGGCCCCTTCCAAGGGGACGAGTTCCAGAGGCTAGAGCCCTGGGGGCGGCTGCCAAGTCTCCTGGGGCGTGTGCTGGGCCCCCGTCAGAGGAGGAAGCAGCCTGGTAAACGGTGTGCCAGGCCTGAGATCTGGAGGCCTCCCACAGCCGGGTCCCTGTCCTGCCCAGGCCCCCCGAGGGAGGACGATGGTCGGGCAGTGGCAAGCGGGGTGGGGCTGGCGCCGAGCCTGCCCTTGGATGCCCCGGGGAAGGGCGCCGGGGGATGGGCTGCCCCTGGCCGGGTCTGAGGGACCGACCCAGCTCGGGGCTGTCGGGGGCAGAGAGAGAACCCCCCTCCGCCCTTTCCCTTCAGGTTCTTAGGGCTGGCCAAATCCTTCCCAAGACAGCTTGTCTGGAGAAAATCAGACCCAGCTGAAGAACATGTGTCCATGGGGGAAACCCGGGAAACTGAGTCTCCCCACACAATAGCAGAGATTCTCATCTTGCATCCTCTCCTGAGCTAATGACAAAGGTGGATGTCCCGGGTGGGCCTGTGGAATGGGAGAGGGGAGGAAGTCTATTGTCATGCAGAGGGACATGGAAAGACTTGTCTGAAGCTTATCCCCTGCACTGGGGTCAGGTCGGGAAGGGACGGCACAGAGGTGAGCAGGAACCAACCAGCCTCTCTGTGGTGGGGCTGGCCCCGGGGCAGGCGTGGGGGTGATGGCTGGAAGTGGGATGGCGCGTGAGTTGGCACCTGCCAGCGGTGGAGGCAGAGACTCAGAGGTCAGGGATCTCTCTCTCTGTCTCTGTCTCTGTCTCTCTCCCTCAGGGAGCTGAGGAGAGTAAGGTGGCGCCCCCTGCCCACCTCGCCTACCTCTCCATGGGCCCTTCTTTCTCTGGCCGCTCCGGGAGCCCTGCGGGCTTGGGTTCAACCCCCCACACACCGCACAGGCCAAGGGCGCATGCGCGACCGCCGGGGCCTAGGGCTGGCCTCGGGGGGGGGGGGTGGGGGGGTCCTCAGTGAAGGCCCCGCCCTCCCTCCAGGCTCTGACCCAGCTGCAGCTCTTCCATCGCCGCCCTTCTGGACTCGGCTTCAGCTGTCTCCCTCCCCTCCCCCACTCCCACTCAGCTTGCAGGCCGCTTCCCTGCCTTGAAAGCATGGCTCTGGCCCTGAGGGCCACAGACCTACTGGGCTTCAAGCTCAAGGCTCTGCCTGGGCCTGCTGCTTCGGCCAGGGGCTCATTTTTTCCTGGAAAGACAAAGCCATGGCCTCACCCCACGCCTGCACTTTGCCACGGCAGGCAGCCCAGATGTAGGAAAGGCTCTGTGGAGTCAGAAGTGCCGAGACAGGCAGATGGCACCAGAGGGTTTGGGGGCCAGGGCGCAAGTGGGCTAGCCCCTCCTCCCGGGAGTCGGGGAGGCCCGGCCTTCCTAGTGCCCAGGCCACGGCTCCGGGGAGAAACCCGCCATGGAGGGCACGCGGGAGGCCCTCTGCCTGAGGTGGCAGGTGTCACGCCAGGGCCACTGCAAGCCTGGCTCGGCTTGCCTGCTTTCTCCAAAGGAGGCTGGCCGACCAGCCGAACCTGGCACCTGGGCCAGGCCCCTTCCAAGGGGACGAGTTCCAGAGGCTAGAGCCCTGGGGGCGGCTGCCAAGTCTCCTGGGGCGTGTGCTGGGCCCCCGTCAGAGGAGGAAGCAGCCTGGTAAACGGTGTGCCAGGCCTGAGATCTGGAGGCCTCCCACAGCCGGGTCCCTGTCCTGCCCAGGCCCCCCGAGGGAGGACGATGGTCGGGCAGTGGCGAGCGGGGTGGGGCTGGCGCCGAGCCTGCCCTTGGATGCCCCGGGGAAGGGCGCCGGGGGATGGGCTGCCCCTGGCCGGGTCTGAGGGACCGACCCAGCTCGGGGCTGTCGGGGGCAGAGAGAGAACCCCCCTCCGCCCTTTCCCTTCAGGTTCTTAGGGCTGGCCAAATCCTTCCCAAGACAGCTTGTCTGGAGAAAATCAGACCCAGCTGAAGAACATGTGTCCATGGGGGAAACCCGGGAAACTGAGTCTCCCCACACAATAGCAGAGATTCTCATCTTGCATCCTCTCCTGAGCTAATGACAAAGGTGGATGTCCCGGGTGGGCCTGTGGAATGGGAGAGGGGAGGAAGTCTATTGTCATGCAGAGGGACATGGAAAGACTTGTCTGAAGCTTATCCCCTGCACTGGGGTCAGGTCGGGAAGGGACGGCACAGAGGTGAGCAGGAACCAACCGGCCTCTCTGTGGTGGGGCTGGCCCCGGGGCAGGCGTGGGGGTGATGGCTGGAAGTGGGATGGCGCGTGAGTTGGCACCAGCCAGCGGTGGAGGCAGAGACTCAGAGGTCAGGGATCTCTCTCTCTGTCTCTGTCTCTCTCTCTCTCCCTCAGGGAGCTGAGCAGAGTAAGGTGGCGCCCCCTGCCCACCTCGCCTACCTCTCCATGGGCCCTTCTTTCTCTGGCCGCTCCGGGAGCCCTGCGGGCTTGGGTTCAACCCCCCACACACCGCACAGGCCAAGGGCGCATGCGCGACCGCCGGGGCCTAGGGCTGGCCTCGGTGGGGGGGGGGTGGGGGGTCCTCAGTGAAGGCCCCGCCCTCCCTCCAGGCTCTGACCCAGCTGCAGCTCTTCCATCGCCGCCCTTCTGGACTCGGCTTCAGCTGTCTCCCTCCCCTCCCCCACTCCCACTCAGCTTGCAGGCCGCTTCCCTGCCTTGAAAGCATGGCTCTGGCCCTGAGGGCCACAGACCTACTGGGCTTCAAGCTCAAGGCTCTGCCTGGGCCTGCTGCTTCGGCCAGGGGCTCATTTTTTCCTGGAAAGACAAAGCCATGGCCTCACCCCACGCCTGCACTTTGCCACGGCAGGCAGCCCAGGTGTAGGAAAGGCTCTGTGGAGTCAGAAGTGCCGAGACAGGCAGATGGCACCGCAGGCTTTGGGGGCCAGGGCGCAAGTGGGCTAGCCCCTCCTCCCGGGAGTCGGGGAGGCCCGGCCTTCCTAGTGCCCAGGCCACGGCTCCGGGGAGAAACCCGCCATGGAGGGCACGCGGGAGGCCCTCTGCCTGAGGTGGCAGGTGTCACGCCAGGGCCACTGCAAGCCTGGCTCGGCTTGCCTGCTTTCTCCAAAGGAGGCTGGCCGACCAGCCGAACCTGGCACCTGGGCCAGGCCCCTTCCAAGGGGACGAGTTCCAGAGGCTAGAGCCCTGGGGGCGGCTGCCAAGTCTCCTGGGGCGTGTGCTGGGCCCCCGTCAGAGGAGGAAGCAGCCTGGTAAACGGTGTGCCAGGCCTGAGATCTGGAGGCCTCCCACAGCCGGGTCCCTGTCCTGCCCAGGCCCCCCGAGGGAGGACGATGGTCGGGCAGTGGCGAGCGGGGTGGGGCTGGCGCCGAGCCTGCCCTTGGATGCCCCGGGGAAGGGCGCCGGGGGATGGGCTGCCCCTGGCCGGGGGATGGGCTGCCCCTGGCCGGGTCTGAGGGACCGACCCAGCTCGGGGCTGTCGGGGGCAGAGAGAGAAACCCCCTCCGCCCTTTCCCTTCAGGTTCTTAGGGCTGGCCAAATCCTTCCCAAGACAGCTTGTCTGGAGAAAATCAGACCCAGCTGAAGAACATGTGTCCATGGGGGAAACCCGGGAAACTGAGTCTCCCCACACAATAGCAGAGATTCTCATCTTGCATCCTCTCCTGAGCTAATGACAAAGGTGGATGTCCCGGGTGGGCCTGTGGAATGGGAGAGGGGAGGAAGTCTATTGTCATGCAGAGGGACATGGAAAGACTTGTCTGAAGCTTATCCCCTGCACTGGGGTCAGGTCGGGAAGGGACGGCACAGAGGTGAGCAGGAACCAACCGGCCTCTCTGTGGTGGGGCTGGCCCCGGGGCAGGCGTGGGGGTGATGGCTGGAAGTGGGATGGCGCGTGAGTTGGCACCAGCCAGCGGTGGAGGCAGAGACTCAGAGGTCAGGGATCTCTCTCTCTGTCTCTGTCTCTCTCTCTCTCCCTCAGGGAGCTGAGCAGAGTAAGGTGGCGCCCCCTGCCCACCTCGCCTACCTCTCCATGGGCCCTTCTTTCTCTGGCCGCTCCGGGAGCCCTGCGGGCTTGGGTTCAACCCCCCACACACCGCACAGGCCAAGGGCGCATGCGCGACCGCCGGGGCCTAGGGCTGGCCTGGGGGGGGGGGTGGGGGGGTCCTCAGTGAAGGCCCCGCCCTCCCTCCAGGCTCTGACCCAGCTGCAGCTCTTCCATCGCCGCCCTTCTGGACTCGGCTTCAGCTGTCTCCCTCCCCTCCCCCACTCCCACTCAGCTTGCAGGCCGCTTCCCTGCCTTGAAAGCATGGCTCTGGCCCTGAGGGCCACAGACCTACTGGGCTTCAAGCTCAAGGCTCTGCCTGGGCCTGCTGCTTCGGCCAGGGGCTCATTTTTTCCTGGAAAGACAAAGCCATGGCCTCACCCCACGCCTGCACTTTGCCACGGCAGGCAGCCCAGATGTAGGAAAGGCTCTGTGGAGTCAGAAGTGCCGAGACAGGCAGATGGCACCAGAGGGTTTGGGGGCCAGGGCGCAACTGGGCTAGCCCCTCCTCCCGGGAGTCGGGGAGGCCCGGCCTTCCTAGTGCCCAGGCCACGGCTCCGGGGAGAAACCCGCCATGGAGGGCACGCGGGAGGCCCTCTGCCTGAGGTGGCAGGTGTCACGCCAGGGCCACTGCAAGCCTGGCTCGGCTTGCCTGCTTTCTCCAAAGGAGGCTGGCCGACCAGCCGAACCTGGCACCTCAGCCAGGCCCCTTCCAAGGGGACGAGTTCCAGAGGATAGAGCCCTGGGGGCGGCTGCCAAGTCTCCTGGGGCGTGTGCTGGGCCCCCGTCAGAGGAGGAAGCAGCCTGGTAAACGGTGTGCCAGGCCTGAGATCTGGAGGCCTCCCACAGCCGGGTCCCTGTCCTGCCCAGGCCCCCCGAGGGAGGACGATGGTCGGGCAGTGGCGAGCGGGGTGGGGCTGGCGCCGAGCCTGCCCTTGGATGCCCCGGGGAAGGGCGCCGGGGGATGGGCTGCCCCTGGCCGGGGGATGGGCTGCCCCTGGCCGGGTCTGAGGGACCGACCCAGCTCGGGGCTGTCGGGGGCAGAGAGAGAAACCCCCTCCGCCCTTTCCCTTCAGGTTCTTAGGGCTGGCCAAATCCTTCCCAAGACAGCTTGTCTGGAGAAAATCAGACCCAGCTGAAGAACATGTGTCCATGGGGGAAACCCGGGAAACTGAGTCTCCCCACACAATAGCAGAGATTCTCATCTTGCATCCTCTCCTGAGCTAATGACAAAGGTGGATGTCCCGGGTGGGCCTGTGGAATGGGAGAGGGGAGGAAGTCTATTGTCATGCAGAGGGACATGGAAAGACTTGTCTGAAGCTTATCCCCTGCACTGGGGTCAGGTCGGGAAGGGACGGCACAGAGGTGAGCAGGAACCAACCGGCCTCTCTGTGGTGGGGCTGGCCCCGGGGCAGGCGTGGGGGTGATGGCTGGAAGTGGGATGGCGCGTGAGTTGGCACCAGCCAGCGGTGGAGGCAGAGACTCAGAGGTCAGGGATCTCTCTCTCTGTCTCTGTCTCTCTCTCTCTCCCTCAGGGAGCTGAGCAGAGTAAGGTGGCGCCCCCTGCCCACCTCGCCTACCTCTCCATGGGCCCTTCTTTCTCTGGCCGCTCCGGGAGCCCTGCGGGCTTGGGTTCAACCCCCCACACACCGCACAGGCCAAGGGCGCATGCGCGACCGCCGGGGCCTAGGGCTGGCCTCGGGGGGGGGGGGGTGGGGGTGTCCTCAGTGAAGGCCCCGCCCTCCCTCCAGGCTCTGACCCAGCTGCAGCTCTTCCATCGCCGCCCTTCTGGACTCGGCTTCAGCTGTCTCCCTCCCCTCCCCCACTCCCACTCAGCTTGCAGGCCGCTTCCCTGCCTTGAAAGCATGGCTCTGGCCCTGAGGGCCACAGACCTACTGGGCTTCAAGCTCAAGGCTCTGCCTGGGCCTGCTGCTTCGGCCAGGGGCTCATTTTTTCCTGGAAAGACAAAGCCATGGCCTCACCCCACGCCTGCACTTTGCCACGGCAGGCAGCCCAGATGTAGGAAAGGCTCTGTGGAGTCAGAAGTGCCGAGACAGGCAGATGGCACCAGAGGGTTTGGGGGCCAGGGCGCAAGTGGGCTAGCCCCTCCTCCCGGGAGTCGGGGAGGCCCGGCCTTCCTAGTGCCCAGGCCACGGCTCCGGGGAGAAACCCGCCATGGAGGGCACGCGGGAGGCCCTCTGCCTGAGGTGGCAGGTGTCACGCCAGGGCCACTGCAAGCCTGGCTCGGCTTGCCTGCTTTCTCCAAAGGAGGCTGGCCGACCAGCCGAACCTGGCACCTGGGCCAGGCCCCTTCCAAGGGGACGAGTTCCAGAGGCTAGAGCCCTGGGGGCGGCTGCCAAGTCTCCTGGGGCGTGTGCTGGGCCCCCGTCAGAGGAGGAAGCAGCCTGGTAAACGGTGTGCCAGGCCTGAGATCTGGAGGCCTCCCACAGCCGGGTCCCTGTCCTGCCCAGGCCCCCCGAGGGAGGACGATGGTCGGGCAGTGGCGAGCGGGGTGGGGCTGGCGCCGAGCCTGCCCTTGGATGCCCCGGGGAAGGGCGCCGGGGGATGGGCTGCCCCTGGCCGGGTCTGAGGGACCGACCCAGCTCGGGGCTGTCGGGGGCAGAGAGAGAACCCCCCTCCGCCCTTTCCCTTCAGGTTCTTAGGGCTGGCCAAATCCTTCCCAAGACAGCTTGTCTGGAGAAAATCAGACCCAGCTGAAGAACATGTGTCCATGGGGGAAACCCGGGAAACTGAGTCTCCCCACACAATAGCAGAGATTCTCATCTTGCATCCTCTCCTGAGCTAATGACAAAGGTGGATGTCCCGGGTGGGCCTGTGGAATGGGAGAGGGGAGGAAGTCTATTGTCATGCAGAGGGACATGGAAAGACTTGTCTGAAGCTTATCCCCTGCACTGGGGTCAGGTCGGGAAGGGACGGCACAGAGGTGAGCAGGAACCAACCGGCCTCTCTGTGGTGGGGCTGGCCCCGGGGCAGGCGTGGGGGTGATGGCTGGAAGTGGGATGGCGCGTGAGTTGGCACCAGCCAGCGGTGGAGGCAGAGACTCAGAGGTCAGGGATCTCTCTCTCTGTCTCTGTCTCTCTCTCTCTCCCTCAGGGAGCTGAGCAGAGTAAGGTGGCGCCCCCTGCCCACCTCGCCTACCTCTCCATGGGCCCTTCTTTCTCTGGCCGCTCCGGGAGCCCTGCGGGCTTGGGTTCAACCCCCCACACACCGCACAGGCCAAGGGCGCATGCGCGACCGCCGGGGCCTAGGGCTGGCCTCGGGGGGGGGGGTGGGGGGTCCTCAGTGAAGGCCCCGCCCTCCCTCCAGGCTCTGACCCAGCTGCAGCTCTTCCATCGCCGCCCTTCTGGACTCGGCTTCAGCTGTCTCCCTCCCCTCCCCCACTCCCACTCAGCTTGCAGGCCGCTTCCCTGCCTTGAAAGCATGGCTCTGGCCCTGAGGGCCACAGACCTACTGGGCTTCAAGCTCAAGGCTCTGCCTGGGCCTGCTGCTTCGGCCAGGGGCTCATTTTTTCCTGGAAAGACAAAGCCATGGCCTCACCCCACGCCTGCACTTTGCCACGGCAGGCAGCCCAGGTGTAGGAAAGGCTCTGTGGAGTCAGAAGTGCCGAGACAGGCAGATGGCACCGCAGGCTTTGGGGGCCAGGGCGCAAGTGGGCTAGCCCCTCCTCCCGGGAGTCGGGGAGGCCCGGCCTTCCTAGTGCCCAGGCCACGGCTCCGGGGAGAAACCCGCCATGGAGGGCACGCGGGAGGCCCTCTGCCTGAGGTGGCAGGTGTCACGCCAGGGCCACTGCAAGCCTGGCTCGGCTTGCCTGCTTTCTCCAAAGGAGGCTGGCCGACCAGCCGAACCTGGCACCTGGGCCAGGCCCCTTCCAAGGGGACGAGTTCCAGAGGCTAGAGCCCTGGGGGCGGCTGCCAAGTCTCCTGGGGCGTGTGCTGGGCCCCCGTCAGAGGAGGAAGCAGCCTGGTAAACGGTGTGCCAGGCCTGAGATCTGGAGGCCTCCCACAGCCGGGTCCCTGTCCTGCCCAGGCCCCCCGAGGGAGGACGATGGTCGGGCAGTGGCGAGCGGGGTGGGGCTGGCGCCGAGCCTGCCCTTGGATGCCCCGGGGAAGGGCGCCGGGGGATGGGCTGCCCCTGGCCGGGGGATGGGCTGCCCCTGGCCGGGTCTGAGGGACCGACCCAGCTCGGGGCTGTCGGGGGCAGAGAGAGAACCCCCCTCCGCCCTTTCCCTTCAGGTTCTTAGGGCTGGCCAAATCCTTCCCAAGACAGCTTGTCTGGAGAAAATCAGACCCAGCTGAAGAACATGTGTCCATGGGGGAAACCCGGGAAACTGAGTCTCCCCACACAATAGCAGAGATTCTCATCTTGCATCCTCTCCTGAGCTAATGACAAAGGTGGATGTCCCGGGTGGGCCTGTGGAATGGGAGAGGGGAGGAAGTCTATTGTCATGCAGAGGGACATGGAAAGACTTGTCTGAAGCTTATCCCCTGCACTGGGGTCAGGTCGGGAAGGGACGGCACAGAGGTGAGCAGGAACCAACCGGCCTCTCTGTGGTGGGGCTGGCCCCGGGGCAGGCGTGGGGGTGATGGCTGGAAGTGGGATGGCGCGTGAGTTGGCACCAGCCAGCGGTGGAGGCAGAGACTCAGAGGTCAGGGATCTCTCTCTCTGTCTCTGTCTCTCTCTCTCTCCCTCAGGGAGCTGAGCAGAGTAAGGTGGCGCCCCCTGCCCACCTCGCCTACCTCTCCATGGGCCCTTCTTTCTCTGGCCGCTCCGGGAGCCCTGCGGGCTTGGGTTCAACCCCCCACACACCGCACAGGCCAAGGGCGCATGCGCGACCGCCGGGGCCTAGGGCTGGCCTCCGGGGGGGGGGGGGTCCTCAGTGAAGGCACCGCCCTCCATCCAGGCTCTGACCCAGCTGCAGCTCTTCCATCGCCGCCCTTCTGGACTCGGCTTCAGCTGTCTCCCTCCCCTCCCCCACTCCCACTCAGCTTGCAGGCCGCTTCCCTGCCTTGAAAGCATGGCTCTGGCCCTGAGGGCCACAGACCTACTGGGCTTCAAGCTCAAGGCTCTGCCTGGGCCTGCTGCTTCGGCCAGGGGCTCATTTTTTCCTGGAAAGACAAAGCCATGGCCTCACCCCACGCCTGCACTTTGCCACGGCAGGCAGCCCAGGTGTAGGAAAGGCTCTGTGGAGTCAGAAGTGCCGAGACAGGCAGATGGCACCAGAGGGTTTGGGGGCCAGGGCGCAACTGGGCTAGCCCCTCCTCCCGGGAGTCGGGGAGGCCCGGCCTTCCTAGTGCCCAGGCCACGGCTCCGGGGAGAAACCCGCCATGGAGGGCACGCGGGAGGCCCTCTGCCTGAGGTGGCAGGTGTCACGCCAGGGCCACTGCAAGCCTGGCTCGGCTTGCCTGCTTTCTCCAAAGGAGGCTGGCCGACCAGCCGAACCTGGCACCTGGGCCAGGCCCCTTCCAAGGGGACGAGTTCCAGAGGCTAGAGCCCTGGGGGCGGCTGCCAAGTCTCCTGGGGCGTGTGCTGGGCCCCCGTCAGAGGAGGAAGCAGCCTGGTAAACGGTGTGCCAGGCCTGAGATCTGGAGGCCTCCCACAGCCGGGTCCCTGTCCTGCCCAGGCCCCCCGAGGGAGGACGATGGTCGGGCAGTGGCGAGCGGGGTGGGGCTGGCGCCGAGCCTGCCCTTGGATGCCCCGGGGAAGGGCGCCGGGGGATGGGCTGCCCCTGGCCGGGGGATGGGCTGCCCCTGGCCGGGTCTGAGGGACCGACCCAGCTCGGGGCTGTCGGGGGCAGAGAGAGAACCCCCCTCCGCCCTTTCCCTTCAGGTTCTTAGGGCTGGCCAAATCCTTCCCAAGACAGCTTGTCTGGAGAAAATCAGACCCAGCTGAAGAACATGTGTCCATGGGGGAAACCCGGGAAACTGAGTCTCCCCACACAATAGCAGAGATTCTCATCTTGCATCCTCTCCTGAGCTAATGACAAAGGTGGATGTCCCGGGTGGGCCTGTGGAATGGGAGAGGGGAGGAAGTCTATTGTCATGCAGAGGGACATGGAAAGACTTGTCTGAAGCTTATCCCCTGCACTGGGGTCAGGTCGGGAAGGGACGGCACAGAGGTGAGCAGGAACCAACCGGCCTCTCTGTGGTGGGGCTGGCCCCGGGGCAGGCGTGGGGGTGATGGCTGGAAGTGGGATGGCGCGTGAGTTGGCAACAGCCAGCGGTGGAGGCAGAGACTCAGAGGTCAGGGATCTCTCTCTCTGTCTCTGTCTCTCTCTCTCTCCCTCAGGGAGCTGAGCAGAGTAAGGTGGCGCCCCCTGCCCACCTCGCCTACCTCTCCATGGGCCCTTCTTTCTCTGGCCGCTCCGGGAGCCCTGCGGGCTTGGGTTCAACCCCCCACACACCGCACAGGCCAAGGGCGCATGCGCGACCGCCGGGGCCTAGGGCTGGCCTCGGGGGGGGGGGGTGGGGGTGTCCTCAGTGAAGGCCCCGCCCTCCCTCCAGGCTCTGACCCAGCTGCAGCTCTTCCATCGCCGCCCTTCTGGACTCGGCTTCAGCTGTCTCCCTCCCCTCCCCCACTCCCACTCAGCTTGCAGGCCGCTTCCCTGCCTTGAAAGCATGGCTCTGGCCCTGAGGGCCACAGACCTACTGGGCTTCAAGCTCAAGGCTCTGCCTGGGCCTGCTGCTTCGGCCAGGGGCTCATTTTTTCCTGGAAAGACAAAGCCATGGCCTCACCCCACGCCTGCACTTTGCCACGGCAGGCAGCCCAGATGTAGGAAAGGCTCTGTGGAGTCAGAAGTGCCGAGACAGGCAGATGGCACCAGAGGGTTTGGGGGCCAGGGCGCAAGTGGGCTAGCCCCTCCTCCCGGGAGTCGGGGAGGCCCGGCCTTCCTAGTGCCCAGGCCACGGCTCCGGGGAGAAACCCGCCATGGAGGGCACGCGGGAGGCCCTCTGCCTGAGGTGGCAGGTGTCACGCCAGGGCCACTGCAAGCCTGGCTCGGCTTGCCTGCTTTCTCCAAAGGAGGCTGGCCGACCAGCCGAACCTGGCACCTGGGCCAGGCCCCTTCCAAGGGGACGAGTTCCAGAGGCTAGAGCCCTGGGGGCGGCTGCCAAGTCTCCTGGGGCGTGTGCTGGGCCCCCGTCAGAGGAGGAAGCAGCCTGGTAAACGGTGTGCCAGGCCTGAGATCTGGAGGCCTCCCACAGCCGGGTCCCTGTCCTGCCCAGGCCCCCCGAGGGAGGACGATGGTCGGGCAGTGGCGAGCGGGGTGGGGCTGGCGCCGAGCCTGCCCTTGGATGCCCCGGGGAAGGGCGCCGGGGGATGGGCTGCCCCTGGCCGGGGGATGGGCTGCCCCTGGCCGGGTCTGAGGGACCGACCCAGCTCGGGGCTGTCGGGGGCAGAGAGAGAACCCCCCTCCGCCCTTTCCCTTCAGGTTCTTAGGGCTGGCCAAATCCTTCCCAAGACAGCTTGTCTGGAGAAAATCAGACCCATCTGAAGAACATGTGTCCATGGGGGAAACCCGGGAAACTGAGTCTCCCCACACAATAGCAGAGATTCTCATCTTGCATCCTCTCCTGAGCTAATGACAAAGGTGGATGTCCCGGGTGGGCCTGTGGAATGGGAGAGGGGAGGAAGTCTATTGTCATGCAGAGGGACATGGAAAGACTTGTCTGAAGCTTATCCCCTGCACTGGGGTCAGGTCGGGAAGGGACGGCACAGAGGTGAGCAGGAACCAACCGGCCTCTCTGTGGTGGGGCTGGCCCCGGGGCAGGCGTGGGGGTGATGGCTGGAAGTGGGATGGCGCGTGAGTTGGCAACAGCCAGCGGTGGAGGCAGAGACTCAGAGGTCAGGGATCTCTCTCTCTGTCTCTGTCTCTCTCTCTCTCCCTCAGGGAGCTGAGCAGAGTAAGGTGGCGCCCCCTGCCCACCTCGCCTACCTCTCCATGGGCCCTTCTTTCTCTGGCCGCTCCGGGAGCCCTGCGGGCTTGGGTTCAACCCCCCACACACCGCACAGGCCAAGGGCGCATGCGCGACCGCCGGGGCCTAGGGCTGGCCTCGGGGGGGGGGGGTGGGGGGGTCCTCAGTGAAGGCCCCGCCCTCCCTCCAGGCTCTGACCCAGCTGCAGCTCTTCCATCGCCGCCCTTCTGGACTCGGCTTCAGCTGTCTCCCTCCCCTCCCCCACTCCCACTCAGCTTGCAGGCCGCTTCCCTGCCTTGAAAGCATGGCTCTGGCCCTGAGGGCCACAGACCTACTGGGCTTCAAGCTCAAGGCTCTGCCTGGGCCTGCTGCTTCGGCCAGGGGCTCATTTTTTCCTGGAAAGACAAAGCCATGGCCTCACCCCACGCCTGCACTTTGCCACGGCAGGCAGCCCAGATGTAGGAAAGGCTCTGTGGAGTCAGAAGTGCCGAGACAGGCAGATGGCACCAGAGGGTTTGGGGGCCAGGGCGCAAGTGGGCTAGCCCCTCCTCCCGGGAGTCGGGGAGGCCCGGCCTTCCTAGTGCCCAGGCCACGGCTCCGGGGAGAAACCCGCCATGGAGGGCACGCGGGAGGCCCTCTGCCTGAGGTGGCAGGTGTCACGCCAGGGCCACTGCAAGCCTGGCTCGGCTTGCCTGCTTTCTCCAAAGGAGGCTGGCCGACCAGCCGAACCTGGCACCTGGGCCAGGCCCCTTCCAAGGGGACGAGTTCCAGAGGCTAGAGCCCTGGGGGCGGCTGCCAAGTCTCCTGGGGCGTGTGCTGGGCCCCCGTCAGAGGAGGAAGCAGCCTGGTAAACGGTGTGCCAGGCCTGAGATCTGGAGGCCTCCCACAGCCGGGTCCCTGTCCTGCCCAGGCCCCCCGAGGGAGGACGATGGTCGGGCAGTGGCGAGCGGGGTGGGGCTGGCGCCGAGCCTGCCCTTGGATGCCCCGGGGAAGGGCGCCGGGGGATGGGCTGCCCCTGGCCGGGTCTGAGGGACCGACCCAGCTCGGGGCTGTCGGGGGCAGAGAGAGAACCCCCCTCCGCCCTTTCCCTTCAGGTTCTTAGGGCTGGCCAAATCCTTCCCAAGACAGCTTGTCTGGAGAAAATCAGACCCAGCTGAAGAACATGTGTCCATGGGGGAAACCCGGGAAACTGAGTCTCCCCACACAATAGCAGAGATTCTCATCTTGCATCCTCTCCTGAGCTAATGACAAAGGTGGATGTCCCGGGTGGGCCTGTGGAATGGGAGAGGGGAGGAAGTCTATTGTCATGCAGAGGGACATGGAAAGACTTGTCTGAAGCTTATCCCCTGCACTGGGGTCAGGTCGGGAAGGGACGGCACAGAGGTGAGCAGGAACCAACCGGCCTCTCTGTGGTGGGGCTGGCCCCGGGGCAGGCGTGGGGGTGATGGCTGGAAGTGGGATGGCGCGTGAGTTGGCACCAGCCAGCGGTGGAGGCAGAGACTCAGAGGTCAGGGATCTCTCTCTCTGTCTCTGTCTCTCTCTCTCTCCCTCAGGGAGCTGAGCAGAGTAAGGTGGCGCCCCCTGCCCACCTCGCCTACCTCTCCATGGGCCCTTCTTTCTCTGGCCGCTCCGGGAGCCCTGCGGGCTTGGGTTCAACCCCCCACACACCGCACAGGCCAAGGGCGCATGCGCGACCGCCGGGGCCTAGGGCTGGCCTCGGGGGGGTGGGGGTGGGGGGGTCCTCAGTGAAGGCCCCGCCCTCCCTCCAGGCTCTGACCCAGCTGCAGCTCTTCCATCGCCGCCCTTCTGGACTCGGCTTCAGCTGTCTCCCTCCCCTCCCCCACTCCCACTCAGCTTGCAGGCCGCTTCCCTGCCTTGAAAGCATGGCTCTGGCCCTGAGGGCCACAGACCTACTGGGCTTCAAGCTCAAGGCTCTGCCTGGGCCTGCTGCTTCGGCCAGGGGCTCATTTTTTCCTGGAAAGACAAAGCCATGGCCTCACCCCACGCCTGCACTTTGCCACGGCAGGCAGCCCAGATGTAGGAAAGGCTCTGTGGAGTCAGAAGTGCCGAGACAGGCAGATGGCACCAGAGGGTTTGGGGGCCAGGGCGCAAGTGGGCTAGCCCCTCCTCCCGGGAGTCGGGGAGGCCCGGCCTTCCTAGTGCCCAGGCCACGGCTCCGGGGAGAAACCCGCCATGGAGGGCACGCGGGAGGCCCTCTGCCTGAGGTGGCAGGTGTCACGCCAGGGCCACTGCAAGCCTGGCTCGGCTTGCCTGCTTTCTCCAAAGGAGGCTGGCCGACCAGCCGAACCTGGCACCTGGGCCAGGCCCCTTCCAAGGGGACGAGTTCCAGAGGCTAGAGCCCTGGGGGCGGCTGCCAAGTCTCCTGGGGCGTGTGCTGGGCCCCCGTCAGAGGAGGAAGCAGCCTGGTAAACGGTGTGCCAGGCCTGAGATCTGGAGGCCTCCCACAGCCGGGTCCCTGTCCTGCCCAGGCCCCCCGAGGGAGGACGATGGTCGGGCAGTGGCGAGCGGGGTGGGGCTGGCGCCGAGCCTGCCCTTGGATGCCCCGGGGAAGGGCGCCGGGGGATGGGCTGCCCCTGGCCGGGTCTGAGGGACCGACCCAGCTCGGGGCTGTCGGGGGCAGAGAGAGAACCCCCCTCCGCCCTTTCCCTTCAGGTTCTTAGGGCTGGCCAAATCCTTCCCAAGACAGCTTGTCTGGAGAAAATCAGACCCAGCTGAAGAACATGTGTCCATGGGGGAAACCCGGGAAACTGAGTCTCCCCACACAATAGCAGAGATTCTCATCTTGCATCCTCTCCTGAGCTAATGACAAAGGTGGATGTCCCGGGTGGGCCTGTGGAATGGGAGAGGGGAGGAAGTCTATTGTCATGCAGAGGGACATGGAAAGACTTGTCTGAAGCTTATCCCCTGCACTGGGGTCAGGTCGGGAAGGGACGGCACAGAGGTGAGCAGGAACCAACCGGCCTCTCTGTGGTGGGGCTGGCCCCGGGGCAGGCGTGGGGGTGATGGCTGGAAGTGGGATGGCGCGTGAGTTGGCAACAGCCAGCGGTGGAGGCAGAGACTCAGAGGTCAGGGATCTCTCTCTCTGTCTCTGTCTCTCTCTCTCTCCCTCAGGGAGCTGAGCAGAGTAAGGTGGCGCCCCCTGCCCACCTCGCCTACCTCTCCATGGGCCCTTCTTTCTCTGGCCGCTCCGGGAGCCCTGCGGGCTTGGGTTCAACCCCCCACACACCGCACAGGCCAAGGGCGCATGCGCGACCGCCGGGGCCTAGGGCTGGCCTCGGGGGGGGGGGTGGGGGGGTCCTCAGTGAAGGCCCCGCCCTCCCTCCAGGCTCTGACCCAGCTGCAGCTCTTCCATCGCCGCCCTTCTGGACTCGGCTTCAGCTGTCTCCCTCCCCTCCCCCACTCCCACTCAGCTTGCAGGCCGCTTCCCTGCCTTGAAAGCATGGCTCTGGCCCTGAGGGCCACAGACCTACTGGGCTTCAAGCTCAAGGCTCTGCCTGGGCCTGCTGCTTCGGCCAGGGGCTCATTTTTTCCTGGAAAGACAAAGCCATGGCCTCACCCCACGCCTGCACTTTGCCACGGCAGGCAGCCCAGATGTAGGAAAGGCTCTGTGGAGTCAGAAGTGCCGAGACAGGCAGATGGCACCAGAGGGTTTGGGGGCCAGGGCGCAAGTGGGCTAGCCCCTCCTCCCGGGAGTCGGGGAGGCCCGGCCTTCCTAGTGCCCAGGCCACGGCTCCGGGGAGAAACCCGCCATGGAGGGCACGCGGGAGGCCCTCTGCCTGAGGTGGCAGGTGTCACGCCAGGGCCACTGCAAGCCTGGCTCGGCTTGCCTGCTTTCTCCAAAGGAGGCTGGCCGACCAGCCGAACCTGGCACCTGGGCCAGGCCCCTTCCAAGGGGACGAGTTCCAGAGGCTAGAGCCCTGGGGGCGGCTGCCAAGTCTCCTGGGGCGTGTGCTGGGCCCCCGTCAGAGGAGGAAGCAGCCTGGTAAACGGTGTGCCAGGCCTGAGATCTGGAGGCCTCCCACAGCCGGGTCCCTGTCCTGCCCAGGCCCCCCGAGGGAGGACGATGGTCGGGCAGTGGCGAGCGGGGTGGGGCTGGCGCCGAGCCTGCCCTTGGATGCCCCGGGGAAGGGCGCCGGGGGATGGGCTGCCCCTGGCCGGGTCTGAGGGACCGACCCAGCTCGGGGCTGTCGGGGGCAGAGAGAGAACCCCCCTCCGCCCTTTCCCTTCAGGTTCTTAGGGCTGGCCAAATCCTTCCCAAGACAGCTTGTCTGGAGAAAATCAGACCCAGCTGAAGAACATGTGTCCATGGGGGAAACCCGGGAAACTGAGTCTCCCCACACAATAGCAGAGATTCTCATCTTGCATCCTCTCCTGAGCTAATGACAAAGGTGGATGTCCCGGGTGGGCCTGTGGAATGGGAGAGGGGAGGAAGTCTATTGTCATGCAGAGGGACATGGAAAGACTTGTCTGAAGCTTATCCCCTGCACTGGGGTCAGGTCGGGAAGGGACGGCACAGAGGTGAGCAGGAACCAACCGGCCTCTCTGTGGTGGGGCTGGCCCCGGGGCAGGCGTGGGGGTGATGGCTGGAAGTGGGATGGCGCGTGAGTTGGCACCAGCCAGCGGTGGAGGCAGAGACTCAGAGGTCAGGGATCTCTCTCTCTGTCTCTGTCTCTGTCTCTCTCCCTCAGGGAGCTGAGGAGAGTAAGGTGGCGCCCCCTGCCCACCTCGCCTACCTCTCCATGGGCCCTTCTTTCTCTGGCCGCTCCGGGAGCCCTGCGGGCTTGGGTTCAACCCCCCACACACCGCACAGGCCAAGGGCGCATGCGCGACCGCCGGGGCCTAGGGCTGGCCTCGGGGGGGGGGGGGGGTCCTCAGTGAAGGCCCCGCCCTCCCTCCAGGCTCTGACCCAGCTGCAGCTCTTCCATCGCCGCCCTTCTGGACTCGGCTTCAGCTGTCTCCCTCCCCTCCCCCACTCCCACTCAGCTTGCAGGCCGCTTCCCTGCCTTGAAAGCATTGCTCTGGCCCTGAGGGCCACAGACCTACTGGGCTTCAAGCTCAAGGCTCTGCCTGGGCCTGCTGCTTCGGCCAGGGGCTCATTTTTTCCTGGAAAGACAAAGCCATGGCCTCACCCCACGCCTGCACTTTGCCACGGCAGGCAGCCCAGGTGTAGGAAAGGCTCTGTGGAGTCAGAAGTGCCGAGACAGGCAGATGGCACCGCAGGCTTTGGGGGCCAGGGCGCAAGTGGGCTAGCCCCTCCTCCCGGGAGTCGGGGAGGCCCGGCCTTCCTAGTGCCCAGGCCACGGCTCCGGGGAGAAACCCGCCATGGAGGGCACGCGGGAGGCCCTCTGCCTGAGGTGGCAGGTGTCACGCCAGGGCCACTGCAAGCCTGGCTCGGCTTGCCTGCTTTCTCCAAAGGAGGCTGGCCGACCAGCCGAACCTGGCACCTGGGCCAGGCCCCTTCCAAGGGGACGAGTTCCAGAGGCTAGAGCCCTGGGGGCGGCTGCCAAGTCTCCTGGGGCGTGTGCTGGGCCCCCGTCAGAGGAGGAAGCAGCCTGGTAAACGGTGTGCCAGGCCTGAGATCTGGAGGCCTCCCACAGCCGGGTCCCTGTCCTGCCCAGGCCCCCCGAGGGAGGACGATGGTCGGGCAGTGGCGAGCGGGGTGGGGCTGGCGCCGAGCCTGCCCTTGGATGCCCCGGGGAAGGGCGCGGGGGATGGGCTGCCCCTGGCCGGGGGATGGGCTGCCCCTGGCCGGGTCTGAGGGACCGACCCAGCTCGGGGCTGTCGGGGGCAGAGAGAGAACCCCCCTCCGCCCTTTCCCTTCAGGTTCTTAGGGCTGGCCAAATCCTTCCCAAGACAGCTTGTCTGGAGAAAATCAGACCCAGCTGAAGAACATGTGTCCATGGGGGAAACCCGGGAAACTGAGTCTCCCCACACAATAGCAGAGATTCTCATCTTGCATCCTCTCCTGAGCTAATGACAAAGGTGGATGTCCCGGGTGGGCCTGTGGAATGGGAGAGGGGAGGAAGTCTATTGTCATGCAGAGGGACATGGAAAGACTTGTCTGAAGCTTATCCCCTGCACTGGGGTCAGGTCGGGAAGGGACGGCACAGAGGTGAGCAGGAACCAACCGGCCTCTCTGTGGTGGGGCTGGCCCCGGGGCAGGCGTGGGGGTGATGGCTGGAAGTGGGATGGCGCGTGAGTTGGCAACAGCCAGCGGTGGAGGCAGAGACTCAGAGGTCAGGGATCTCTCTCTCTGTCTCTGTCTCTCTCTCTCTCCCTCAGGGAGCTGAGCAGAGTAAGGTGGCGCCCCCTGCCCACCTCGCCTACCTCTCCATGGGCCCTTCTTTCTCTGGCCGCTCCGGGAGCCCTGCGGGCTTGGGTTCAACCCCCCACACACCGCACAGGCCAAGGGCGCATGCGCGACCGCCGGGTCCTAGGGCTGGCCTGGGGGGGGGGGTCCTCAGTGAAGGCCCCGCCCTCCCTCCAGGCTCTGACCCAGCTGCAGCTCTTCCATCGCCGCCCTTCTGGACTCGGCTTCAGCTGTCTCCCTCCCCTCCCCCACTCCCACTCAGCTTGCAGGCCGCTTCCCTGCCTTGAAAGCATGGCTCTGGCCCTGAGGGCCACAGACCTACTGGGCTTCAAGCTCAAGGCTCTGCCTGGGCCTGCTGCTTCGGCCAGGGGCTCATTTTTTCCTGGAAAGACAAAGCCATGGCCTCACCCCACGCCTGCACTTTGCCACGGCAGGCAGCCCAGATGTAGGAAAGGCTCTGTGGAGTCAGAAGTGCCGAGACAGGCAGATGGCACCAGAGGGTTTGGGGGCCAGGGCGCAAGTGGGCTAGCCCCTCCTCCCGGGAGTCGGGGAGGCCCGGCCTTCCTAGTGCCCAGGCCACGGCTCCGGGGAGAAACCCGCCATGGAGGGCACGCGGGAGGCCCTCTGCCTGAGGTGGCAGGTGTCACGCCAGGGCCACTGCAAGCCTGGCTCGGCTTGCCTGCTTTCTCCAAAGGAGGCTGGCCGACCAGCCGAACCTGGCACCTGGGCCAGGCCCCTTCCAAGGGGACGAGTTCCAGAGGCTAGAGCCCTGGGGGCGGCTGCCAAGTCTCCTGGGGCGTGTGCTGGGCCCCCGTCAGAGGAGGAAGCAGCCTGGTAAACGGTGTGCCAGGCCTGAGATCTGGAGGCCTCCCACAGCCGGGTCCCTGTCCTGCCCAGGCCCCCCGAGGGAGGACGATGGTCGGGCAGTGGCGAGCGGGGTGGGGCTGGCGCCGAGCCTGCCCTTGGATGCCCCGGGGAAGGGCGCCGGGGGATGGGCTGCCCCTGGCCGGGTCTGAGGGACCGACCCAGCTCGGGGCTGTCGGGGGCAGAGAGAGAACCCCCCTCCGCCCTTTCCCTTCAGGTTCTTAGGGCTGGCCAAATCCTTCCCAAGACAGCTTGTCTGGAGAAAATCAGACCCAGCTGAAGAACATGTGTCCATGGGGGAAACCCGGGAAACTGAGTCTCCCCACACAATAGCAGAGATTCTCATCTTGCATCCTCTCCTGAGCTAATGACAAAGGTGGATGTCCCGGGTGGGCCTGTGGAATGGGAGAGGGGAGGAAGTCTATTGTCATGCAGAGGGACATGGAAAGACTTGTCTGAAGCTTATCCCCTGCACTGGGGTCAGGTCGGGAAGGGACGGCACAGAGGTGAGCAGGAACCAACCGGCCTCTCTGTGGTGGGGCTGGCCCCGGGGCAGGCGTGGGGGTGATGGCTGGAAGTGGGATGGCGCGTGAGTTGGCAACAGCCAGCGGTGGAGGCAGAGACTCAGAGGTCAGGGATCTCTCTCTCTGTCTCTGTCTCTCTCTCTCTCCCTCAGGGAGCTGAGCAGAGTAAGGTGGCGCCCCCTGCCCACCTCGCCTACCTCTCCATGGGCCCTTCTTTCTCTGGCCGCTCCGGGAGCCCTGCGGGCTTGGGTTCAACCCCCCACACACCGCACAGGCCAAGGGCGCATGCGCGACCGCCGGGGCCTAGGGCTGGCCTCGGGGGGGGGGGGGTGGGGGGGTCCTCAGTGAAGGCCCCGCCCTCCCTCCAGGCTCTGACCCAGCTGCAGCTCTTCCATCGCCGCCCTTCTGGACTCGGCTTCAGCTGTCTCCCTCCCCTCCCCCACTCCCACTCAGCTTGCAGGCCGCTTCCCTGCCTTGAAAGCATGGCTCTGGCCCTGAGGGCCACAGACCTACTGGGCTTCAAGCTCAAGGCTCTGCCTGGGCCTGCTGCTTCGGCCAGGGGCTCATTTTTTCCTGGAAAGACAAAGCCATGGCCTCACCCCACGCCTGCACTTTGCCACGGCAGGCAGCCCAGATGTAGGAAAGGCTCTGTGGAGTCAGAAGTGCCGAGACAGGCAGATGGCACCAGAGGGTTTGGGGGCCAGGGCGCAAGTGGGCTAGCCCCTCCTCCCGGGAGTCGGGGAGGCCCGGCCTTCCTAGTGCCCAGGCCACGGCTCCGGGGAGAAACCCGCCATGGAGGGCACGCGGGAGGCCCTCTGCCTGAGGTGGCAGGTGTCACGCCAGGGCCACTGCAAGCCTGGCTCGGCTTGCCTGCTTTCTCCAAAGGAGGCTGGCCGACCAGCCGAACCTGGCACCTGGGCCAGGCCCCTTCCAAGGGGACGAGTTCCAGAGGCTAGAGCCCTGGGGGCGGCTGCCAAGTCTCCTGGGGCGTGTGCTGGGCCCCCGTCAGAGGAGGAAGCAGCCTGGTAAACGGTGTGCCAGGCCTGAGATCTGGAGGCCTCCCACAGCCGGGTCCCTGTCCTGCCCAGGCCCCCCGAGGGAGGACGATGGTCGGGCAGTGGCGAGCGGGGTGGGGCTGGCGCCGAGCCTGCCCTTGGATGCCCCGGGGAAGGGCGCCGGGGGATGGGCTGCCCCTGGCCGGGTCTGAGGGACCGACCCAGCTCGGGGCTGTCGGGGGCAGAGAGAGAACCCCCCTCCGCCCTTTCCCTTCAGGTTCTTAGGGCTGGCCAAATCCTTCCCAAGACAGCTTGTCTGGAGAAAATCAGACCCAGCTGAAGAACATGTGTCCATGGGGGAAACCCGGGAAACTGAGTCTCCCCACACAATAGCAGAGATTCTCATCTTGCATCCTCTCCTGAGCTAATGACAAAGGTGGATGTCCCGGGTGGGCCTGTGGAATGGGAGAGGGGAGGAAGTCTATTGTCATGCAGAGGGACATGGAAAGACTTGTCTGAAGCTTATCCCCTGCACTGGGGTCAGGTCGGGAAGGGACGGCACAGAGGTGAGCAGGAACCAACCGGCCTCTCTGTGGTGGGGCTGGCCCCGGGGCAGGCGTGGGGGTGATGGCTGGAAGTGGGATGGCGCGTGAGTTGGCACCAGCCAGCGGTGGAGGCAGAGACTCAGAGGTCAGGGATCTCTCTCTCTGTCTCTGTCTCTGTCTCTCTCCCTCAGGGAGCTGAGGAGAGTAAGGTGGCGCCCCCTGCCCACCTCGCCTACCTCTCCATGGGCCCTTCTTTCTCTGGCCGCTCCGGGAGCCCTGCGGGCTTGGGTTCAACCCCCCACACACCGCACAGGCCAAGGGCGCATGCGCGACCGCCGGGGCCTAGGGCTGGCCTCGGGGGGGGGGGGGGTCCTCAGTGAAGGCCCCGCCCTCCCTCCAGGCTCTGACCCAGCTGCAGCTCTTCCATCGCCGCCCTTCTGGACTCGGCTTCAGCTGTCTCCCTCCCCTCCCCCACTCCCACTCAGCTTGCAGGCCGCTTCCCTGCCTTGAAAGCATTGCTCTGGCCCTGAGGGCCACAGACCTACTGGGCTTCAAGCTCAAGGCTCTGCCTGGGCCTGCTGCTTCGGCCAGGGGCTCATTTTTTCCTGGAAAGACAAAGCCATGGCCTCACCCCACGCCTGCACTTTGCCACGGCAGGCAGCCCAGGTGTAGGAAAGGCTCTGTGGAGTCAGAAGTGCCGAGACAGGCAGATGGCACCGCAGGCTTTGGGGGCCAGGGCGCAAGTGGGCTAGCCCCTCCTCCCGGGAGTCGGGGAGGCCCGGCCTTCCTAGTGCCCAGGCCACGGCTCCGGGGAGAAACCCGCCATGGAGGGCACGCGGGAGGCCCTCTGCCTGAGGTGGCAGGTGTCACGCCAGGGCCACTGCAAGCCTGGCTCGGCTTGCCTGCTTTCTCCAAAGGAGGCTGGCCGACCAGCCGAACCTGGCACCTGGGCCAGGCCCCTTCCAAGGGGACGAGTTCCAGAGGCTAGAGCCCTGGGGGCGGCTGCCAAGTCTCCTGGGGCGTGTGCTGGGCCCCCGTCAGAGGAGGAAGCAGCCTGGTAAACGGTGTGCCAGGCCTGAGATCTGGAGGCCTCCCACAGCCGGGTCCCTGTCCTGCCCAGGCCCCCCGAGGGAGGACGATGGTCGGGCAGTGGCGAGCGGGGTGGGGCTGGCGCCGAGCCTGCCCTTGGATGCCCCGGGGAAGGGCGCGGGGGATGGGCTGCCCCTGGCCGGGGGATGGGCTGCCCCTGGCCGGGTCTGAGGCACCGACCCAGCTCGGGGCTGTCGGGGGCAGAGAGAGAACCCCCCTCCGCCCTTTCCCTTCAGGTTCTTAGGGCTGGCCAAATCCTTCCCAAGACAGCTTGTCTGGAGAAAATCAGACCCAGCTGAAGAACATGTGTCCATGGGGGAAACCCGGGAAACTGAGTCTCCCCACACAATAGCAGAGATTCTCATCTTGCATCCTCTCCTGAGCTAATGACAAAGGTGGATGTCCCGGGTGGGCCTGTGGAATGGGAGAGGGGAGGAAGTCTATTGTCATGCAGAGGGACATGGAAAGACTTGTCTGAAGCTTATCCCCTGCACTGGGGTCAGGTCGGGAAGGGACGGCACAGAGGTGAGCAGGAACCAACCGGCCTCTCTGTGGTGGGGCTGGCCCCGGGGCAGGCGTGGGGGTGATGGCTGGAAGTGGGATGGCGCGTGAGTTGGCAACAGCCAGCGGTGGAGGCAGAGACTCAGAGGTCAGGGATCTCTCTCTCTGTCTCTGTCTCTCTCTCTCTCCCTCAGGGAGCTGAGCAGAGTAAGGTGGCGCCCCCTGCCCACCTCGCCTACCTCTCCATGGGCCCTTCTTTCTCTGGCCGCTCCGGGAGCCCTGCGGGCTTGGGTTCAACCCCCCACACACCGCACAGGCCAAGGGCGCATGCGCGACCGCCGGGTCCTAGGGCTGGCCTGGGGGGGGGGTCCTCAGTGAAGGCCCCGCCCTCCCTCCAGGCTCTGACCCAGCTGCAGCTCTTCCATCGCCGCCCTTCTGGACTCGGCTTCAGCTGTCTCCCTCCCCTCCCCCACTCCCACTCAGCTTGCAGGCCGCTTCCCTGCCTTGAAAGCATGGCTCTGGCCCTGAGGGCCACAGACCTACTGGGCTTCAAGCTCAAGGCTCTGCCTGGGCCTGCTGCTTCGGCCAGGGGCTCATTTTTTCCTGGAAAGACAAAGCCATGGCCTCACCCCACGCCTGCACTTTGCCACGGCAGGCAGCCCAGATGTAGGAAAGGCTCTGTGGAGTCAGAAGTGCCGAGACAGGCAGATGGCACCAGAGGGTTTGGGGGCCAGGGCGCAACTGGGCTAGCCCCTCCTCCCGGGAGTCGGGGAGGCCCGGCCTTCCTAGTGCCCAGGCCACGGCTCCGGGGAGAAACCCGCCATGGAGGGCACGCGGGAGGCCCTCTGCCTGAGGTGGCAGGTGTCACGCCAGGGCCACTGCAAGCCTGGCTCGGCTTGCCTGCTTTCTCCAAAGGAGGCTGGCCGACCAGCCGAACCTGGCACCTGGGCCAGGCCCCTTCCAAGGGGACGAGTTCCAGAGGATAGAGCCCTGGGGGCGGCTGCCAAGTCTCCTGGGGCGTGTGCTGGGCCCCCGTCAGAGGAGGAAGCAGCCTGGTAAACGGTGTGCCAGGCCTGAGATCTGGAGGCCTCCCACAGCCGGGTCCCTGTCCTGCCCAGGCCCCCCGAGGGAGGACGATGGTCGGGCAGTGGCGAGCGGGGTGGGGCTGGCGCCGAGCCTGCCCTTGGATGCCCCGGGGAAGGGCGCCGGGGGATGGGCTGCCCCTGGCCGGGTCTGAGGGACCGACCCAGCTCGGGGCTGTCGGGGGCAGAGAGAGAACCCCCCTCCGCCCTTTCCCTTCAGGTTCTTAGGGCTGGCCAAATCCTTCCCAAGACAGCTTGTCTGGAGAAAATCAGACCCAGCTGAAGAACATGTGTCCATGGGGGAAACCCGGGAAACTGAGTCTCCCCACACAATAGCAGAGATTCTCATCTTGCATCCTCTCCTGAGCTAATGACAAAGGTGGATGTCCCGGGTGGGCCTGTGGAATGGGAGAGGGGAGGAAGTCTATTGTCATGCAGAGGGACATGGAAAGACTTGTCTGAAGCTTATCCCCTGCACTGGGGTCAGGTCGGGAAGGGACGGCACAGAGGTGAGCAGGAACCAACCGGCCTCTCTGTGGTGGGGCTGGCCCCGGGGCAGGCGTGGGGGTGATGGCTGGAAGTGGGATGGCGCGTGAGTTGGCACCAGCCAGCGGTGGAGGCAGAGACTCAGAGGTCAGGGATCTCTCTCTCTGTCTCTGTCTCTCTCTCTCTCCCTCAGGGAGCTGAGCAGAGTAAGGTGGCGCCCCCTGCCCACCTCGCCTACCTCTCCATGGGCCCTTCTTTCTCTGGCCGCTCCGGGAGCCCTGCGGGCTTGGGTTCAACCCCCCACACACCGCACAGGCCAAGGGCGCATGCGCGACCGCCGGGGCCTAGGGCTGGCCTCCGGGGGGGGGGTCCTCAGTGAAGGCACCGCCCTCCATCCAGGCTCTGACCCAGCTGCAGCTCTTCCATCGCCGCCCTTCTGGACTCGGCTTCAGCTGTCTCCCTCCCCTCCCCCACTCCCACTCAGCTTGCAGGCCGCTTCCCTGCCTTGAAAGCATGGCTCTGGCCCTGAGGGCCACAGACCTACTGGGCTTCAAGCTCAAGGCTCTGCCTGGGCCTGCTGCTTCGGCCAGGGGCTCATTTTTTCCTGGAAAGACAAAGCCATGGCCTCACCCCACGCCTGCACTTTGCCACGGCAGGCAGCCCAGGTGTAGGAAAGGCTCTGTGGAGTCAGAAGTGCCGAGACAGGCAGATGGCACCGCAGGCTTTGGGGGCCAGGGCGCAAGTGGGCTAGCCCCTCCTCCCGGGAGTCAGGGAGGCCCGGCCTTCCTAGTGCCCAGGCCACGGCTCCGGGGAGAAGCCCGCCATGGAGGGCACGCGGGAGGCCCTCTGCCTGAGGTGGCAGGTGTCACGCCAGGGCCACTGCAAGCCTGGCTCGGCTTGCCTGCTTTCTCCAAAGGAGGCTGGCCGACCAGCCGAACCTGGCACCTGGGCCAGGCCCCTTCCAAGGGGACGAGTTCCAGAGGCTAGAGCCCTGGGGGCGGCTGCCAAGTCTCCTGGGGCGTGTGCTGGGCCCCCGTCAGAGGAGGAAGCAGCCTGGTAAACGGTGTGCCAGGCCTGAGATCTGGAGGCCTCCCACAGCCGGGTCCCTGTCCTGCCCAGGCCCCCCGAGGGAGGACGATGGTCGGGCAGTGGCGAGCGGGGTGGGGCTGGCGCCGAGCCTGCCCTTGGATGCCCCGGGGAAGGGCGCCGGGGGATGGGCTGCCCCTGGCCGGGTCTGAGGGACCGACCCAGCTCGGGGCTGTCGGGGGCAGAGAGAGAACCCCCCTCCGCCCTTTCCCTTCAGGTTCTTAGGGCTGGCCAAATCCTTCCCAAGACAGCTTGTCTGGAGAAAATCAGACCCAGCTGAAGAACATGTGTCCATGGGGGAAACCCGGGAAACTGAGTCTCCCCACACAATAGCAGAGATTCTCATCTTGCATCCTCTCCTGAGCTAATGACAAAGGTGGATGTCCCGGGTGGGCCTGTGGAATGGGAGAGGGGAGGAAGTCTATTGTCATGCAGAGGGACATGGAAAGACTTGTCTGAAGCTTATCCCCTGCACTGGGGTCAGGTCGGGAAGGGACGGCACAGAGGTGAGCAGGAACCAACCGGCCTCTCTGTGGTGGGGCTGGCCCCGGGGCAGGCGTGGGGGTGATGGCTGGAAGTGGGATGGCGCGTGAGTTGGCAACAGCCAGCGGTGGAGGCAGAGACTCAGAGGTCAGGGATCTCTCTCTCTGTCTCTGTCTCTGTCTCTCTCCCTCAGGGAGCTGAGGAGAGTAAGGTGGCGCCCCCTGCCCACCTCGCCTACCTCTCCATGGGCCCTTCTTTCTCTGGCCGCTCCGGGAGCCCTGCGGGCTTGGGTTCAACCCCCCACACACCGCACAGGCCAAGGGCGCATGCGCGACCGCCGGGGCCTAGGGCTGGCCTGGGGGGGGGGTCCTCAGTGAAGGCCCCGCCCTCCCTCCAGGCTCTGACCCAGCTGCAGCTCTTCCATCGCCGCCCTTCTGGACTCGGCTTCAGCTGTCTCCCTCCCCTCCCCCACTCCCACTCAGCTTGCAGGCCGCTTCCCTGCCTTGAAAGCATGGCTCTGGCCCTGAGGGCCACAGACCTACTGGGCTTCAAGCTCAAGGCTCTGCCTGGGCCTGCTGCTTCGGCCAGGGGCTCATTTTTTCCTGGAAAGACAAAGCCATGGCCTCACCCCACGCCTGCACTTTGCCACGGCAGGCAGCCCAGATGTAGGAAAGGCTCTGTGGAGTCAGAAGTGCCGAGACAGGCAGATGGCACCAGAGGGTTTGGGGGCCAGGGCGCAAGTGGGCTAGCCCCTCCTCCCGGGAGTCGGGGAGGCCCGGCCTTCCTAGTGCCCAGGCCACGGCTCCGGGGAGAAACCCGCCATGGAGGGCACGCGGGAGGCCCTCTGCCTGAGGTGGCAGGTGTCACGCCAGGGCCACTGCAAGCCTGGCTCGGCTTGCCTGCTTTCTCCAAAGGAGGCTGGCCGACCAGCCGAACCTGGCACCTGGGCCAGGCCCCTTCCAAGGGGACGAGTTCCAGAGGCTAGAGCCCTGGGGGCGGCTGCCAAGTCTCCTGGGGCGTGTGCTGGGCCCCCGTCAGAGGAGGAAGCAGCCTGGTAAACGGTGTGCCAGGCCTGAGATCTGGAGGCCTCCCACAGCCGGGTCCCTGTCCTGCCCAGTTCCCCGAGGGAGGACGATGGTCGGGCAGTGGCGAGCGGGGTGGGGCTGGCGCCGAGCCTGCCCTTGGATGCCCCGGGGAAGGGCGCCGGGGGATGGGCTGCCCCTGGCCGGGTCTGAGGGACCGACCCAGCTCGGGGCTGTTGGGGGCAGAGAGAGAACCCCCCTCCGCCCTTTCCCTTCAGGTTCTTAGGGCTGGCCAAATCCTTCCCAAGACAGCTTGTCTGGAGAAAATCAGACCCAGCTGAAGAACATGTGTCCATGGGGGAAACCCGGGAAACTGAGTCTCCCCACACAATAGCAGAGATTCTCATCTTGCATCCTCTCCTGAGCTAATGACAAAGGTGGATGTCCCGGGTGGGCCTGTGGAATGGGAGAGGGGAGGAAGTCTATTGTCATGCAGAGGGACATGGAAAGACTTGTCTGAAGCTTATCCCCTGCACTGGGGTCAGGTCGGGAAGGGACGGCACAGAGGTGAGCAGGAACCAACCGGCCTCTCTGTGGTGGGGCTGGCCCCGGGGCAGGCGTGGGGGTGATGGCTGGAAGTGGGATGGCGCGTGAGTTGGCACCAGCCAGCGGTGGAGGCAGAGACTCAGAGGTCAGGGATCTCTCTCTCTGTCTCTGTCTCTCTCTCTCTCCCTCAGGGAGCTGAGCAGAGTAAGGTGGCGCCCCCTGCCCACCTCGCCTACCTCTCCATGGGCCCTTCTTTCTCTGGCCGCTCCGGGAGCCCTGCGGGCTTGGGTTCAACCCCCCACACACCGCACAGGCCAAGGGCGCATGCTCGACCGCCGGGGCCTAGGGCTGGCCTCCGGGGGGGGGGGGTCCTCAGTGAAGGCACCGCCCTCCATCCAGGCTCTGACCCAGCTGCAGCTCTTCCATCGCCGCCCTTCTGGACTCGGCTTCAGCTGTCTCCCTCCCCTCCCCCACTCCCACTCAGCTTGCAGGCCGCTTCCCTGCCTTGAAAGCATGGCTCTGGCCCTGAGGGCCACAGACCTACTGGGCTTCAAGCTCAAGGCTCTGCCTGGGCCTGCTGCTTCGGCCAGGGGCTCATTTTTTCCTGGAAAGACAAAGCCATGGCCTCACCCCACGCCTGCACTTTGCCACGGCAGGCAGCCCAGATGTAGGAAAGGCTCTGTGGAGTCAGAAGTGCCGAGACAGGCAGATGGCACCAGAGGGTTTGGGGGCCAGGGCGCAACTGGGCTAGCCCCTCCTCCCGGGAGTCGGGGAGGCCCGGCCTTCCTAGTGCCCAGGCCACGGCTCCGGGGAGAAACCCGCCATGGAGGGCACGCGGGAGGCCCTCTGCCTGAGGTGGCAGGTGTCACGCCAGGGCCACTGCAAGCCTGGCTCGGCTTGCCTGCTTTCTCCAAAGGAGGCTGGCCGACCAGCCGAACCTGGCACCTCGGCCAGGCCCCTTCCAAGGGGACGAGTTCCAGAGGATAGAGCCCTGGGGGCGGCTGCCAAGTCTCCTGGGGCGTGTGCTGGGCCCCCGTCAGAGGAGGAAGCAGCCTGGTAAACGGTGTGCCAGGCCTGAGATCTGGAGGCCTCCCACAGCCGGGTCCCTGTCCTGCCCAGGCCCCCCGAGGGAGGACGATGGTCGGGCAGTGGCGAGCGGGGTGGGGCTGGCGCCGAGCCTGCCCTTGGATGCCCCGGGGAAGGGCGCCGGGGGATGGGCTGCCCCTGGCCGGGTCTGAGGGACCGACCCAGCTCGGGGCTGTCGGGGGCAGAGAGAGAACCCCCCTCCGCCCTTTCCCTTCAGGTTCTTAGGGCTGGCCAAATCCTTCCCAAGACAGCTTGTCTGGAGAAAATCAGACCCAGCTGAAGAACATGTGTCCATGGGGGAAACCCGGGAAACTGAGTCTCCCCACACAATAGCAGAGATTCTCATCTTGCATCCTCTCATGAGCTAATGACAAAGGTGGATGTCCCGGGTGGGCCTGTGGAATGGGAGAGGGGAGGAAGTCTATTGTCATGCAGAGGGACATGGAAAGACTTGTCTGAAGCTTATCCCCTGCACTGGGGTCAGGTCGGGAAGGGACGGCACAGAGGTGAGCAGGAACCAACCGGCCTCTCTGTGGTGGGGCTGGCCCCGGGGCAGGCGTGGGGGTGATGGCTGGAAGTGGGATGGCGCGTGAGTTGGCACCAGCCAGCGGTGGAGGCAGAGACTCAGAGGTCAGGGATCTCTCTCTCTGTCTCTGTCTCTCTCTCTCTCCCTCAGGGAGCTGAGCAGAGTAAGGTGGCGCCCCCTGCCCACCTCGCCTACCTCTCCATGGGCCCTTCTTTCTCTGGCCGCTCCGGGAGCCCTGCGGGCTTGGGTTCAACCCCCCACACACCGCACAGGCCAAGGGCGCATGCGCGACCGCCAGGGCCTAGGGCTGGCCTCCGGGGGGGGGGGTCCTCAGTGAAGGCACCGCCCTCCATCCAGGCTCTGACCCAGCTGCAGCTCTTCCATCGCCGCCCTTCTGGACTCGGCTTCAGCTGTCTCCCTCCCCTCCCCCACTCCCACTCAGCTTGCAGGCCGCTTCCCTGCCTTGAAAGCATGGCTCTGGCCCTGAGGGCCACAGACCTACTGGGCTTCAAGCTCAAGGCTCTGCCTGGGCCTGCTGCTTCGGCCAGGGGCTCATTTTTTCCTGGAAAGACAAAGCCATGGCCTCACCCCACGCCTGCACTTTGCCACGGCAGGCAGCCCAGATGTAGGAAAGGCTCTGTGGAGTCAGAAGTGCCGAGACAGGCAGATGGCACCAGAGGGTTTGGGGGCCAGGGCGCAAGTGGGCTAGCCCCTCCTCCCGGGAGTCGGGGAGGCCCGGCCTTCCTAGTGCCCAGGCCACGGCTCCGGGGAGAAACCCGCCATGGAGGGCACGCGGGAGGCCCTCTGCCTGAGGTGGCAGGTGTCACGCCAGGGCCACTGCAAGCCTGGCTCGGCTTGCCTGCTTTCTCCAAAGGAGGCTGGCCGACCAGCCGAACCTGGCACCTGGGCCAGGCCCCTTCCAAGGGGACGAGTTCCAGAGGCTAGAGCCCTGGGGGCGGCTGCCAAGTCTCCTGGGGCGTGTGCTGGGCCCCCGTCAGAGGAGGAAGCAGCCTGGTAAACGGTGTGCCAGGCCTGAGATCTGGAGGCCTCCCACAGCCGAGTCCCTGTCCTGCCCAGGCCCCCCGAGGGAGGACGATGGTCGGGCAGTGGCGAGCGGGGTGGGGCTGGCGCCGAGCCTGCCCTTGGATGCCCCGGGGAAGGGCGCCGGGGGATGGGCTGCCCCTGGCCG